>NW_022631010.1:13157644-13733133 GCF_010015895.1 Lontra canadensis
ACCTCCTTCTATTAGGAGAACACCCTACATGATAGTTATGTCCTAGAGACTGTCCAGGGATGCACGGGCAAAACAGGGCGGAGTGGAAGAGGTCAGGGGCACAAAGTCAAATCGAAAGGCTGCTGACACTATGAAGAAAACCACTCCTCGGTGTCCTTCCACCTGCGTTCCCTAGAAGTCCCTGGTCAGTGAATGTTAACAGACTTCATGGTGACTCCAGAGTGAGGAAGGGAAGGGGATGGGAGAGGGAGCAGAGGAGGGGGGCGGAAGAGGAGGGAGCCCTGCTGTAGAAACTTGGCAGATGGAGGTTCTAGCATCGCTCACCTGACAGAGGTTTCCAGAGAAACCAGTGGGACACAGACACTGGAATCTGTTGATTTCATTCTGACAGTGACCCCCATTCAAACAGGGGTTGCTGGCGCATTCATCGATCTCCCTCTCACAGTGATCGCCTGCATAGCCAGGTGGACAGATACAGCGATAACCATTAACCAAATCCTGGAAAGGAGAAGGAGGGGGGAGAAAGACAGGCTTTTTTTCTCTGTACTCCGCAAACAGGGCTGCGGCAGTCCCGCATGACTGCCACGGTTCCGCTGATCCGCCGTGATCGCTCAGGGCCCAGCCTCTCGAAATGTTTGAGAGGAATTTCTATGTGCAGGCCTTCGACATGGCTCCCAAGAGGCTGGGGGGTAACATGAGCCCAAGTGAAACTTCCAGAGAATCACTCTCCACCTGCATTTTTAAATCTCAGAGGGACCAAGCTCTCCCAGGGTCACATACACCTTATAGATTCATGTCAATCAGTAAGGTTTTCATCTTAAGCTAAGATTTACATACCCGACAGGAGGCGTCATTCTGACACTGGCCAAGGCAGTCATTAATATCTGAAAAATAAACAAGTCATCATATTAAAGAAGCAATTTCCATTGAAGTTGGGCTTAACTGAAAAGTGTTCTCTGCTCAGAACAGATAAAAGCCTCAAATCAGAGTTCCTATATGCTTCCCCTGGCATAAGGTTATTACACTGGGTGGGAACCCTCCCTCATTGAGCAAGTGAACTTCACATCATTGTTTGAGACACCTTATCAGCACATGGCTGTTTTACCGGCTAAGGAGCCTGATAAAGTGCCAGGTTTTCCCTTCTGCACTGATCCCTCCCTCTCCAAAAATACTGCCTCTCCGAGGTTCTCCTTTTACCACACAAGTCTTGGAGCTGGAGTGGACGTACAGGCCTAGAAAGCCTTCAGTACCTTAGTTTCACAAAAATCAAAATCGAAACAAAGTTACTCACTTATGTCACAATTCTGACCCGTCCAGCCTGGGAGGCAATCGCAGTAGTAGCTTGCAATCAGATTCTTACAGGATTTGGCATTTACACAAGGTTTGGCCTCGCATTCATTTGCATCTGAAAGAAATGTGGAGGGGCAGTGAGAAATGGAGATTTACCCCCACTTCCCCCGCCCCCAGCCCTATTGATAGTTTCTCTGAACCAGGAGACATTTTAATAACCTAGCTAAATCACAGATACTAGGTTCCCACTATTTGGAACAGCTGATCCCTCTCCCTAGCCACTACCCAATAAGGAATGCTAATTGATAACTTTCCGACTGCTAGTTAACAACTGGCCCCCAACAGGAGAGCAGAAAGCCACCAGGCACTGAACTCGGAGCAGCCTAGTTGCTGGGATTTAAATGTGGCAGGAAGAATGCAGACAGCTCATTCCTCATGAGACCATCCCCGTTTGCAACCCAGCTGAACGCTCCTTGGACAGACGATTGACATGGTTCAAGGAATCCCACGACTTTCCCACAGGGCCTAAAAGAGCTAGGCCATTTGCATTCGAGTTCTCTCTCCCAGGCCCGCTGGACTCTTGACAATAAATTACTTTTTAACATGATGGTGTGCACACCCACACCACTACCCACAGGCTCATCTCCCCCAACAGCCCGGCTCATCAAAGCCAACCTTGATGCAGGAATTTCCTTACCTAACTGGCACGTTTTGCCAGTCCACTGGGGTGGGCACACGCACTTGAATCCATTAACCAAGTCCTGGCAGGTGCCCCCGTGGGAACAGTTATTTGGAGAACAGTCATCAATGTCTGTTGGACAAAAAGGAAAAGGGCTGGCAATTTAATCTCCGTCCTTTTGACAATTACATCATTTAATGCCAACCCTCACATGAGGAGCCTTCACTTAAGAGCCAGACACCTGTTCTAAGGGACTGCTGTGACGGTGAGGCCCGATTTTAGCTTTAAATCCTCCACTGCCCCAGTTCATTTAATCCCCAACCTAAGCAGCAGGGAAAGCCAGCTGGATCCCCAGAGCATTGACCCACTAGTAACATGGGACATCTAGCTCTGCCCACCTTTGATTTTTAAAGAAAAAAGTTTCATCATGGCTCAAGGGTGGCTAAGAAAATGCAAGGAAAAAGAAGTCTTTACTGGTAGAAAACTTCATTCTTATTAGCTCACAGAGCTTTCCCAAAATGACACAGCTGGGGTCTCCACCCCCACTTCTGCCAGGGACTACAGTGGCCTCTTCCTTCATCCGCTGCCCACTTATGAAGGACCAGACTCTCTCTCTGAATCTGCTAATGGGTTCAGAAGACATGGGAATTCTCCTGTCCCATATCGAGAGGGCACAGGGTGGGGGTGGGCTAATGATCCATCCTGCAAGAGGCAGGCAGGGCCACAGGGCCAGCCCTGGCGGCCTGACCCCCAAAGCCCTGTTCTTCACCAGGCTGTCAGGGTGCTGACAACAGTGGTTCTCAGGCCTGGCTGCACCTCAGAAACCCAGGTGCTTGTTTAAGAATGTGGACTCCTCAGGGGCACCTGGGTGGCTCAGTGGGTTAAGCTTCTGCCTTCAGCTCAGGTCATGATCTCAGGGTCCTGGGATTGGGCCCTGCATCGGGCTCTCTGCTCAGCAGGGAGCCTGCTTCCCCCTCTCTCTCTGCCTGCTTCTCTGCCTACTCGTGATCTGTGTGTCAAATAAATAAAATCTTAAAAAAAAAAAAAAAAAAAAGAATGTGGACTCCTCGATCCCAAAGGCAAACTGTGGGGATACCACATCTACACGGTCCGATCCAGCCCCCCGGCGGTTCTCCCATGCAGCCAGGCCTTGCAGCCACAACAACTCTACACTGTAGCTTCCTCTTTTGGGGCCCCCTACCCCCCATAACCATATTCAGGGGTGACAGCCTCCCTGCGGGCAGCTTTCCATGGCTGCAAGGAGAAGAACTAGGACTCGATTCAGAGGAGGCCGAGCTCCAGGGAGTACACAAGAAGGACAGAGGTATCCACGCAGAAGTTTCTGCCAGGAACTAAGGATGAGGATGCAGGGAGACTTCCGGTGTAAAGGCTAGAAGCCCAAGCCGGACCCCTCCCACCAAGACAGACCCATCACTGAGACCTGACAATGAACCCAGCCCAGGTCCCAGCCCCCAACCCACGTATCTCAATACAGTGATCCTCAGGAAAAGACAGGCCAAAGCCCAGACTTACTTGTGGAACACGTGGGGCCCGTCCAGCCCGGAGAACACTCACACTCAAACCCCAGCGAGGTCTCCCTGCAGCTGCCTCTGTTGTGGCAGGGGTCAGACAGGCACGCGTGCTCCGCTGCAAAAACCAGGAGAGCGGTCAGCAAGGGACTCCCGCTTGGGGCCGCCTCTGTCCTCTCCCCACAGCTGAGTCCCACGCCTGGGCCACCAGCTCCAGCTCACTTCAGAAAAATGAAAGCAAGCATGTGCTGTATAACCCTGCTGAGTCTAGGGGAGACAGGAAGGCCTCTCTCGCCCAAGTGTCTGCGGCCACATTCCAAGGCATCTCAGGGCTGGGGTCACCGTGCAGCAAACAGCCCCTCCATCCCCCATGCTAGGCAGCATCACCGGCTGGGAGACCCTCACGCTGCTTGCAGGAGGTCTCAAAGACCCACAGAACTGCTGGGATGACAAGACTTCGCTTCCAAGGCTGTTTTCATCTTTTAACGACTCCTTAAAGTGTACTGTTATTTCTTCTTAAGCTGAGTGTACCCGAAAATTAAATGAAGGGCTCTCGTGCCACCTGGACCACTTACCGATTTCACAGTTGGATCCTGAATAGCCCTCAGGGCACGAACACTGGTACTTGTCAGGACCCGTGTTGCTGCAGGTTCCCCCGTTGAGACAGGGCTGGCGGGTCCCGCAGTAGTTGAGATCTGCCAGAGACCCGGGGAAGTCAGCGGCTCAGAGCAGGCCGTACAGGCTGCCGAGCGGCCCTGTTTCTAGTGCTCCCTCCACCCCACCCCCACCAGCCTCTTTGAAAAATAAAACCAGAAAAAAAAAATCCCAAACCATGGCGTTAAAGGCAAATTCTAACAGATTCCTAACAGATTCAGATTCAGAATGAAAATTCTAACAGATTCAGATTCAGATTCTACAAATAAAAATAAATCAAAGTAAAATCCTGAGTACTGCTGCCCCACCCCTTCAGTTCAACTGTGGCCCCCCTATCATGCCCCCTGCCCCGGTCCAGTCCCCTGGGAGTGTACCTTTGTCGCAGAGCTGGCCACCCCAGTTGGTCTCACAGAGGCACTGCCAGGGCTCGTTACAGGTGCCATGGACACAGCCAGGGTGTGGGATGCACTTGTCACAGTACAGGCCTTGCCAGCCATACTGGCACCTGGGGACAGACAGCGCACACATGCCCCACTTTAGTCCTTAGAACATTCAGGGAGATCTGCGCCATTTAAATGCAAGGCTAAGAATAAGAAGTCCAGGTGTTTCCAGTCTTCTTTCTTTCTTTTCTCTCTTTTTTTTTTTTTTTTTTTTTTTTGTGATTGGGCAAGTCAGACTTGCAAGGTTTGTGCGGGGGCTCTGTCTAAACAAACATTTTTTGGTGGTTGGGCTGAGGTCCCCTCCCAGGCGACTCGTGACAAAAGCAGGGCTGTCTGGGGAGAGGCCGGCGGGGGCTGCCCTCACAAAGCCACTCTCTTCTCAGGCTCACAGGGCTGGGCGAGGGTGGGGGCGTGGAATAAATCAGTTCGCCCGGTCAGCTACGGAGGCCACGGAAGGACTCTGGGGTGACAAGAGCCATGTGAAAGTCTTCGCAAAGGCGGCCCGTCAGGAGCGTTTCCACAGCAGCCCCAGCTCTTTGTCTAAACAGCAAGTCACGACCCCAGTGCGCAAAAATGCAACAAGACACCCAGGGCGGCAGGAAGCCGCCTCCTGAGGCTTTAGGAAATCAAAGGGGGAGGGTGGGGAGATGCGCACCCTTCTCTGGCAAAGAGGCAGCACAGGTCTCAGAACCCACAGGAGAGTGAGGGAAGCCACAGCACTTGGAACCAATCCCATAGATAATTTATGACCCACTACCGGGGCTGCTTACACTAATTCATTTCATACTTATTTCTCACTTTAGGGGAAAAAAAAAGTCAACCCAGTTTATCTAGTATTGAGGAACAGAGTCAAGTTTCCTTTATAAGCGCCTCATTAATCAGACTCTTTGGAGGCCAAATGGTGCCTTTGATCCCCAAACAAAAACACAAACATAAACCTTCACCTGAGGTGGGGAAGAGGGCAGGGTCTCAGCAGGCACCCTCCCCGCTCAAGTTTCAAGCCCTTGGAAACTTTAACCACCCTCTCAAAACGCAAGCTTTGACAAACAGGAGAAAGCCCGGTGCCGGCCAGGGGTGAGCGTGGAACAGGGATGGGCAGAGCACTTCTAGAACATGACCTGGGAAAAGCCACAATAAGAACTACCAGCACCCTCCCCCACCCCGAGCCACTCAGCAATAACTCTGCAAAACAGGCACCCTCAAGAAGGGAAGGCTTTCCGTTTCCAGAGAGCCAGAGGCAGGCTAGCTAATCCTTATCATGGGAAAATTATAGGGATCCCACTAATAGCTAATCACCCACGGCCAAGAGTCAACTTAACCCCTGAGAACACTGACTAACCACTTCCTAACTTCCACAAACAAGCCATCCACACCCAACTCAAAGAACCACCAGGATGCGTGGTTTAAACTTAATCAGATGGAGGGTTCAGCTTTATGTAAAACGGAATGGCAGTCTGAATGACTGTGATCATTCAGAGCAGTAAGAAAAAAAATAAATCCCGCAGAATTTTTTTTTAAACAGTGGAACACTCAAATTAGTGGGAGTGGGAGGAGGGGTTTCATTCAATAAAAGATTGATTAGCTTAGCTTGAAAGATATTAAGAGGGAGCTGATTTGGAAATAGCAGGATTCTTACTGTCTTCTTACTCCCTTCCAAATTATGGATGGCTACACCTCTTCAATTTGCCTAATAAAAGCAAGAGGCAGCTGAGGACCCAACCTCACCTCCTAATTAATGAGAGCCGGATCCCCAAGCATAAAGAAGAAACCACAAGAGGCCATGGAGGACTTCAAAAGAAAACAAATAAAAATACTGACCCTAAAAGAGGCATCCACAAAGTTATCCCAGCTTAATAATATATGATTAAGGTTCTCATGAGAATTTGAAGTGACTTTCCTCCTACAATGATTCATCATTAAGTTTGATATTATTGGCAGGCTTGCAATAAAGCAAGCATGTGCACCCAGGAGAAGGAATCTAAGTCTACTTGGGAACGGCAAAACCAAAGAAGTTTTCTCATGTGGGGATAGGGAACAAAACAAACAAAAAAAAACCAACAAAAAAACACCTCCTCTGTAATACATAATCCGTAAGACAGCTTACAAGTAACTCGCCATTCAACTATTTTGGGAGCAGGACACAACCTGAACTTCCTCAGCTAGAAGGTTCTGTTTTGATTTTCTTTCAAGGTAGGCAGAACAAGATGGGCTGGGAGACTATGCAAATGATGTGTGGGAAAATCGCACCTTAAGTAAATAAGGGCACCGGTGCGTGTCTGGGCAGGGAGTGGGAGGGGAGACTTCGAAAGAGAAAGGGCTAAATTCTGGAAACAAAGCCTGTTGTTCCGGCTGGGAGTGCCCTCCCCTGCGCAGTGGCATGCCCATTCTGATGACAGTAGCAGAAATTGCAGTCGGCCTCCACTGATACTCATCTGAGCGTGGAACAGGCCCAGAGAGGCTAATAGTGCTGCTGACCTGACTTTCTCTAGAACATCCTTAATTAAGGAGGGTGAAGGCAGGTGGATTCCTGCTCGAACTTTTGACAGCAGTGCTGTCAAATACATGCTCCGCTTCCACCAGTGGGGCTGAGGATGAGAACGTCCCCCTCCCAACCCCAGCCTTCCAGAAAATAAGCTTCTCTCTGAATTGCAGGAAGACACAATTCCAGATCAACCTGGTTTCATTTTACTTCCAGCTGCCTTAGTTCTCACTTCAGTCAGGCCTCTGAGCTCAGTGGCCCCCTTCCCCTCCCTGGCTGCATAGGAGAGCAATAGATGCGGTAGGAGAGCTGCCACAGAGAACCCCCCACCCCCGGCCCGCTGAGAATTCTTCCTAAAGCTGCAGTCCACCACATACACTGAGAAGCATGATCCTTTGGCGGGGCTCGCCAAGATACAGATTCCTGGGCCAAACCCTGGCCCGGGATTCAGTGGGTGTGAGGTGGCACCCAGGAATCAGCATTTCAATACTTCCTCTGTTAATTTGGGAAATTACTGACATGGGCACTGAAGTTTGGGGCAACAATTCCCAAGTATGGTCCCACCAGCAAGAGTGGTGTCACAGGGTGGTGGGGGGGACCCTTGACAGAAAGGCAGAGACTCGGGCCCACCCAGACCTATGGGATCAGGCTCTGCATCTTAACAGCACCAGGAAACGGGAGTTTGAGATAACACTGGTTTAGACAGTTTCATAGGCCTCCCTTGGCGCAGACCAGGGGGGCTTCTACAGCAAAAGTGATAGGCCCCAAGGATCCTTTCAGTGGCCCCCCTCAATCTACCAATCCTTCAGCTCTGGGAGGAGGGAGAGTGAAGTGTGAGACTGTGTCAAAATGCCACAGCCACCAACACCATTTCCTGACACAAGCCTCTTCCCAAATTGGCATCATGTACATTTCAAGAAGGTTCCAAAAACCGTAATCACGAAGCAGTCGGGGTAGGTCTCAGTTTGGCTTCTGCATTGTCCAGGACCATAAAAGAACAGACTTCAAAGGCCAGCAGCAAAAGTCTACATTCATCAGGCTCAACTGACAAGATTCCAGCGCAGCCATTAACCTCTCAGCACCGGCCTGGCTCCCGCCTGCAAAGGGGCCAGGAGATTGTACTAATCCCATTCTAAAGAATGCTCCGCTGTCCCCTAGTGATGGGAAAAGTGGGGGAGGGCTGGGAGATGGGAAACTAGGCTGGGGGAGGAGACGGACTCCAAGAAACCCACATCCCTCCATCTCATCCATTAGCACTTTAAGAGGAAGATTATAAAAACGTGTTATCAATTTACAGAACAGTTAATACATGAAGTCACTGACTATGCCCAAAAGAGGTTTTTTTCTTCCAAGACAGAAGTGTGCACATTCCACCAGACAGCTGGTATAATTTAATAAGCTTCGGATGTGCCTATTTGGTTGTTGTTGTTTTTTTTTTTTTAAGCTTTCTTGTCCTCCTAAGAAAAAGAGGCGTATTCACAATAAATTCAGTCCCCCCTCTGGCACTAAAAGATTACTTTTTTTAAAAAAGTTTAGTCATTTACCTGCAGTCACCTGGGAGTTTGCAAGACCCATGCTTGGGACTACAGCCCTGTCGGCAAATAGCTGTAAAAAAAACAAACAAAAAACCAAAAAAACAAACACAAAGATGAGTCAAGCACACTGTTTCTTGCACCACCACCATCGAGAATGGCCTAGTACATTAAGCCTAGAAAATCCACAACCCTTAAGAGATCTCATGTCAAGTCCACTGTAAGGAGAGGAAGATGGGAGGGGCCCAAACAGCAAATCCAGCTTTAAACTTCAAGGCCATGCTAGCAGATCTTCAAAACATGATACTACTCAGGGACAAAATGCAAGCAAGTCCATGGGAGTGGGGGTTGGGTGGGAGGGGTCCTCATCCAGTCTCTCTCAACAATAGCTACCCTGCTCCCTGTCAATGCCCACCCTCTCCAAAAGAACGGGAGCCGTGATCCTTCCTCATCTCAACCACTCTGTCCCATGAGGGCACATTCAGAGGAGTCCCAGCCTCCTTAAGCCCCCACCCCCTAAAACGCCTGATGGCTCAAAAATCCCATGGGACTAACAAAGCCAACCGGGCTGGCTTCATTTGGCAGGCTAATCTGGAGGCCAGATCGAGTGGTACTTTTACAAAGTATCCTTGCAAAGCAATTCTGCGTTAGTTATAAAACAAATTTAAACACATGGTAAAAAATACTAAACATGGTTTTTAAGTAGTTGTTACTGATTTTTAGAACACCAACTACGTTAAGTACATTTGCCAATTCTTTCATTTGGATCCCAGAAATGCCATCCTTTTAGAACTCTAGTGATTTAACAAAAGCTCTGGAGACCTGCAAATTCCTCTTTGTCCTGCCCTTAGGTCACAATTCAAAAAGTCCCTTTTTAATTTGAGTACATCCTGAAAGAATTTACCAAATTAGGTGAAATAAGCAGAGTGCAGTCATGTTCGTGAGGGCCTACTCTGGTCAACTAAAATTACCCATTTGCTATGAATTAGAAGCTTCGTAAAGGTACAAACCACAGATGACGCAGTGAGCATCTGTGACTATGCAGTTAACTCCCTGAATCCCAGGAAGGGCTGGGACAGCCGAAAGCACATCTTCAAGCTTACATGGCTGTGATGGGTCTGAAAGCTCAGGTTTGCCACTCTCCCCTGCCCCCTCAATGCCCCGTGAAGCCTTGCCAGGAGGCCACCCTGAGCTCAGGGGTCATCATTTCCTCCAAGATCACGAGTTAGGGCATGGAGCTAACCTTGTCCCATTTGGCATCTGTTTTGAGTCAGGTTTCTTAGAAGCAGAGCCTGAGACAGGGATCTGGGTACAGAAGGGAGCTGAAGGCAGCAGATGGGGCAGGAGAAAGAGCTGAGCAAGGGTCTCAGCTGGAGTCTGGCTTCAGCCTAATCCCAGGGGAACCTCTGGAGTGTGAACTGTAGCACGGAGTGGGGGAGGGGGCGCAGGCCTCTGTACCCCCATCCAGTCATTCACACACTGTAAGCTGGAGGGAAGGGGCATGGAGTGGCTGTTTGGCCAAGGCCAATGCTCTAGAGAAGGAACAGCTGTGAGCTGTTAGCAGCTAACACGGTGGGTGGGAGTGGTGTGTGTGTGTGTGGAGGGGGCACCAACAGCATCTTTGGCCCTCAGGCCTAGAAAACAGCCCAAACACTCCCCTACAACCCCCAACCCGAGACAGCCACTTGACTAGATGGGGAGAGAACGTGACCCAATTGGCGACAGCCACTCAGCAGTGATTATAACCCACCCAGCACAGACCCACACACCTCTGTTACATTCCGGGCCCATCCAGCCCTCCATGCATGTTTTGTTGCCATTCTGGTCGCAGGCATAGTGTCCAAAGAAGTCATCTCGGGGTCGGCAGAACTTATTGCAGCCAAAGCCGTAGTAATAGTCATCACAGGTGACGCGGATCTGATACTCAAAGTGGGCAACCCCCGTGTTCTGCTTCAGCGTCTGCCACTGCCTGCTGGGGTTTATCATGCCCGAGTGCGAAGCCTTTTCAATAATGCTGTCAGGCTCTGGAAGCAAAACAATTAATAAAAATCAAAAAGCATTGATTATGTTAACATTCACATCAAAGCCTTCTCCCCTGACCATTTTGCCTCTTTTTAATAATGGACACAAATGCACACCATGCAAAATGCAAACAGTACAAAAGGGCAGACAAAAAAAATAAATAAATAAAGGGCACACAAGTGCAAGGGCTGGCCCCCTCCCCAGAGGCAACCACCTTTTTACATCTATTTACCCTTTTTAACGGGTGTGTAGTATTTCCCTGTCCCAGAATACGGCGAAACATGTTTACCTAGTTGCGATACTTATTTTGACCTTTTACAATTCAGCAGAGCCACACCGAACATCCCCTAACACATGTGCCCGCGTGCATGGTTCTAGCAGTAAGAGACCTTCTAGAAACGGAAGTGCACCCGACCCACGTCCATCCCCAGCCTGCCGCGAACTACTGTGAGTGAAGCCCCGCTGGCCTGTCTTTCCACCTGAACAGGAAACTGGGTTTCCTGATGGCGATGCCAACACTGCACAGGTTATCCAACTTTCTGATCTCTGCCTGATAGGGAAAGCAGCAGCTCTTACTTTAATTAGCATTTAATTAAGGGATGGTGAGCACCCTTCCACGTGGTTACAAAGCCATCTGTAGCTGTTCCTGTGAACTGTGACCGGTTTCTCTCCTTTGCCAAGTGTTCTATTGCATCGTTGGCCATTTGCAAAAGCCCTTTACATATTATAGAAAGCACTTGGTTCCAGGTAAAGGTGAGCAAGCCTGCTCTTCTGGCTTCAGAGTCTTGGGTCTTGCTTTAGAAAGACTTGGTCTACCTTCCCAACTCTTCACTGGAAGCCAAGGGGTAGTTTTTAGGAAGAATGATAAACTTTGCTATTGTCAGCTGGCCCTTGTGCCACAGACTTGATACATCTCACCTTTCGTCTTTGCCCAGAGGGCAGAGGAAGGAAAGTAATGCACCCCAGTTTAGAGACAGGTAGCTCGGGGGTTCTTCCGAGCCAAGTCATGCTCCTTCAAAGGTGCCTATTGAGAATGAACACACCCAGAGCTCGGGCAGCCAGCTCTCCCAAGGAGTAGGCAGTGGTCCTGCCCTGAGGTCACTTGTCATATAGTCTGAGAGAAGAGCCAGGTACAAACACAGATGCCCAGTGCCAGGAGTCCAGGGGAGGGATGTGAATAGGAAGCGAGGCACGAAGTCAGGACTGCAGCCTGATCTGGGGTTTGTTTTCTTAAGCCTGCCAGCAGCAACCCTTTCCCGCCTTGTCAGGGGCGAGGCCACCTCAGAGAGCCCGTACTAGGACCTACTCACAACGTCTGTGGTTCTTACCCACCCACACCCATGTTTTTCTAGGCCCAGGGCCTGCGCTCATTTACAAGGTCATGCAAAACCAACAGGTGACCAGGGGAGGAGGAGCTCCTGAGGGGCTCCGTCCACACGACTCCCAGCTTCGCCCCGGCATTCACCCTCTGGCTTTAACTGTCGTGTGGGCAGGACAAGCCTTGAACAAGCCCACATACCTGCAGACTTACACTCCAGCGCACACAGAACCACTCGCAGATAACGCTTTCCTAAGTAAGTTTTACAAATAAACACAGGCCAAAGAATGACAAAAATGTCCCTCCATTAACTGTGTGTTTGCTCTGCTGATTCAATTAAGAAGTGTAGCGAGCTATTACCATGTGATTATGAGACCTTAATAAAGCAGTTATTTAAATACATGGCTCACAGGCCTCCAGCATCTCTGGGGCAGGTAACAACAAACAACCCAGACCCGAGTCCAGGGAATCCTCAAGGCGCAGGCCGACAGGCCGTTCACTATAGTTCAGTAGGCTTTCCGCCTAGGTCTAGGAAACATGAAAACCATCGTTCTGGAAGCCTCCATGTGGCTAACAAGTCTGTAGAACTAACTTCGCAGCTGTGTGGCAGGTTTCTCCCAGCAGCCCAGAGGCAGGGAGTCGAGGGTGTGGGACATGCTCTCTGGCATCTGGGTCACAGAGATCATGTCTGCTGCCTGTTCTTCCAAGCTGCTGCCACCTAAATCGTACTTCCTGTCAGCTTGGGGCATAGAGGTATATCCGGGCTGGGTGGGGGGCGGGAGGGGGTAGTTCACTTGGGAGTCCAGCTGGACTGGAAAAGGAGGTTAGCAGACCCTCCTGTGATCTTCAGCTGTGTGAAGATGGAGCATAAAGGCCCCCACACCACAGCCTCACAGGCCAAGGCAGAGGTAATGAGGCGAGTCAGAGCACAACCCTGGGGGCTGCACCGACCCACAAACCTAGGACAGCATTGTCGAGGAAAACCTGGTCTGAGGAAGCTTATTTGTGTTGACACACCTCCTGAGCTGTCCCACAAACTGACACCATTTGCACTGGGGGGGACTGAAAAATCTGTACCCTTATCTACTACAACTCTGAAACAGAAGGAGAGAAGTGATCTCAGAGGACAAAGGCCAGGAGGCCAGCCTTAGACATACTCTAACACACGCACCTGGGCTTCACCTGGGCCAGCCCCTCTCTGTACAGCCCACGTGAGAAGAAATTCTCCATCCTAAAACTCAGGGCTTGACCTCTAATCCGAAGCCAGGATTTTGGCAACTTGGCCCCCAAAGAGCAGCGAACTCCAACTGGGTTGCTCCACAACCTTGGCCTTTATCTTCATGGAATACAGTCCCACGGGAGGGACAGAAGGTAAAAAGTAATAAGAAAACATTCCAGGCAGCGCAAACAGCACGTGCAAGGGCCCTGCGGCAGGACAGAATAGGAGGACGCATCTGAGGACAGAACAGGGACTGGTGGGATAGGACCAGAATCTGGATATGGTAGAGGTCAATGTGGAACGTAGGATGGAGCTAGCGAGGAAAAAAGGTGGCTGTGCAAGGTCTTTTGGGCCACACAAAGAGCTGTCCCGAGAGCAACAGGAAGCTGCCAAGTGGCTCTCTTAGGGAAGTTGATCATCAAATTGAATCCAGATGTACACCAGAAACAAATAGAGGATACTGTAGGTCAATCATATTTACATTAAAAAAGGAAAATGCCCTGGAAAAACCAGGATGACAAAAGGATGGAGAAAGCAGTGGAGGTGGGCCAGAGCAGATATGAAGGCACTGAATTTAGCCATGACCATAGGAGCTCGGGCATCAGTAGATGGTGACTTGGACCAGCATAGTGGCAGGGGACACGGTGGGAGGTGGCAGGACTCCAGTGAGGCCCTGGAGGGAAGATTGTTCAGAACCTGGAGGTAGATCTGACATGGATGCTCAGAGAAAGGGAGGTACAACAGGGTGTCTTCCAGCTTTCTGGCTCATGGTACTAGGTGTTGAAATGCTAGTGCCAGTCATCCATGAAGGGCCCTAGGCAGTATCTAATTTGGAGAGAGAAGATGCCAAATATGGTTTTGAACGTGAATTCAAGATCCTTTGGAAGCACTGTAAAAAGAGAGGCTGACTAAGCCAATAGATAAACCGCTCCCTCCTCTTTGGGGTTCCCAAAGAGAGCTTCAAGGACCTGCAAAGGCATTCCAGGGGTTTGGGGCAACTCCTTTCTTCAAGAGTAGAGGTCTGAAAGTTCCTTCTCCCTACCCCAACTCTTTCTTGTGTCCTTCCTGTGATCTGGTGACTGCCTCCCCAGTGAAGAGATGCCCCAGAACCCCCAAACAGAGCTACCCTGAAGTGCAGCAGCCGTGGGCAGCTCTGGAGGGGCACCAGCTTCCCTGGGGCACAGCTAGCTACCTGACCTGTGGGGTGAGGGAAAACCCAGGAAGGGCCCTGCAGAGGCTAGGGGTCCTGCACACCCTAACAGGTATCCTGAGACAGCTCTTGCCACGAGCCAGGATCCAACCCAAGGATGTTCACTCGACAAGACTGTTTTAACATCTCAGTGGGAAGGGAAGAAGAGCACGTCTGCACCAGAATATCTGAAGCATCTCTCTCTCCCCTCCCCAGCCCCCAACTTCTCAATGCTTAGTTACCATTGTAACCAGGTCACAGCGACACCAGGCTCACACTGTCTCCAATGTTTGTGGCAGGGGAGGGTGGAGAGAACACACATGTGTCTGGGACCCTGACTGGCATCGGCCACCAACCGCAGCTGGTTACCCCCTTCCCCTCCCACCACACCACAGTGGGACAGGGGTGCCCCTCAGAGAGGAAGTCCACAGATCTGGGCTTCAGATGTCAAAGCAGGAGGAGTGACCCAAATGGCCTGGAGCCTCAGGCACACTGGGGCTCAGCAATAATTCCATGGCCCCAGTGCGGTTGGGGGGAGGGGTAGTGTGTGTGTGTGGGGGGGGGGCAAGCCAGACACAGCCCAAAGCAGCCTGCCTCACAAGTACCAAGCCCTCACTGGGCCCACTCTGGGCACTTGCCATTCTCAGATCCACTTTAAAAAAAAAAAAAAAAAAAAAAAAAAAAGGCATGCTGAGAAAATGAGGGGAAATGTTATCAACAGCAAAAACAAAGAAAGGGTCAGTGAGGTAGAGAAACAAAGGGGAGGAGACCTTCAGAGAAGGAGGGCAAAGACAAAGAGTTGGATCAACCCTTCCTCCTACGCAGACTAAGGGATTTCAGTATGAATCAAGTTTTCCCAGGACAGCTGTCCAGATCCTGCCGGCAAAAGGGAAGCGCGCATTTTCGGCGTGGGAGGGAAAGCATCTTCAAGTCACAGTTAAGGAGCAAAGACTACCCCCTGTAAGCCAGGCGGCTGCCATTGCCAGACACGCCCTCTGTGACCTCCCCACCAAAAGCCACCCCTCGCAGCTCTGAAAAGCAACCAGCCCTGAACCCCTTGCCCTCTTTCACAAGCGGGGAGCAAGGCAGCCGTGGAACCTGTGAGGCTCTGGGACTCCACTTCAATGAAAGGGCGGTCATGCGCAGTGTGGGAAAGAAACCCCCGGCAGACCGGCTAGAGGCTCACCTGCCCACCAAGTGAAATTCAAGGTCGGTCTTTAGTAAGAGTCAGAGCCCAGCGCCACCTTTGTGGGCTTCATCTTTCTGATGAGAGATTAAACACTCACTTAAAGTTTAAATGGACTTTTAAAAAGTCACTACTTTGATCCTTTCGCAGTCTACAAGGTTTTAAAGTTGTAAAACCATTAAGATCTCTATCCCGAAGATAATCTAGGTCCCATATTCAGGGACTCAGTTAACTGGGACTCCATCCCGGCCACTTAATATTCCAGGCGGACCTTCTAGGGGAGGTTGTGGAAAGGACTCCTCCGAGCGGTTCGCCCTGGAGGTGGGGATTGGGGGGGTAGGGTGGATGCAGACAGAAGCGAGTGGTCTGTCCTCGGAAGCACCCAGCAGACAGATCCAGCTCTGACACTACCATACTCCAAGCACAGTGCTTCCAGAAAGGCACACCCGGAGAAGAGCCCACTGCTGGGATACTTACGGAGAGTGTCGTTACTGGAATCCCACGCCTCCACAAGCAAAGTATAGGACCTCTGCAACACAGAACAACAGCAGCTTAGTAGTCAGGAATAGGGGTCGGCTCCCAAATGTCCTACTTGCTCGACCTCCCCTGCACACCTCATCAAACAAAACCATGAAGCCAAAATGAAAACTCTGTTTTCGGTGGAACTGAGTTCACTCCCCTCCCTGGCACCCATCCCCAGGCTGACTCCTTCTGCTGGGCAGGGGCCCACTGCGGTCGGTCATTGTCATCTTATGCAAGCAACCCAAAGTCATGATCAGGAGATACCACCCCCCTATAGGTGAACCCTCTACAGTTTCCCAAAACTTTCCAGGCCCCTAACTCTAGTGCATGAGGAAACAGAAACACACACACAAAAACACAAATTTTTTCTAAGCCAACATAACCAGGTATTTGTAGCTGGGGGCGGTGGGTTGGGGGGGGGTAATTCAGTGAGGGGCCGGGTATTGCTAAGGTTACACTTTAGACTCTGGTGGGGCAGTCCCTAGGGAGGCCCCCTTTTCCTTTTCAGAACCCCTTTGAAAGCCCTGTCTGTGCGAGACCATCTCGGCTCCCACAAGTATCAGATGACTCTAGGAAGCTGGGGTGGGGGGGTAAGTGCAAAGAGACTAAGACAAAGGCAGCGACCTAACTCGGGGTCCTTGGGGGACAGACTCTGGGGACAAAAGTACAAAAGGGAGAAATAACTACACACCCATGGGTTATAGCTATTGATGGACTTATCTGTCAATAAGATCTAACATTCCAGGCATAATCAGAGTCCAGCAACTAAACATATTCCCTGGACACTGGCAGGATGCCAGCTATTATACTGAAGGCACCTTTTATCTTCCAGGCTTATCTCAGAATTCCACCCCCCCCCCCCAAATCCAAGCCATTAGCAAATTCCCGCTTTTACTCCAATCTTCGTTTGTAATTTAGAATGAGGTCAGTCTCACAGAACACCAGGGTTTAAATAAACCTGCTATCTTGGCGCTGGAGGACTATATCGGAGTGGGGTGGGGAGAAAAGGCACAGGAGCCCTTCCTCCCCCGTGTCCCTCTTGTCACCATCAGATACCAATGCATCGGAAATAGCACATTGAGCACTTCACTCAAATAATACCCACCGCCAGAAACACGGTCACCAACAGAAGGCACCTACAAGGGGAGGCAAAAAAAAAAGAACAAAAAGGGGGAAAAAAAAAAAAAAGGAAGCTTCATTCATAACTCTAGGCAAGCTTACTGCTCACAGAGAGACACAGCGTGTTGTCTCCGAATATAAAAATATCTTGTGATAGACCCTGCCTTGGAATTCAGCCGAAATATGTTTCATACTCAAAGCAGAATAGGATTCCATTTCGTTCACTGATAACTGTGGGAAAACGCTCAGAAAAGCAAGCAAAACCAGGCAAGCCGGGGCACATACCCAGCCCTCTCCTGTTTGGTGGCCCTGGGTCCAAATTCATTGTCGTCGTCGTTAACATTTTATTAGTAAAAGTTACACCTTATTTACAGCCTCTAAGTTTCCTGGGACTTACTACAAATTACAGGACTCTTCCCTGAGAGCAGCAAGAAATTACATTTCTGTCCTGATTGGAGCCAAGAGCCAAGTCCAAATGAGGCCAGATGTGGGGCTGATTCTGTATCATTAAGCCCTTGGATCGCTGGCCACGTCGAGACCCACGTTCTCTACTTCCACGTATTGTTGTAATTAATCCTCTGATTAAATGCATTGATACCCGTAGTCCTGACAGACTTGCACAAGCTCTCAACGTGTCATAGCCACAATCCCCACAGAAGGGGAAGGTGTGCCAGGACTGGGCTTCACGCTCAGAGGAGGAGGCATTCTCCCCCACCCCACCGCCCGGGTCCTTGCACATTAGCTTGAAAGACCAAGCTGTGTATCAGACTCCTCCTCACCTGAGCTGGGAAGACCTCTGGAGGCACTAACCAACACTGCCCAACCTTAAGGAAAAAGAGGGACACAGAGCAGCACAGAGCTCAGGACCCCAAGTGTCATGGTCTCCTGTGAATGGCTTTCTCAGAGGTAGACAAGGGGGTGATGGCTGGGGGCTCCAGCTTTGCCAAAAAAAATAATAAATAAGTAAGACGCCCTGGACCGTCTCTCTCCCTGGTTTCTGAGAAGAGCTTCTGGTTCTGGGCCTCACTTCCCGGGGCTGGAGGAGTCCTCCCACCCAGCCTTCAGAAGAAAGGATTCCCTCCAAAGCCCCTATTAGGAGGCTCTCTTACCTCCCACTCCATCCCCACACTATAGATCAACAATCAAGATAATTTGGTAATGATTATTAGCTGGCTAGGAACTTTAATTTTTCCCAGGCCCACGCTTGACCTCTGAACATCCCAGAATATGCATCCCAACTTAGGAGAGTCAGACCACGCACTTTATGCCATCCTACTGGGCCAGTACCAGGCCGAAAAATCAGATGCAATCTGCTAGGATCATGTCATCCCCAGTTGGTCACTGCAAATCTGACCCCAGCAGAGGCCAAGCTCCTGGGTGGCTCCCCCAAGGGCTTGGAAAGGGGGTGCCAGGCCAGATGATGGGCAGGTGTCCAACTTAACCAGTTCATACAAAAGTATCGCCCACAAGACACAAATAGAGAATACCTGTTTTTTTCTTGGTTTCCCACTACCACAGTAAGACTAGGAGAGGCCCCTTGCTTTCCTCTTTTTTCTTAAGTCTCCCCAGAGCAACAGCCTGGGGACAAAGTAGGAAGGAGGGGGCAGCAAAGAGAACCTGCATGTGGGTTTGCGCCTCCCCTGTCCCACACCTCCAGGCCCAGGGCAGTCGGGCCCCAGAGCCGGTCTGCAAGCTGGTGCAGCAAGAAAGAGGCACGGCCAGCTCTCAGGACGACTTAGGGGAGGACCGCCGTGGCCTTTTACCTAGAGGAGGGCCCTGGCCTCCGGCTCCGCAGGCGTCCCCAGGCGTCCCTGGGGCCGCGCGGCTACAGGCGGGCAGGCGGCGGTTACCTTGGCACCGGGCAGAGTGGTAAGCACTTAATTGCCACATTAAGAAGGGGGATGTAAGAAACAAAGGTAATTGTGTTGGCAGCTGGGAACTTCCTTTTCCTGGCAACAGTGGCGGCCAAACCAAGCCCCAAGAAGAGGCTGCTGCCATTCCTGCCAAGCTGATGGACACAAACAAACCGCCATCCAAACTGCACGCGTGCGGCGGCTGAGGAGCCCACGCTCCGGGAGTGCCCGCCGTGCCCGGGGGGGCGGGGGGGACCTTTGTGCGAGGCGGCCAGCCTGGCCCCAGGCTGGTCAGGGGCCCTGAGCTCTGCTGACTCAACTGGCGCTTCCTGTCGCGGGGCCTGTATTAGCAGTATTTTTGGAGAGGCTGCATTATGCTCTGTAATCCTCGTTTCAGTCAATTTGGCCACACTATTGTCCTGCCTGCGTCTGGGTGGCCACGGCATAAAATATTCCGGTCACAGACGTCTGAAATAAAGGCTTGGGCGATCGCATGGGTGGGCGCACGCTCGCTCGCCTGCCCGCCCGCCCGCACAATTCACCGGGTCCCACGGCTGCAGCAAGGGGAGGCTTGAAGAAAGGACAACTGCCCCACAGTGGCCAGGCTCAGGAGACTTCAGCCGGAGACAGCAATTTAGTCTGGGGGACTTGACATTTCAATAGAGTCCGATCTGGTTACAAAGGGCGATTTTCTCATGAAAGCCCACCTCAAAGCTTCCCCAAGGGGGCCCCACAGCTCATATCCAGATTGGAGGCTCTCCACGAGATGCCCCCACCCCCTTTCCCATCATTACCCTTACCTGTTTGAAAAGCATCCCACTGATAATTAAATGCACCAGTTACAAAAGGGTGGCGAGGTTAATAGATAGAATACCGAGAAGCCAGCCAAGCACAACCGTCCGGTTCACACAGAGCAAGCCTGAACAAGAAGCCTTTCTACTTATTTACCAAAAGTGCACAAAAACTGGGCTGAGCTGGTAGAGGACTCGGAGTGTTTGACTATTTACGTACCATTTCTCACCACTGGGAGCCACACTGCAGTACTTCCCTGCACAGACACTGCCCTGCCCCAGGGACAAATGTCACGGCACCGTGAAAACAAGGGCCACAGGGCAGGGCAGTCCCCTCCGTGGTTGGAAACCAGCGAGGAGATCCCAAAGCAGCCACTCAGCACCACAAGCCAAGTTGAAGGCGGGGCACTTTGAATGCGGAACCCTGTCCCACCTCCGCCACCATTCTAGAAAACGCAAGAATCCCCACTACCCATGCATCCTAACGCATCTTCCTGAAGTCGTAAAGTAGGTCAAATGTATTTTGTTCTGATTTTTTAAGTGTATTTCAAAGCTGGAGCCAAGTGTCCCTTCTCTCAGAAGGTACACACTTAGAGAAGTTTATCAAGGGGGAATGCTCTGGAATATTTGCCTTTATGGATGACCATGCTAACTACAGGCACATCCAGAGATCAGTTACAATGCAAGAATGCATAATCTGGAAAGCCAGACACTGGAACCAAGTGCTGGCCCTTTACGATGGGCTGGTGGCTGCTGGGAAGCCAGTCATGGCCTCCGTTTGCAACCCTGTTTCCCAATCAGGAACATGAAGGCTCCTTGTTGCCTTGGCTGCATTTCTTCATGAGTAACATTTTTTTCTTCCATGCTAAACATTCCACACACCTTCTACCCAAAGCGTCCCTTGCCCCTCTTTGCTATAAAGATTTTAGGCAGTATTCAGATTGCTGGTTTCCAGGGGAGTGACAAGCCTGAAAGAGGCTGCTGTCGCTCCTCCTCACCCCAGATGCCTGTATGCCAAAAGCTTCACTGCTCTCTACACTTGTGTGAAGTCCCTGTAGAATTATAGGTGTGCAGTTGGTGGGTCACAAATGCATAGAAGTACTGGAGGTTTGAAGAAGTTGCTAAGAAACAAGACAATAAGAAGGAAGAAAACACAGAGCACTTTACACCTGGAAGAGAAAAAAAAAAAGAATTAGAAATCAAGAACCCTGAATGGGAATTTCATTTGGGGAACAGCCATTCTGCAGACACTTAGCACAAAGTGAGCACAGGCCCACTTCCCCTGCCCCCACCCCCAAGCCTGGTTTTGCAATACAGACATGTCATTTCATCACTCTAATTTGACACAGGTGTCTGAGAGCCGAAGAGGTTTTCTCCACATGAGGAAAATCCCTTGCTCTGAGAACTTAAAATCCTGGGTGCCGTTTGTCTGCATGGGCTGTAGAGACTGGCTGCAGAAAGGAGCCAGTTCAATGAGAACCCCATCCCTCCACCCTCCATGTATCCACACCACACCTACAAGAGGCACAGGAACCCAGAAACGCAGCAGAGGGCATGAAGACAGGGACATGTCAATTACATCCTATGATGAACCTTGTGGGGGCATCGGATTTACCCAAACCCCTGGCAGTTGTTCAATCTGGCCTTAAGTGTGATGGGGGGCCAAACTTGGCACCCCTCTGGTATGCGAGAAAAATACTTCACTGGATTTCCCTGAACAATTTAGCTGTTCTCAGCAGCCTTTTATCACTGTCAATGCCATTTAGATAGGAGGCCAAGAAGAGACCAGATACGGCAACTGCTGCTCCCCAGGTTTCTCTACATTCACTTCACTGTGGGGCCTGCAATGCATCAATTCAGCGAACTGGGGTGCTGCAGTTCCTAAAATGCTTTGGGGGCTGGGTAGTGCTAAGTGCCCTAATGGGATTTTTAATAAGCAGGTACTACTAGGATTTAGCACTAATTTTGGGACGTGCAACTTAACCATTTCAATGACTTATAAATGGTTATTCCCAAATCACTTCCCATTAAGCTCAATTACCTTCCATAATGTATGTTCTTATCACTGGGTCCCCCTGATTGGAGGGTCATAAATCAGACCCATTGCTTCGAGTCAAGGCCTTGTGAGCACAGCACCAGTATGGGGATTAGAAGCCACCAATGGGAACCATGAGCCTGGAGCTGGGCCAGCAGACAGCCACTGGAACATAATCAGATACTACCCAATGGGCAGACCCACCTCCAGAGAGCTCCCCACGTGGACACTGGAATGTGGACTAGTTTTCAAATGTGACCGCTCATTTCCTCTTCTTTCTCTCTAGAACACGAACAGTTGTTTGATCGCGGTCGGTCATAATTCCCAACAAAAACCAAGAATTACACCACCTTTTAAACTGACCTTCCACCTTGCACCCTGGACCACAGCCCTTTCATGGTCAGCACACTGGGGAGGACCCAGGCGATCGGTGATTGTGACTGCCTAAGGGTTAGCTGTGCAAGTGGCTGGAAGTCCAAGGTGGCTTGATTTAAAAACCAAACCAAAACAAAACAAAAAACCCATATCGTCTTTCCATCTTCAATTCTGTACCAAGTTCAATTATTACTTATTCAAGTCAGTTTTAAATAGACATGCTTATTAATATTTAATTGCCAAACTGAATGAAACTGCTCTATGTAGTTCAATACCTAAGTGCTTTCACTTCGGTTAACACTCACCCTGGAATCATTCTTAAAAGTTACAGATTGTGGTGTTTCTCTACCCACACTCGGGAAAATAACTAAAACAATACACCTAAACACGTCACTTTCTCTTGGGAAGTGAAGCTTATGTTTCACAGCAGGCCTTTTAAGGGGGGGGGGCAGGGTGGAGACTCATTTATGAGTGATACATGCATTTGGCCCAACTTCAAAAGAACCACACTTAGTGTAGCCCCAGTGGTCTCCCTATTCTAGAAAAGCCAAGAGTCTATTTCATGGTTGGTGACCCGCGGGCCCTGAAACCACAGAAGAGCCCGGGCAAATCAATCGTCTCCCTGCCCCACCCACCGCTTCTGTTCGTTTCCCATTTAGGACTCTGCCAAGTGTCAAATGGGGACAGACACACCTTCTAGGTCACTTTTCCAGAGCCAGTCCAGGGAGCAAGTCTCCCTGTTCTCATCCAAGCAGTCCTCTGACCCTACTCTACAAAGTGAGCCTCAGCCAGGCCTGCAGCTTTTCCACATCACTAATAAGATTCCTTTTATGGTCTTGTGAAAGCAAGGGGCTCCGGACTGATCCTCAGGAGGGTGGAACCACCTGCAGGCCCCTTCCCCCCTAAACTCCAAACACAAGTTCAAGGGCAGTCAGTATTCAGTTAACTTGGGCACAGTCAGATTAAAAAGTGGCCAGACTCTTTAAATTCTCCCTAGTAGGGGATTAACAAACAAGATAAACACTCTTTGTAAAATTGCAATCCCACAACAGACACAGCCCTCCATTCTCTGAGAACTCTACATACAGTGGGTTTTTCTAAGTCCCTTTCAATGGCATGCTTCCAATAACTGTCTTATCTCACCCACGGCAGAGGGCACTTTATAACGCCAGCTCCAGTAAATGCGGGCCTTGAGAACCACCCCAAGATACACATACACACACACACACACACACACACACACACACGCACCAAGGCACTCTCTCCCTCCCTCCCCTCCCGGCGATGGGAATCACAGCCCCAGCCCGCGGATAGGAGGCAGCAGAGCGCACCCCACCAGAGCACGTGGCGGAGAGTATTCCCCCGGGGCACCGAGCTTCCCTCTCCTCCCCACCACCCACCCTCGCAGCACCGGCTGGGCCAAGCCCCAGTCCTGGCGACGAGCCACGCCTCCTGGACAGCAGGAGCCGAGCAGAAGGCACCAGCCTTTTCCCCTTTCCTCCCCTTCTGCAATCACACTCATCTTCCTTCTACCCAGTTTGGGATGTTGCAAGGGCCTCGTTGCAGGGTTGGTCAGCCGGGCCCGGGCCCTCCAGCGGCACCCGGGGTGGGGGTCCACGCACTTGCACGCTCAGCAGCCGCCTCTAGCGGGCCGCCCCTTCCATGCCTTGACACGCCCCCGGAGGCTAGCGGGGGCCGGGCGCCCGCCGGACGAAGGCGCACCCCCGCCCTTCCCCGGGAAGTTTGCAAACACAGCTGGTTCCAGAGCCCTGGAACCGCTGGAAGTGAGGCCACAAGGGCTACACCGCGCGGGGGCGAGGGCAGGAAGGGGCCGGCAGGGGGCGGAGGCTCTCGGGCTCCCAGCTCCAGCCAAGGCCCAGAGACACCCCCCCCCCCACACGCCCCAAGCCGCGGCCGCCCCCGCGTCCTTACATCCAGCCCGGAGCGCGTCCCCGCACGCCCCACAATCTCCCGGGGAGCAGCGGGAAACAGGCTCCCCCACACCCTCCAGGAAAGACACACCCGCCCTCCAGGCGGCTCACGAGAAAAGGGAGGGTGCCGACTTGTACTACGTTCGAAGGCCAAAGCTGCGCCGCGTTGCCTTCCACGGCGCATTGGGTTTAATTGGTTAAGCGAAGACCTTCTGTAATGACTCCCAGCTCGGGATGGGGTGGGGAGTGGGGTGGTCACTCCAGGGCCTCCAAGTTGCAAGTTTAAACCGGCCTTCCTGGGAGCTCTGCCCACACAAACCCCTGTGGGCTTCCCACTTTTGTGCGCTTAGCAAAAAGCCTGGAAGACGGGGCCTGCTGAGATCTAACCCTTGAGTCTCGGCTGCATAACACCCCACCCGGCAAGACTTTTCCAGTTAGCGCGGAGTTTCAAGCCAAGGCCCTTTAAATCCCTCTCGCAAGAGAGAGAGAGGGGCTTGGCAGGCGCGGGTGCGGACCGCGACGGGCCTCCCTCACCGCGTCGCTCACTCACCGGCCAGGCGAAACTGAAAGGCAGCACGATGCGGTTGCGTTCGTTGCCACGACTGGCCTTGAGATTGAAGGTGTTGCCCCCGATGACAGGAGTGGAGCCCGAGCCGAAGCTGCAGGGCCCCCCGGCCGTGACGCGGGACTGGTACTCCTTGAGGCACACTTTGAAGTACGTGTCACACTCGTCGTGGGAGCACTTGCGGTCCCCCGGGTTCCGGACGCCGCCGCAGCAGTTCCCGTTCTGCAGCTCCCCGTTCACGTTCTGCATAGACAGGATCTCCAACTCGAACTGGCCGGAGGCCCCGCACACCTGCCGGCGAGGGAGGGAGCGAGGTCAGCGCAGGGGAAAGTTGTTTTCTTCGAGGGTGGAAGCAGCGACTCCCTCCCCGCCCGCCCCGACGAGCCCTCAACGCCAAGTGAAAATAATTTTGCAAAACTCAGTGCAGAGACTCAACGTGATTTCCCGGGCATGAAATGCACGAGTGCAGGAGAAATCTGACGACTGTCCCGGGGGAGAAGAGCGGAGAGAACGCAGCCCCCTTGCCCCACCTGGGGGGCTTATTAGGTCTGGGGCTTCCCCAGCCCAGGTGGAGCCTCCCGGGCGCAGGACCCAGCCGGGGAGCCGAGCGCCCGAGGGCTCCCAAGCCCGCTCTAGGCGCTCAACCGCAGGCGTCTAGGGAGCTGCGAGGGAAAGGAGAGGGCGGGCCGGGAGGGAGGCCCGGCGGGCTCCTACCTTGGCTCGCAGGGCGCAGAGCAAGGCTAGCAGGAGGCTCAGGGGGCGCCCAGGCCGGCCGCGCGTCCGTGGGGACCGCATCGCTGCGCCGCGCGCCGCAGGCACTCGGGACGCCGCCGCCGCCGCTGCTGCTCGCGCTGGTTCTCCGGCCGGTGCTGCTGCCGGTGCTGCCGTCGCCGCTGCCCCTGCGGCCGCCGCGTCCCGGCTCTAATATACTCCGCCGATTGGAGCATGCACGACTGGAAAACAACACCACTTTTCAAAAGCCCTTTCAAGAGCGGCGCGTTCCAGAAGGCAAAGGGCCCGGCCTCCTTTTATTATTCTGATCGCTTCTTTGAGGCGCTCCCCCTCCTCTTCCACCTCCCGGCTTTCTTTCCTTCTCTCGCGCTCCCCTTCTTTTATTATTATGATTATGCGCAGCCTTTTATTCCCTTTCAGATCAGCTGCTTAGAAAGAAGAGAGGGAGGGGAGGGAAAAAAAAAAAAAAAACACAAAAAAACCCGAGCCCAGCTCGCGGGCCGGCCGCAGGTAACACAATGACGCGTGCCCGCCCGGCTCTCGGCGAGGGACTCGGAGAGCCCGTCTGGGAGCAGCGGCCCGGGCTGGCCACCTCTACCCAGCGCGCGGAGCAGGCGCATGCGCGCTTATTAATATTCATGAGGGGGCGTGTCGTAGCGAGACACGCCCATTCCCTCTGGTAGATGGGGAGGGGGAGTACTGGGAGGAACTTGGAAGGGGCTGGGGGCTCAGGGACTCGCGGGACGGCTTAGACGTCCCACGGCTCAAGGCGGACCCCTGTCCTCGGGAGCTTTGGGCCAGGAGGGAAGGGGGGGCAGGGTGTGGCGAGCAACTTGCTAGGGTCCATTGCTCAGAGACGCGCGGCGCCCCGTATCTCCCCAGGAGCCCCCTCGAACGCCTCGGGCCGGGCGCCTGTGCCCACCCGTCGGGGCCCCAGGTGTAGGCGCCGCGGGGCTGCCTGAGCGGTCGGAGCGGGCAGCTTCCGCCTTCCGAGCCGCCTGCGTCAGCTGCGGCTTTCGCCCCAGGAGGAGGGCCTGCCCGCCGGGAGCCCGGCCCGCTTCCCGCGAGTGAGCGAGCCGCCCAGAGCGCGCTGCTGGCAGCAGTAGCGGCAGAGGCGGCGGCAGCGAGGCTGGCGTGCTTGCCGCTGTCTGCTCGCCCGGCGGAGGCGACCTGGGCAGGCGCTGCTGGGAACTTTTGAAAAACTTTCCCGGAGCCAGGCTTGCCGCAGATTCGAGGGGAAGCCTCGGCCGCGCCCCACCCCCTCCGCGATCCGAGTCTGCAAAGTCTCGGAGGCCTCCCGGCTTCTTTTCCAAACAGTGCCAGGGCAGAGGCTAGGGTAGCCCAGGTGGGGGAGGGCGGCGGACACACTGGGGTCTGCTCAGGTTTAGGGAGGGGCTGAGCGAGATGCTGATGGGCTTTGGCTCCGGCTGCCCAGGCCGCAGTGCCGGAATTGCACCTGTAGGCGGCCTCCGAGCTGCTCTCTGGGTGGCAAAGAGACGAGCCTGGAAGGGACCGTCTCACCGCCATCGCCTTGCAGCAGAGCTTGGCTCTCTGGGGTGGCAGTGGAAACCGATGCTGTTTTCCACCTTGAGGCGAGCCTCGCAGTTAACAGCGACACTCCTGGTCATAACCAAGGTCAAAGGAAACCTGCGGGCTGGCCAAAGCCTCTGCCAGGCCCCTCACAGCAGACCTGCTGCTGCTTTTAGGGGACCTCTTGATTTCCACTGAAGGGAAAACAAAATTGTGGCCCTTATATTGGACATGTTCTGCGGAAAAGCGTAACTATTCAGGGACAGGATCGTGGCTTGAGCCCTCTGGGACTGTGGGGCCTGATGGGCTGCAATGGGTCGAGGCACAATAGTTTCCGGTATACTGAGTTATAAGTGCATAAAAGGTTGGCTAAATTGTGGTTATTTACTGCATTTAGTGGACAGTATTTTCAGTGCCACATCTCATCACGCTGAGAATAAGGCAGCCAGCGGACCTCTTTACATTCATTCAAAGCCACCAAGGATGGTTTAGCAATCTTGGCATTTTAACATCCCTGAAAATACTCCTAAGAAAGGGAACTTCTTTGTGGTAATGTGTCCCCTCTTGATGATCATTGGTGAGATAATCCGTATTTTGGAAGGGCCATAACCCAAGAGCAGAACAAGTTTGCAGCTGTCATAGACAGTAGCAACCTGAGCATTTTGTCTTAATATGCCCCAGTCCATCCAGTTATCCTTAATGCAGGCATCCAGTTGTCATCTGTAATTGCATCTAGATTTTTTCTTACCAAAGTTTCCAAACCAATCTTCTCTACCTCCTAGCTGCCTCCTTCTCGCTTGTCTTCCCAAATGTCCATTGGGGTGCTAAGTAATGGTGTAAAAGCAAAATGCTTGTGCTGGGGGGGAAAAACACAATTCATGAAGGCTGATGAGGTCTTAAATTGCACACTCCTTGGAGTTCACCATGTCTGAAACCGTTTTAATTCTGTGCCCCATGACCGGTCCCCCACACCCTGTTCAGGAAGGAGGCTGAGGCCTTCAGTTTGAAGAGTTTAGATCCAGCCACCTGGATTGACCCAAAGGGCCACCTGAGATTTTAGGTGCCTCCAGGTAGTAATCTGGACTGCATGTAAGCTGGGATCAGCTCCAGGCCACAGCTGAGTTTAGCCCTCTTGACTCTTTTTCTCTTATTAAGAAAGAGAATGTAGATTTCTGGGGGGTTGAAACTCTCTAATGAACCCTGACAGGTATGTGAAATCACTAATAAACACAAAATTCACATGCCAAAGAGCACAGTGTCCCTCACCCTTCCTGAGCTTGGGAACCCACTAACTTGTGGGCTAGAGGGGATTCTTTTGAAAATTTTCAGTTGGGACTCTTCCAGGTAATTGGTACTCCCCCAAAAAGCCAGTCACGTTTACCGCAAAAGACACCAAGTGGAAGCTCTGCCCTCTACTTCCTTGCAGCCGGCTCTCAGCCTCACTCTTTGGAGAAGGGGGAACTACTGCAGAAAGAACTCAAGCAGGCAGATTCCCCCTTGGCCAAGTCACATCCTGCCTTTGGACACAGCAAGTGATCATTCCAGAAAAAAACGTTTCTGTGGGAAGTGCCATGTTTAACCATCGCACCTACACCTGTGAGAAGGGGAGAGCTTTGTGGTCAGTTCCTGTCTGGACCGTCTCATGTGCTCCAATCATAACCATCCTGTGGTATCTTTAATTTTAAAGATGTATTTGTTTTAGAGCGAGCAGGGGGGAGGGGCAGAGGGAGAATGAGAGACAATCTCAAGCAGACTCCCCACTGAGCACAGAGCCCCACGTGGGGTTCGATCTCAGGATACTGAGATCATGACCTGAGCCAAAAATCAAGAGTCAGATGCTCGACCAACTGAGCTCCCCCTTCGGCCCCCCACTTTCTTTAATTTTAAAAAGATGGCTTTTTTTTTTTTTTACTTCTTCCACAAAGCTTGCCCTGTTTTACTTAGTCATCCATGAACAGTGGTCCTGAACCCCTAGCCCCCACAAGCACCAAAGCCTTAATAAGAGACATTCAAGCTATAATAACTGTATGTAAATGCATTTGGTCAACTTAAATCCCTTAGCTCTGTGATAAAAATCAGCAAATCAATATTTATTAAGAACTACATTACACCTAGCAACGTGGATGATCTCCAAAACTTCCTACTAAATGAAAGAAGCCCGACGCATAAGACTACATACTGCATGACGCTGTTTGAAGTTCTAGGACAGGCAAAACTACTTTGCAGTCAAAGAAAATGTCGATGGAAGGATGGAGATGAACTGGATCATCTTGAGGCTTCCTCCAGGGGACGGATAATGTTCTGTATCATGATAAGGGTTTGAGTTACACAGGTGTATGCATTTATCAAAATTCATTAGTGCATTTAGGTTTGGTGCATCTCCTGTGTTCAAAAGAGACAAAATTGTAGGGGCGCCTGGGTGGCTCAGTGGGTTAAAGCCTCTGCCTTCTGCTCGGGTCAGGATCTCAGCGTCCTGGGATGGAGCCCCACATGGAGCTCTCTGCTCAGCAGGGAGCCTGCTTCCCCCTCTTTCTCTCTGCCTGCCTCTCTGCCTACTTGTAATCTCTGTCAAATAAATAAATAAAATCTTAAAAAAAGAGAGAGAAAATTATAATAGTCAACTTGAGTGAATTAAATGGGTGCTGAAGTATATAGAATGGAGTGAAAGGATATTTGCAGCTTGGAAATGAATTTAAACATGAGATGATGGATGGAGACAGGATAGCTGACTGGCTGGATATACGCTGGAGCAAAACAGTAAAGGGCTAAGGGTAGGATCTAGATGGGGACATACAGTGTTCACATAAAATTCTTTCAGATGTCTCTGCCTGAAAATTTTCACTATAAAATGTTGAGGAAAATAGTTACCTGAATATGCCAGGCATTGCATACAGTGCCAGGACAGTGGAAGACACCAAAACAGTGGACCTAAAGATTACAGAGAGGGGGACATGCCTGTAAGGGATGATGATAGTGTAGGTTGTAGTAGTGAACAAAAGGGAGATCCTTATTTCCTCCCATTCCTTGTCTCCCTAATACCTTTCTTCTTTCCAATAAATAAGAGACGTTGGTCCGAATATATAAAGGGACCTGTAAAAAAAAAAAATCCTTTAATATCGTCCTTTTTCTTGTTTGCACCTTGTAGAGAAATTAAGGCAACTTCATGAGCCTTGTTCCATGGAAGAGCAGATGGTGACCTCTTTCTGTTTCTTTCCGGCAGAACCAAAGATGCTTCCGTGTCCCACGAGCTCTTCCTTCCTTCTACCAAAGTGTTCCCTCCACTCCTGAAAATGCAAACTCCTATAAACACTGCCCAGGCAGCTCTCCGAGGAAGCATGTTCTCTGAGGAGACAATCACCTTTGTGGGTGATTCTCCATCTTGCACATCACAAGCACTTCTGAGAAAAAGCTATGGGCAGCAAGTAAGACATGAAAAAATTCAGGGTAAAGTTATAGCTCCCGCAGCAACCATAACCAGGCCGCAAGTTTATCCATTTAAGCATAAACTGAGGAGATCCAGCCCTCTTTTTTCAAAGCTTCATTTCACATCCACAGGAGAGCTGAATTAATTTTCTTTGGAAACCAGAACTATGAATTTCTTGCAATATTAACAGTAATTTTGTATGAGCTTTCATTTAAAACACTGTTTTGGTTTGGGCTTGAGTTCATGTATTTATAATTTTGCCTGTCCTGTCCCGATTCTGTCTCATAGACATTATGTGGAAAGCTCTCAAGACAGAGTTCTGTGTCCACTGCCCCTTTAACAAGCCAGTGATCGAAAGTCACAAAAAACCCAAGATGCAAAATCCAGGAACCATGAGACTGAATTCCTCATTTTACACCTTGAATTAAAACCAAAGATTCTGTATGACCTTTCATAGTTTTATGTAGTTTTATAGTTTCATAGTTTACTGGGGAAAAATGTTCTACTTGTGAAATGTACCATTTTCTTATACTTGAGAACCTTTTTGAGAATTAAAAAAAAAATCTTATGTGTAAATTGCTGCTAAATTGCCTTCTCAAAACTATTATAAGTGATTCATTCACCCTCCTTTTTGCGGTGATGACGTAGTGAGTTTTCTGTTCTGTGAATGACACCTGAACAACTTGACCCACAGGTATTATGGGATCGGATTAAAAAAAAAAAAAAAAGACCAAATTGGTCCATTTGTACAGTTGACTGATCTAAATGCAACTAACAATTTTCTGTAATTGCAAAGTGTGACTGAGCTCTTACAAAACTTTTCATCTCCTAAAAGGCTCTGGAAATTATACTCTCAGAAGCAGGTAGCATGTGGAACTACCCCAATACAATTCACTCTGTGAGCACCTTTTCATCTTGTTTGCATTCAGCCTTTGCAAACAGACATAAACCCAAATCTGCCTCCAGATCTAAAAAAAATTTTAAGGATTACAGTAGTTGTTGGAACTTGGGGAAAGGAGAGCTAAATATATTCAGTTATCTGAGAAAATTTCAAAACATACATAAATGTGAGAGTCAAAGAAAGGTGATTACACCTGCCAATGGCACGAAAGCCATGGGCTTTCCACTCACAGTATTTCATGTTTGGGTTAATGGTTCTCGATAAATTACAAGACTATGTCTGTTCTTGGCACTTTTGTTCTCAAGCCAGTGGTGCCGTTACTGATGTCTTTCTCTAAATTAGAAGTTATGAAGGACATGAAAAGTGGATGTTTGCAATACTTAAGTATTGCAATACTTTAGTTTTTCATGTGCAATGTAAATAGTTGTTTTTATTGCTGTCTTTATGTCAAGAATGTTCAAGGATGGCTGAAGAAACATTCACTTGAGCACAGAAATATTGGCACAAGTACTTCTAGATCCCTAGATATCAGTTATAACATACACAGATTTTTATAAGCATCATTTAAAAATGATTTCAGAACATGTCAAAGTTTTATTTTTCTTTTGGAAATGAACTTAAGGCATAGAAAACTTAAAAAGATTTTAAAGGAGAAAGTTTCGTTTCCAGAAGATGGTTATGGCATCCATGGAAGTGGCAATATTTTTTTTCGAAGGCAGGTAACAACTAGAGAAGTCAATTACACTATCTTAGAATAGTTTGGCAGGAATTCATGTGAAGAGGAACAGAGGAGTTTAATAGCCCACACATGTGGGATGCCTGGGTGGCTCAGTCTTTAACCATCTGCCTTCGGCTCAGGTCATGATCCCTGAGTCCTGGGTCAAGCCCTGAGTTGGGCTCCCTGCTTGGCGGGAAGCTTGCTTCTCCCTCTCCCACTCCCCCTGCTTATGTTCCCTCTCTCACTGTCTCTCTGTCAAATAAATAAATAAAATCTTAAAAAAAAATAGATCACACATGTGATAGGTCTTAATGGTGCCATGTACCTTCTAAAAATACTAGGGCCACATTCTGAAGCTGCATTACTAGAAATGTAGATTAACTATCAAGAAAAAACCATAGCTCTAGCATATTCTACACTAGCCTTAAAACAACTGAAGTATTTTGACCAGGTCTGGGCACAACTGTTTTTTAAAATTGTGGTAAAAGACATAACATAAAATTTGCTGTCTTAACCATTTTTAAGTGTATGGTTCAATAGTAAGCTCATTCGTGTTGTGAAACCACTCTCCAGACCTCTTTCATCTTCCCAAAACGAAACTCTGTGCCCATTAAACGACTCCCTATTCCTCCTCTCCCCCAATCCCTGGCAATCACCACCCTCCTTTCTATGAATTTGACTACTCTAGCTACCTCACATAAGTAGAATCAGATAGCATTTGCCTTTTTTTTTTCTTAAGATTTATTTGTTTGTGGAGGGGGAGCATAGCAGGTGGGAGAGGGGCAGAGGGAGAGAAGAGAGAGGATCTCAAGTAGACTCTTTGCTGAGCTTGGAGCCCAACGTGGGGCTCGATTCCAAGACCCTGAGATCATGACCTGAGCCGAAATCAAGAGTCCGACACTTAACCGATTGAGCTGCCCAGATGCTCCAGCATTTGTCTTTTTGTGACTGTCATTTATCATAGTGTCCTCAATGTTCATCCATGTCATAGCCTATGTTAGAATCTCCTTCCTTTGTAAGACTAAATAATATTTCACTGGGTGTCTACACCACCTTTTGCTTATCCACTCACCCACTGGTGGACACTTGGGTTGTTTCCATCTTCTGACTATTGTGACTAATGCTGCTATGAACATGGTTGTACAAATATCTCTTCAAAACGCTGCTTTCAATTATTTTGGATGTACCCTGGGCACCATTTTTAACAGTCATCTTGATAACTGGGCCATGCTCAGAAGAAGGTCTGAATTTTTAAACCTTTCACCCCAGCAGTTGGAGGCTTGGGTATGTCTAATTGGAGGAGAGAGGAAAGGAGGGCTCACAGCTGTCCACAGACCTGGAAAGGCTGACTTGAGTAAGAGTAGGCTTGAAATGCTGCGAACAGCACACAAAACTCAGTGGGTGTGGGTTCCCAGAAAGCTGATTTTGACTCAGCAAAAAGACAAGCTTTGTCTTCTTAAGAGCTATTCCTTAATGTCATAGGCTGCCTTAGGGATTAGTGAGTCCCTGCCAGTGAAGGTAATCAAATAGAGCTTGATGGGACCCTTGGACAGTGGCAGGAGACAGGGAGATTCCCCATCCTGGATGGGAGCCTGAACCAGGTGATTTCCCAGGAACCTCATCTCTAGGAGGCCATGGCAGGATTAACAGGTAAGATGGCAATTCAGGTCCATACCCACAGAGAGAATCTAGGAGCCGTTTTTGACCAATGTGGTGTTGATGTCACTGACTGAGGATTAGTAGAACCTGGTGTGCAGGGATGAGAACGGCATGGACCTGTCTGCTTTCTGAACTGACTTCTCAGGGATCCATCACACACATATTTGCCAAATGGCTGCAGCAAATGAGTCTAAATGTCGCAGAGTTGATCATTACAACCCTGGCTCGTTATTATCCTCTGTCCCTTGCTATTCTGAATGAGGTCTGAGAACCAGCAGCATTGGCATCCCCAGGGAACTTGATAGAAATTTGGACTCTCAGCTTACTCCAGACCTTCTGAATCAGAATCTGCAATTTCATGAGATCCCTAGGCAATTCAAATGCACATTAAGGTCTAAACTAGACCTAATACAGAAACAGCCTTCAGCAAAAGCTATTAAATGTTCTTTCCAGGAATGGTTGCAATACCATATTGTTGGGGAGAAGTGTTGGTTAGTCAAATCTATATTGGTTTGTCCCATCAGCATTCTAATGGGAATTCCTCACTTTTATCCAAGTAATATGTTTATATACTGTCATTCTTTTTTTGTTAAGATTTTATCTATTTATTTGAGAAAAAAAGAGTGAGCACTAGCAGGGGGAGAGGGAGGGCAGAGGGAGAAGCAGGTTCCCTGCTGACTGGGGAGCCCAATGTTGGGCTTGATCCCAGGACCCCGGGATCACGACCTGAGCCAAAGGCAGACACTTAACTGACTGAGCCTTCCAATTGACCCTCTACTGTTATATTCTTAAAAAATTCGGGAGGCTTTCAGGTTAAACATGTATGTAAATAAATATCAGGACCAGGAAAACAGAGCTAAAAGAAGAAGACCAAGAACAGGGAGGAAAAGTAATAAATGGAGACAAGCATTACTTATCTCCTTGAATTGAGTTGAATGTAACTCCTTGAATTGAGTTGAGAATTGGATGCTGAGCTTGCTTACAGCCAAGGAGACCAAGAAAATAGTCAGCCATGAGATTTAAAAAAGATTTAAAGATTAGATTTAAAGCCATGAGCTTTACCCACAGAGAGCCCACAGGCCAGTCCCTCAGGTGAGGCAAAGCTTTTCTTGGCATTTTGTTATGAAAAATATCCACACATGTGGGTATATTGTTATAGCTATTTGGAGGACTGGGGTCTTACATAAGTGGGATGCTGAGAAATACAACAGTTTTCTGAGAACGATGTATGATAGATGATGGAAATTGAGGCCCTGACACCAAAGCACAGATCCAGGAAAGCAGGGTGGGGTGGGGACAGGGATAAGGGAGAAATACATCTTTCTGAAAGTTTTGCTTAATCCAAACATGACCCCAACTATCTAGTACCATGGCTTTTTTTTTTTTTAATAACTGCTTAGCAACTATTTATCGAGTCACTGAATAAATTCTCATGTGTAAGAAACGATTAGGAACGAATTCCTAACAATTGAATTGTTCATATTAAAAAAATGTTCACAAATCGCCCTATCCAAACGGAACCAGTATGGGCCTTTACAGCACAGCTTTTCTGAGGTAACCTCCCAGTTTATATGGTTGTGATTATTCAGCTCAGTAACACAGTGGGGTTTTTTTTTTGCCCCCCAATTATGTAAATTTCCCTCTTATACAGATGTGTAGATTTTGCTGAAACTCAGTAAACTGTTTCTGGAGAGTAAAACTATTGACATAGAAGAACCCTCCCCCTTTTGTTCCCCCTCCATGAGGTAGGGTACTTATAAAATGCCTTTTTGAGCACCGAAGCAGTGAAATAAGCCATTTAGCTTTCTCAAAAATGTAAATTTTCCAAGAACGGTGAAATGGCTAATCTGAAATCAAAAAATACTACGCTTTGTTTTTTAAATGCCTTGGCTTCTCCCAGACCTCTACTCCACAAGTAACCCGTAATAAGCTTATAAGCTTAGCTTCAGGGAATTTAAGTTTACTTCTCAAGCTGTCTTTAGCTATCCTTTCCTGCTCTCGTAATCACAGATGCATCCCTGATTGATTAGGGGCAAAAATCACCCCGACTCTTTACCCCCAACCCCCATAACCACAGACCCCTTTGGGATATCATTTCTGAGGCTCCTCCCACCAGGAGGCATGGCCTATTTTCCCAACCCTGAAATGTGTGGGGGCCTCCTGAGTAGCCTTGGCTTAGAGAATGAAACACAGGTGCCGGTGGGCCGGCTGAGAGCCTTCTGAAATCTTGCCCATTTCCACAATCTCTTTAGCTTCAGGACTCTGCTATTGCCATGCGACAAGCTAGGTAGGCTAAGCTGCTGGAGAACTAGAGTGTATGGATGAGAACTGAGAGATGATCCCAGCAGGGGTCTTCCTTACTCGGTCTGCATCCGAGTGTTGACTACACACACACAGCAAGAAGCCCAGATGAGGTCAGCCTACTCAGCCCATTTCAGCAGAACCTCCCAGCCAGTTCGTAGACTCGTGAGAAACAACTGGTCTTTCAAGTCCTTAGGATTGTGGGCACCTGGGTGGTTCCGATGGTTAACCGTCTGCCTTCCGCTGGGGTCATGATCCTGGCGTCCGGGTATCCAGCCCCACATCGGGCTTCCTGCTCAGCGGAGAGCCTGCTTTGCCCTCTCCCTCTGCTGCTCCCCCTGCTTGTGCTCTTTCACTCTCTTCTATCAAATAAATAAATAATATCTTAAAAAAAAAATCTGTAGGATTAGGGCTGGCTTGTTATGCAGCACTGTTGTGACCCTAGATAACTGATAGGTCCTGAGTGAGCCTGAGTGAAATGTTAAAGAAAAGAGAAACACAGAAACGGCGTGCAAGCCTGAAATAAGGGATGATTGCCACTAGCTAATCATGGCCTGGGGTGACCAATCTTAAGCCTCTGCTTGAGCGAGGAAGCTGACAGGTGAGTTAAATTGTTATTTAGGAATTGTTATTAAAGGAATCTGGGCTCTGCTCAAATTCTCTTAAAAAGTAAGGTATTTGCAGCCTCCCATAATACAATCATGACAGAGACTCTTGTGATCATACACTTCGATGGAATCGCTGGACGTCTTCCTTCCCTTCTTCCCTACTGACTGCTAGCCACAGCACGGAGAACATTTGCAGCTAACAGACTAATTCCTGTCCCAGAGAGGGGTGGGATGTTACATTCTCTACCAGTCAGTTTGGATGATTCCCAAACCAGTATATGCCCATCGTACTTGTTACTGGCTTACATCGTTTAATTCACTGTTCCATAAACTGGTAGAATAAGAATCTTGAAAAAAAAAGAAAAGGGTATCACTTCTTTGCAAACTGAGTTGAATATGACTTGATAAGAATGAAAGTGAGTGTAGGGGCACCTGGGTGGCTCAGTGGGTGAAGCCTCTGCCTTCGGCTCAGGTCATGATCTCAGGGTCCTGGGATCGAGCCCTGCATCAGGCTCTCTGCTCCTGTTTCCCCCTGCCCCTCTGCTGCTTCTCTGCCTGCTTGTGATCTTTCTCTTTCTGTCAAATAAATGAATAAAATCTTAAAAAAAAATGTGAGTAGCTAAAAATATATTCTTGTTGAATGAACATGAGAAAGACAACTTGCTTACCAAGTGTCTTTTCACTTTCATTCCAATTGAAAGAAACCCCAACTGAACATTATAAACAAGGTGCTATGGATGAAATAGGAGGCAAGGTGGGCCACTTAGCTTTGTCTTAGACCAGAAGCCAGGCAAATAAATAGCCATTTGTGGGATCTGTGTGTGTCATGTTTTATGATTCTGTCTTTAAATGACATTTTTGATTAACCAATTACTGGCCATGATTGCATCACTTAAGGTTTTATTCTGTTAGTAGAGCTTGGAGCAGTGCCTGACGCATAACAGGATCATGGGAACTAGTTGCTGAATGAATTTGTTGAATGAATTACTTGCAAATTGCTGACAACATACAGCACAACCAAACAAGACCTGTCTCCATACACCAATGTGTTTCAATACTGAATGGGAAAATCAGTACCCTAGAAGCTGGAGGAATGGCTTAGCTTTCCAGCGAAACTCTCTAAATATCGATTCTTGTATATCAGCTTGTCGAGGAAGGCTGAAATTGCAGGAGTTTGGCGTTCCCTATAAAGGTCCCACTAGCATGTATCATATTCACTGGGACGGCTTGTTAAGTCACACATCTCTAGGATCTACCACGGAGTTTCTGTTTAGTAAATCTGGTGTAGGACCGTAGAATTTGTATTTCTTTTTTTAAAGATTTTATTTATTCATTTGAATGAGAGAGAGAAAGAAACAGCAGAGCAGGAGGGGCACAGGGAGAGAGAGAATCTCAAACAGATTCCACACTGAGCATGGAGGCCGATGTGAGGCTCCATCCCAGCACCCTGAGATCATCACCTGAGCTGAAACCAATGGGCAGACAATGCTTAACTGACTGCGCCACCCAGACAACCCTAGAATTTGTATTTCTCTTTTTTATATATATATTTTAATTTTTTATAAACATATAATGTATTATTAGCCCCAGGGTAATAGATGTGTGAATTGCCAGGTTTACACACTTCACAGCACTCACCATAGTAGAATTTGTATTTCTAACAAGCTTCCAGGTAATGCTATTCAGGGACCAAACTGTTAATCACAGACCTACCATAGCCTAAAAGTAAGCAATTACCAAGGTCATCTGGCCCTCCCCCTATCTGTCCACCTTCTCCAGCCCATCTAATTCCTTCAACAATTACTAAGTCGACCAGGAAGGTTGAGAACTCAAGTGGGGCAACTGAGATACATACACCTATGCTGTATCCTCAACAGTGTGGTTGGCTCCTTGTATTATGTAATTTAAACCTAACAGCAACACTATAAAGTTGACATTAATATCTCCATTCTACAGATGAGAAAACTGAGGGTCAAAAGGTTATATACTTGTATAACTACTCACCCAAATAGGGGACACAGCGAGAAAGCAGTAGAGCTAAGAGTTCAGGGTGGGCCAAGAACAAAGGCCCCATTCTTTCCACAACAGCTAATGGGGATCTAAATGATGTCATTAGGATAGAGCCTTGAATCTAAAGCAGGGCTGGTGTCTTGTTAAAAGGGCAAGTCCTTATTCTAGGGCCTTGTCTGGGGCAGGCCTGAGAGTCTGCATTTCTCATAAGCTCCCAGGTGACGTCAAGGCTGCTGGTCCCTTAACACAATTGGAGAAGTGAGGCATTGGTGGAGAGACTGGGATGTCCCTCGACAGGAAAGGGAGGTCCTGAATGGTCCTTAATGTTGTCGTACACACAGTACAATTTGCCTTTTATTTTGTCAATGCGGAATTTGAAGAGGGATCACAAGGGGGAATCTGTGTTAAAAGAATGAGCTTGAGGAGGAATGCCAAGGCCATACATTGTTCTTGAGAAATTATTTAGCTGAGGGGAAGGAACTGGGTTCAGAGGAAGAAAAGCCACTGCTTGTGCCCTACCATGATATCTGGGAAGAAACCAGGGCATCAGGTCAGCTGTTCCCCAACCACAGAAGCCTATGATGGAAATCCACTCTGCCCTCCTGGTTACCACCAAAAAAAGGAAAAAGAATTATAGGGAAAGCCACTGCAAGGGCTGGGAGTTTCAAATCCTCTCTTCACACCTCTCGTGACACAACTGTGACTGGTTGATTCTCTTGACTTACCTGTAGTGAAATATACTCCTTTTGTGGTGTACTTCTGTGAGTTGTGACAAATGTAGACAGTCATGTCATCGCCGTCAAGATACAAATGTTCCATCAGCCCGCACACCCACTCAGGCTGCCCCTTTGTACTCAGCTCCTCCCTCTGTGTCCTAGAGCTTTGCCTTTTCAAGAATGCTACAGATATAGAATCATACAGGGTTCAGCCTTTTGAGTTGGGCTTCTTTCACGTAACATAAGGCACTTGGGTTTCGTTCATGCTGTCCCGTGAATCAACAGTTGGGTCGGTTTTTATTGCTGAGCGATATCCCATTGGAGGGATGTACCATGGTGTATTTGTCCGTTCCCAGGTGAGAGATCTTTGGGTTGCTTCAGTTCTTGGTTGTTATGAGTAAAGAGAGCTATAAACATTTGCATACAGGCTTCTGTGTGAACATAATCTTTCATTTCTCTTAGGTAAATACCAAGGAGTGAGTTTGCTGGGTCATTTGGAAAGGGTACATTATATTATAAATATAATATATATATATATATATATATATTATATATATAATATATAAATATTATATATATATTATAAATTGTTTTCCAGAGCGGCTCTACCATTTTGTGCCGTGTCTTGCAATAGGCGAGTAATCTTTCTGAGCTGCATGCCACGAAGCGCCCCTAGGCTCCAGACACATGCAGTGTAGACAGTGTCCACTTTAGGATCTCAGGGAACTAGCTGCAGGGAGCATGAGCCTCCTGGGAGAAGGCGGAGGTCAGATGGTTCAGGAAAGTGAGGGAATCTGGGTTTACCTCCCCCAGCTCCTCCCAGCTTCCAGACCCATCTGCTGAGGCCTGCATGCCTCCTCCTTGAGGGGGGCTTTGAGCCCACCTCTCTCTCCCACAAGTGGGCAATCCCCAAAACACCACCTTCCTGGGTCAGGCTTTGTTGCCAGATAATGTGACTTTGAAAAGAAGTCCTTCCCCCTCCCCTCAAAAGGAGGCTAAGAAAGGCTCTCAGATCAATCCTCTGCCGATACACCGAGTCACACAAAGCTCTAGCAAATCCTTTATTCTCTCCTTGGAGCAGCTGCTGTAGCAACACCCCAACCCCCTCCCGGGCTCTGCCTCCAGTGGAAACCTGAAAGCTATTCATATCATTTAATCCTGTGGAAAATCCTCTCCGCTCTCTCTCACCAAGGTGCAGTTGGCTGGAGGTAAACCTGGGCTTAATTCTTATGCTGGGAAGGAGCTGAAAGGTGTCACATGATTTTACATCCTGTTCAGGAAGCTGATTCTTCCCTATTCTAGAAGCTTCTACTCATACTCCTGTTTGAGAGGGGTTAAAATAAGGGCTTCAAGGAAAAGTAACATTTGGATTTTCTTTTAACATGCATTCACTTCAGAAAAGATAGCAAAAGAATAGAGATGGTTGGCGGCGGGGTTGGGAGGTGGGAATTGTGGGGAGCAGGGGCATGGGAGGTGGTGAGTAGATTTTCACCTATGAATTGTTAAGGATCTCTACCAAATTTTTTATACTTAGACATGGCTAAAGAAAGCTAAGACAATTTTACTCTACTGCCAAGCATAGCCACGGATTTTTTTTTCTTTTTTTTTTTTTTTTAAATTTAAAGTAATCTTTGCACCCAACATGAGACTCGAACTCACAGATCAAGAGTCGTATGTTCTATGGACTGAGTCAGCCAGGCACCCTACAGCCACATACCTTGGGTCTCTCCCCTGCCACCGAGAAGTGTGAGATCTTATAGCTAAGTTCTTTAATTTTAAGAAACTTGATCATAAGATACAGCTACATTCAGAATGAGCACCAAACCTACTCTTTTTTATCCCAGAACTCACTGACACATGAGTAACATGCTCCCAGACCTTCTCAGGTCTTTCCAGGCTGCGAGACGTCTCCTTGTAAGAGTTCCATAGTTCATACCGTTTCAGAGAAAGCAAAAGAATATAGGAAATTTCACCCATCCTTCAAACAATGCATTCCTTCTGGCTTGTTTCAGGATTCCAGCAGGATCCTTTATTAAGCTTCAGCTAATGTAGGATGGCCCAGGAGGCATACAGATATAAAGTTGTCCTGGAGGGTTTTGTAATCATAAGGTACCTCAAAAAAAAAAAAAAAAGCATTAGAACTGTAGCAGGGAGACAGGGTTCACAATCTTCATTGCACATTGGAATCACCTGGGGAGCCTTAAAAGTGATTGCTGCTGGGCCCCATCCCCTGGAGTGTCTGCTTTAACTGGTCTACTTGGCAGCCTTGGCATCGAGACCATTGAAATCTTCCAAGGAGGGTCAAGGTTGAAACTTGGCTCTGGCTTCACAAACTGTGTACTAAGAAGATGAACAAATCAATGACCTTCTCTTCTCCAAAAGGCCCATCAGATGTGGGTCTCATGGTCACTATGGGACAGGAAAGTTGGGTCAGGGGAAGCTTTAGGACCCATAACAGGATCTGCTATCTTAGGGAAAGAGAAACTGAGAATGCCACGTTGTCAAGAGGAGAATGGGATTGACTAAAGAAGGAGCCAGAAAGAGTGGGAAAGCCTTTAGGAGAATGTGTTCTTTGCGGATGTTGCTTCAGAGGGTAAAATTACTTTCACGTGTATTTTGTCTTATGTTTACAGAGGCAAGGAAGCATAAAGAATACAAGATAGACTTGGGTTAGAATCCCAGCTCTGCTACTTATTATCCCTATAATCTTAGGCAAGTTCCTTAACCCTTCTCAGCCTCAGTTTTCCCATCTGTAGGATGGAAATAATAAATAGTACTTTCCTCACAGGGTGGCTGGGAAAATTAAGTAACGTGTGTAAAATGCTTAATTCAATGCCTAGCAGATGGTAAGCTCTCTACAGGTTTTAACTGCCATTACCATTATCGTCACTGTGATCACTGTGGTCACTGTGGTGCAGGCGGTGGGGTGGAGACCTACGGTCAGTCTCAACCAAGCGATAAAACGGAGAGAAGACTGAGTGAAGTCCCCGCCCCCCGCTCCCGAACAGAGTAGAAACTAAAAAATTCCAGAAACTAAAGCTAAAGGAGCTCTTTGAAAAAGACATGATGATCGATATATTTGAGCTGAGAAAGGCTTCATTTATCGCTGAAGAAGTGTGTTAGTGTTTGACCTCTTTGGAAGGGACAGAGGTAGAATGTAACCGAGGAGTGAGGCAGGTTATGACACCGGTTAAAAAACTTGCTGTGTTGATTTGAGTTGAAATGGAGGCATCTCTGACTTTTGGATGGCGCTTGACCATCCATTAGAGTACAGCAGATGGGGTCAGGGGCCGGGCCCTAATCAGTGGCGATGAGTCCTGGGCTTGAGTAAGCACACCCAGGAAAGAGGCGCAAGATGAGTGTGGAGGAGATACTGGTGTGTGTGTTTGAGAGGTTGTTAGTAGGTCATAAGCAGTAGAATGGAATGGGCACCTGGAAGGTAAAGTCAAGATGGGAGTCCCGAGGAGGCTGGTAAGAGCCCGCTCTTATCTGAGAGGGTTTGTTTAGTTTTCTGGCCCTTGAACCTATTTTTCCTTTGCACTACCATTAGAAAAATGAGAAGGGTGGCGGGAAGTGTCCAGTGTTCCACCAAAGATCAAAGTTAATGGATCCCTGTTAGTTTTATGGCCTCACGTGAAGGCACAGGTGCAATCATCAAGCTCCCTTGTTACCCCAGGATCCTGGGCACCTGCTCTCTCCTACCCGTCCTTCTGCTGGTCCTTGCTGCATTTACAAAGTCCTTCAGGGTTGGATCTCTTAGCCAGCTGCTAGACCATTCCCCAAGATCTTACGATTAGGTATACATGGGAATCGCTTTGAAAAATTGTGAAGCAGATTTGCTCCCCTCCCCCAGCCACAATTCGGATTCCACAAGTGTGGGGGGCAGGGGTGTTGGGAACCTGCTGTTAACAAGCTTCCAGCTGCAGCTGCTGGTCTGAGGTCCACGCTGCAAGTAGTCTACGCTCACCGACCTCAGGATTCTTGAGTGTATGCCATTGCTTATCTGCGAGGAGAGGGATTCGACTTCAGTAAGTTCTCTGGAACTCTGGCCTCAAATGTTAGCCCTTTCAGAGGAGATTTGGGGTGTGATGGCCAAGTTCTTCCAAGGAGAGTCACCATTCCTTATTGTGTCCCACCAAAGCAGCTACAATGGTGTAAGATGGTGGTGGGCATGCCCAGACAATTTTGTCAATTTAGTCTGTATGTCCTGTATTTTCGTGCCTGGGGAATCATCAAGAAGGAAGACACTCTCTTCTTCTCAATGAGCTTTTTGCCAATTTTGTCCACTCTGCTGAACTTACTTTGTAGTTTGAGCCTCAAAACCAGAACTCTCCACAAGGGATCCTTTGGTTTCTCTTTGCTCGGCCAGAATGAAAAATCCTCAGTTGAGTTTGACCCCACCTTACTCTCTTTCTGGACCTAGCACTTACACAGTGTAGATGCAGTCTTTTTTAGGGACAAAATTAAATCTAAATGTTCTGCCAAAACAAAGCCCTCTGGTTTCTTCAAACGTGTGCACTTCTGAGGCTTGGTAACCAAAGGGGGTGTAAGGTTCTGCTGGTTCTCAGAGACTCAAAGGTCTTCCTATAGATGGCCACACAGAGAAATCATATCAGCCCGAGTCTGGTGTAAACAAGTCCATCTTAATTCCTATTTGGGGTTTGTAACTGCTTGAATGGCTGAGAAACAGTGTGGAGTCATTTTACCTAACTAGTTTTATTTTACGGACTTGCCACCTGTCCCCAAGGCAGCCTCCGCTGAGCGAGGGCCGGTGTCCCCACAAAAAGAGGTAGTTCTTCGGCAACAACTAGAGTTTATTTTGATCGCTATCTTTTGAAGCCAGAAACTGTTCATGTGTAACTTTAAAGAAAACCGTGATTTTTTTTTTTTTTTTTTTTCCTAGAGCAAAGCTACATTTTGAAGGCAGGATTCTATTAAAAACAGACAAATAATTCCCATTCCTTCCTGGTCCTGGCTATTGTTTTTCCTAAGTTTGTTTGGATTCCCAGATTGAATCCTGCTGGTTAACCCTCTGAAGAGAGGGTCCCGGTCACTGCCGTCCCGTGAGGTGATGGTCTCATAAGCTCCTTGGGGAACACATCCTGTTTCTCCATCAAAGAGGCATTTGGAGGATGTGGGAGAATGTCTCCTGTCTTCCCCATTCGGAGAGTCTTTATTTCCTCTTTCTGTTTTGTCTGTAGACTGCTTCAGCCCTAAGAAGAAATGTTGGTCAGGAACCAGTATCATGTACAGGTATTAAGTAGTAAACTATGCGACTGGTTTAAGAAACCTATGACCCTGCCTTCAACAAATATTCCCTTCATGCCATCCACGACACATACTTATCAAAGACAGTGGTCTGATGCTCACAGGGTACATTTAGATGACTTTCTATGACTTTCAACTCATGAATTTCTATGCCTACCACCCTCCTTCCATGCCATGGCCAGCATCCCTCATCACGTGACCATGGATCCCTTTTCCCAGGGAGCCCTGATGTGCTCAGCATTCTTTCTGAAGCCAGTATGCATTCATCACAGCTGGGATGCAACTTACTAACCATCCCTGAGTCAAACACTGACTTTTCTTTTCAAAGGAAAATTTTTTGGTAATGGTGACCTAGTGACATGGTCATCTTGGTGTGATTTTGACTCTTTTTTTCCCCTACGTCACATGCTGGTTTAGACAGAGCAATGCCACACTGTCCTAGATGTCCTCGCTTTGTGGAGGGTTTAGGTCCTTGCCGGTACGTGCAGAGGTAGTTGGCTGTGTACGCAAGTAAGCTCATGCTTGCTGAGAAAATTCCTAATTGAGGAATAATGAGAGGAAACTTTTTTTTTTTTTCCCCCTCAGTCTAAACATGAAAGATCCACTGCTGATTAAATATATCTGGTAAGGAATCACTTCTCCTCAGCTTTAAACTGAAACCTCTAAAGCCTCTTTCCCAGAATATTCCAAATACAGACGGGCAAGTTGTATTATTTCCAAGTTGCCTTTTTCCTTAGGGAAAACGAGTGCCGTCTGAGACTTGCAGACACGGAGCTCTGCGCATCCTGATAAAGATAGGGACTTTAGGCTAGCAAAAAAATCCAAATAAACAGATTTTTCAAACAAACCAGCTTTCCTTTTGGTAGCTGAAAAGGAAACCCCACATCCAGGAGGAATGCAGATCAAAGCAGAGTCTACAAATGATGCAGAAACACATAAAATAACAAACAAGCCTGGTGGGAAGAGGGAACTTTTGGAAAAGAATAGGCCTCTTCATATTACACTGAAATTGAATGCAAGATTGCAAGCAAAGATACATGAGTTGGGAATACAAAGCTATAGTTTCTTTCCCTTTTTTTGGAGCCGAGGGTATACCTTTAATAGGTCAGGTTGGAAGCCACTAAAAGCAATGGACAAAAGATAGGCCTCCTGTTGGAAATCTTGCCTCATTTACCTTTTGCGGTCACCTCTGCCTTTCTCTTTCCCCTTGTAAAGTGGACAGAATAATCAGTCTGTTCTGGCTGTCGAGGTAGAAGCTGCATTACCGCGGTCGCCATGCCTTCCATGTCCAAAGCTCAGCCTGTTTCACTCTTGCAAACCTGGTTCTGTTTAAACGCGTTCTCAGGCAACTTGGATTTTAAATTGTTGACACGATGACGTTCTCATTCAGAGGCCATCCTTTTCCCTGGCGTAGAAGTTTATTTGGCTTAAACTCTCAGTTGGATCGCAGTTAGCAAGGTACAAAACCGCTCTTAGGACACTTTATCCTTGGGAATGAAGCTCATTACATCCTATCTGTGTTCCGATAATGAGGTGCTAAGTGGCCACTGAAGGCACAGAATACTATTGGACGCTATTATTATTTAAAAACCAAGATTACTGTCAGTGCGAAGGGTCTTATGCTTTTTAAGAACCATTGGAATGAATACTCTTTAAAGAACTTGAGGTGTTAAGTGCACATTTAGCTGAATTTCTAACTCCTATACTCCCTCCGTGTGGAAAGGGGAGTTGATTGTCACTTTTAGGTAATTTTTAGTAACTTGCCACTCAAAGCAGCACTGGTATCACCTTGGACCATTACTTGGGGTACAGTCCTCGGAGTGGAATTTCGGGTCACTGCGTATATTTATCTTCAGATACATTGGCTGCTTCCCAATGGTTGTATCAATTTACGCTCCCACCTCTGGGTAATAATTCTGTTTCCTGTCTCATATTCTTCCTGATAGTATTATCAGAACTCAAAAATTACTTTTACCAATTTTTGATGGATGGGAAATGCTATTTTCTTTCGATTTGAACTTTCCTGATTATTTGTGACATCGATTACCTTTATTTATTTATTTTTTTTTAGTTTTTTTCTTTATTTATTTGACAGACAGAGATCACAGGCAGGCAGAGAGAGAGGAGAAAGCAGAATCCCCGCTGAGCAGAGAGCCTGATGCGGGGCTCGATCCCAGGACCCTGGGATCATGACCTGAGCCAAAGGCAGAGGCTTTAACCCACTGAGCTACCTAGGTGCCCCATGATTACCTTTATAGATGATTACTGACATTTGGATTTCCTCCTGGGGAAAATCCTTCGCCCTCCTCTTTCCTTCTGAGTTGCTTGTCGTCTTCTTGCAGATTTGTAGGAGTGAGATATGTACTCTGGATAGTAATTCTTTATTGTTACCAGCCCTGAAATTATCCTTCTCCAGTCTGTGGCCTGACTTTTTCACTTAATTAATGGTGTCTTTTGATAGGCAGAAATGTTAAGTTTTAATGCAGTTGAATTTATTGATCTCTATTTTTGTGATGTGTGGGGGTCTTTGTGGGTGTTGTTAGGAAACTCCTTTGCCTGAAATCATAAGCAGGTTCTCCTATATTGTCACCATTAGGCCTTTAGACCACCTGGGATGGGTTCTTGTAGGTAGTGTAATACAGGCATCTAATTACATGTGTGATGAGCTATCTCCCCAGCACCATTAATACATGGTCCATTGTTTCCTCAATAATCTATAATGCCTCTTCTGTTACATGTCAGGTTTGGTATGAACAGGACCATTTCAAGGATCTCTACTGTGTCCTACTGACTTCTGTTTATCTTTGTGCCAATGCCACATTGCATTCATCACTATCACTGTACATAAAAATACTAGATTTTAGTAAATGAATTTCTCCATTCACCTTCATTCTTTCTTTCTTTTTTTTTCTCATAACTAAAAATTTATTAAGGAAACAAAACCCAGTGCTGCAAATGGGACAGAGAGGAGATGGGTCTCCCACCCACCCAGTCAAAAGGCACTATTTTTGTGCCTTTGCCCAATAATCTGATTGTCAAGATTCATGAAGAACTGTGTGGACATTTTCATTGGAATTACATTAAAATTTTATTTTAATATGCAGACCGATATTCTCACGATTTTGTCATCCCACCCCTGAACACGGTGTATTGCTCTGTTTATTTAAGTTATTTATTAATGCCTTTTGATAAAGAATTTATCTATAAAATCCTTGCATATCTTTTGTTAGGTTCTTAGTTACCTTGTATTTTTTTGTTGCTGTCAGTTTTTATTGTTTTCACAGAGAACTCTGACATATATGTTTGTATTTATGTTGCGAGTTTGAAATGTATTAGGTGCTCAGAGGGTTATCTAAAATACAGTTCTTGCCTTTGTATCTCACCTTCTTATTGAAGAGCAAAGAGAGATGTGGTGCCCATCATTTTCAGACTTAGTTGATGCTAACTAAGTAGTAGAGCAAGAGGAAGAGTCCATAGGTGAACTGGTTTAGTTGGAGAAGAACTTCATAAAAGAGAAGGAGCCAGGAAGTTGAGATGTGTTTTGATAAAGAATTGAAATGCATAAGTTCAGAGAAAGCCTATGAACATAAACATGTATTTAGGTGACAGAGAGTTGAGGATAGGGAGAGAGAAGACTGTGGCCAGACTCTGGATGGCCTTGAATGCCACGATAGAGAGCTTGGGTTTTGGCTTCTCCTCCATAGGGAGTCTTCCAAAGTTGGGTGATATGTTGCACTGTGATAATCTGACCATTCCCTTTCCACAGAGAGGCAAGCTGGCCAAGAGTAATAGATTTACCTTGTGATAAATCTTGTAAGTTCATTTTGGTACAGAGCTGGGTGTGAATTGAGACAAAATGGTTGTTCAACATGACATCAAATGGATTAAAGCAAGTTTTAGAGTCAGTATCAATCTCAAACATTACAAAAACCTAGAATTCAAAGAACAGCCAAAGTTGGAAGGCCCAAGGCCTACACAAAGTGTGTCCTCTTGTACTTGCATTTTCTTTTCAAAATAGTGTTTTATTACCAAGATTTTCCAATGGATTCTTCTTGGGGCTTCCTGAGACATGGTAGAAGTATGGGCTGGAGCTGACTGAGCCATGGGAAACGACCTCTTGGTACCTGTGACCTTCATGAAAAAGTCCTCATTATTCTCCACTGCTCAAGTGATTTATTTTCTTGCCCCTCAAAATTTCTTTTCAGTTTCACTGAAAGATCTGCATGCTCTTTTCTCCATTAAGCATCTGGCATTCAGTTTCCCAAAAGAGCCAGAGTGTGATAGAAAGAGAGACACATCTCAGCGTCCTTGGCATTGTTGAATTGAAAGTGATGGGCAGCGTGGGGGTGGGGGACTGACAGGACCTGGAGTTGAGGTGTTGCTGCCCACTATCAGAGGGGACCTCAAGGATGTGCGATTTTATCTTTTTAAAGCTCAGGGGACACTCTCTGAAGTAGCCAAGGGGCATGCTTGCCAGGCCCATCCCAGCTCCACAGAAATCCAAGGAGCTTTCATTTTCTGAGGGTGTTGATGTCCCAGGAAGACAGAAGCAGACAACTCTGCTGCATGTTTCATTCTCAAAAGCAACAAAAAGGCCCCGGCCCAAGTGCCAGCTGCTACCTCCTTGTGGTCTCCTTGAGACCTTGGGGTTCCCTTTCTGCTTTTTCAGTTACCTGGTTAGAACTTTATACTTAGCTAACAATCTATTCTATTCCCTTAGTCACCGGTGTGATCTCTTATGGTTTGATCTCTTATGCCTAACTAGATTAGTGGTTTTCAAACTCCAAGTTGTATCAGAATGCCCTGGATGGTGGCTCCTGGGTGGCTTAGTTTGTTAGGCATATCACACTTGATCTCATCTCAGGTCTTGATCTCAGAGTTGTGAGTTAAGGCCCCACATTGGATTCCAGGCTGGGCGTGGAGCCTACTTTAAAAAAAAAAAAAAAGAATGCCTTGGATGACATGGTCAAACACAGATTTCTGGTCCATCTGCAGAATTACTGATCCAGTGGGTATGGATGGGCTCAAAAATTCTCAGTTCTAGAAAATTCTCACATGATGCTGATGCTTCTGGCCCAGGGACCACACTTTGAGAACCACTATACTAGTTAAAGCTAGAAGATCAGCCTGCCCTCAAAGTGATATTTGTTCCAAGACAATGATAAAATGCCTCAGAAATAGTAAGTAGCCCCAAGGAAACCCTACTGGCTAATGAGTTAATGATGGTTTAACAGTAAAGAAGGGTGAGGCCCAGAGTGCTCTATGTAGTAGGAAAGGAAGTGCATGTGGTCAGCTTTTCTGCAGTGTATTGGGACAGGAGGTTTCACTCCAGAATGGTGCGCTTGAGGGTTGGAGGAGGTCATTGAGAGGACATGACTTCACTGACCCTTGAGATGGATCTGGGGAATTGGAAGCCCCTTGCACTGCCCTGGAATATACAGTCTTTCCACAATGGGTGCCACATTTCAGGACACAGTCTTAAGAGAGTGATGTGTTGTTGAAGTCATCACAACCATATAGGGGACTGCATCCAGGTAAGGCCTCTTATGTAAACATTTAAGATTCTGGTGGGCAGGGGCACCTGGGTGGCTCAGTGGGTTAATACCTCTGCCTTCAGCTCAGGTCATGATCTCAGGGTCCTGGGATCGAGCCCCGCATTGGGCTCTCTGCTCGGCAAGGAGCCTGCTTCCTCCTCTCTCTCTCTCTGCCTGCCTCTCTGTCTACTTGTGATCTCTGTATGTCAAATAAATAAATAAAATCTTTAAAAAAAAAGGATTCTGGTGGGCAGATGTGGAGATCTACTTATCATGTAACCACCTAGGACAAGTCCTGAAGTTAAGTTCTCTCTTTTTTTTTTTTTTTTAAGTAATCTCTACACTCAACATGGGACTTGAACTCATGACCCCAAGATCAAGAGCTGCATGCTCTACCAACTGAACCAAGCAGTTACCCCAAGTCCCTTGCCTTTTAAACCTGCCACCTACTGATCCAGAGGGTCTACCTCTTTCTCTAGTCTCTTCTTGCCTTCCATGTATGGAGTCCAGCATTAGATTTCACCTGTGAAGCTTCTGAGGTTTTGAACCGACACAGTGGTGGCATTTTAAGAACCCATAGGTCTTGGATAAGGAGTTGTTCAATGAGGAGCTACACTAAGTGGATCCAGAGAGCAGTGTATTTGAGTGCGTCTTTACACTTGGGATTTTTTTTTTTTAATGAAGGAGGAGTGTTTCTGATTTGCCCCTTGTATATTTTCTCATGCCAACAGATGAAAATAAAAATTCAGAAGCTTCCACCTGGGGAAGATGAGTAGCTTCATCTTTGGTTGTTCTTCATACATTTTTTTTATTATGTGTAGTTAACCAGCATAAAGCACATCCTAAGTTTCTGATGTCCTATTCAATGATTCACTAGTTGCGTAATGTCCACAACAGCCAAAACTGTGGAAAGAGCCAAGATACCTTCAACAGACAAATGGATAAGGAAGTCGTGGTCTGTATACACAATGGAATATTACTCTGCCATCACAAAGGATGAATACCCAACTTTTGCATAGACATGGATGGAACTGGAGGGGATTATGCTGAGTGAAATAAACCTTCACACATTTTGATGGAAGTGCACTTGGTGGGTTTGTTTGTTTGATTTTTGCTTGCCCTGCATGTTCTGGGAGGGAAGTTAGCATCTTGAATCATCCCTACAGCATAGAAACCATGTAATAAATGAGATACTGCTTTTCTACACAGCCTCAGAATCATGCTTGTCTTGGGTAGTAGTGAGGCCAGGAGACTGGACAAGGAAAGCAGAACATTGGGGTTGTCAAAAATCAAGAGGATGTGAATTTAGGGAAAGACAAGACAACGGGAATGCCAAAGCTTATTGAAATGGGTTTATTATGACAGCACAACAAATTACCTGCAACACTGTGGCTAAAACCAACAACAAGCTGCAACATTCATTCATTCATTCATTCATTCATTATTTGTATCAATATTTATTTTTCTTATGAATCTGTAAGTTGCCCAGGGTTTGGTGGGGACAGCTCACCTCTGCTCCATTCAGGATCATTAGGAGCAGCTTGAGTCTGAGGCTGGAAATTGTCTGAAGTTTCCACACTCAGATGTCTGGTGGTTGATGTTGGCTGTCAGTTGAAACCTTAGCTGGGATTGTTGGAGGGAATGCTGACACCTGACCTTTCCAGGGTGCATGCATTTCCTTACAGCTTGGTGGCTGGGCTCCCAAAAGTGAGTAAGGAGAGAGGCGGAGGCAGAGAGAAGAGGGAGAACCAGGCAGAAACTATATCTTTTTAATGACCTAGCAGCCTTGGAAGTTCCCTGGCACCAATTCTGCCCTATACTATTGACTTGACAGAGAGTCAAAAGCAGTCAAAAGCTCCAGGCCAGGGTGAGTGGCAAGTCTCAGAACAGTATAGGGCACCAGAGATATTACTGTGGCCACTTTTGGAAAACATAGTCTGCCACACCTTTTAACTTAATCTGTTCCCTTGCCCAAGACCCTGATACCATCTTTATAACAAGTCCCAAGGTTTCTGACATCTTACTGAGAACTGAGCTAATTGGATTCTATCCTGATGGAGATTTTAAGTAATTCAGAGAATAAGAAGTACTTCTGGCTCTACTTCTGGATCCCATGCAGTCTACGGACTCTGGGTCTGGGGCAGGTGTTTTTGGTCCATTTGCATAGAGAAGTAGAGATCCAAGGGTATATACAGAAAGAAAAGAACATAAAGGGAAGGAGGAGACATCTTGTTCCTGCTGGTTCTCCAGCTCTCTTATAACACCCCACTAAATTTTGTAATCTTGAGTTATATGAGGCACTCTTGAATTGTATCCCCCCTCACCCTTTTTACCGAAACTACTTTCTGTGGGTTTCTCTAGTCTGGGTGGATTGCAGTGCAGGATGAGACATTTCTCCAGTGGAGCGTTCCCCTTACAACAAGCTGCTTTACACTCAGATGACCCTGGATCTGTGTTCCATGGTTCTTGCCCTTTGATTTTATGCTCCTTATCAAGGGTGGCCCCACCCACCACACCCATTATTCCTCAACTGATATTGTAGGCTCAAACAAATATTCATGGAAATAGGCCAGGGTAAGTTAGCGCTTATTCTGAACAAGCTAGATTTTCAAGTTTTACTCATACAAAAGGCCACATGGGGAGATATTTAATGGACATATTTTACAAAGAATAGTAAGGTAGAGTACTCTGCCATGTTTTTTGTCTGGACACATTCCAATGTTCTCTGCCCCCTTTTCACTGGTTCAGGGTGCTTACACTTCAGCCTCTGTGTGCTTTGATTCCCAACAGTGGGAACTACTGGCCGTCTTTGGAGGATAGCCCTTGGGCTACTGGCACTGCTTTGTCCACACAACAAGTACCTAGAAGTTGATACTCCCTTGGTGCAGCCTCTAGCCAACAACTGATGGATGGAGGCATGTTGACAGCCTAGCTCCCTTGCCTCCATGTGGGGCAAATCCTTTGGTATGATTTATGCTTCACAGTGATCTGCAAGATCAGGCTGAACTTCGATTCCAATCGTCACTTTCCTTGGCTCCTTTTGCCCTGTGCTGGTTCCTTCATTCCTTTACTATTTCTCCTGAGAGTTCTTCATGAATAAAGGGAGAGCTTAATAAATTTTGTGCACATGAGTCTTTGTCTTAGGCTCTGCTTCCGGAGAACCCAACCTAAGACATGGAGTTATGTTTCTTGGGAATGGAATATGTTGCTGTGGTAGGTGAAGGGTCTTTTCAATGATTGAACTTAGATTAAAATCCTTGCTTTAGGATTGACTTATTATACAGATATGGATGGAGTTCACTTTTCTAATTTTGTTTCCCTGGGGGCACTAATTACTACCTTGTACTACAGTCTTATAACACCTACAGATTTTATCTCTATAAATCTGTAAATACAAACTAACAGGGCCTGAAAGATATAGACAGACATCATCCAATGAGACTTTTTGTGATGATGGAAACATTCTCTTCTCTATTCAGTATCATAGTCTCCAGACATATGTGGCAGTAAGAGCACTTTAAATGTGGCTAGTATGACAAGGTAACTGAATGTTTACTTATTACTAGTTTAAATTTAAATATATTTAGTCACATGTGGCTAATGGCTACTATATTCGACAGTTAATTTCCTGAGTTTTAATAATTATACAGTTGGTTATAATAAACTTTGATTTTGGAAATATACACTGAAATATTCAGGGACAAAGAGGCATCATGTCTATTACTTATCCTTATATGATTTGGAAGAAATATATATATTTATGTATAAAGCATTTATGTATAAAGCAGTCTATTTCCAATTGAGAGGGTATGTGCTATGGTGAGCGCTGTGAATTGTGTAAGACTGATGAATCACAGATCTGTACCCCTGAAACAAATAATACATTATATGTTAATTAAAAAAAAAGAAGTAGTCTATTTCCTTATTTTTGCAACTGGAGTTAGCCATGTGACTTGCTTTGGCTAACCAAATAGAAACAAATAGGACACCAGCAGAGAACTGAGAAGTAATGGTGTTTTGGTACTTGCCTTTCATGATACTCCTGGGCTCTTGGCAACTCTGCAACTGCCATCCTGGGAACAAGTCTTGGCTAAACTGCTGGAGGATGAGAGACCAGGTAGAGGGAGGCTGTGCTATGTCAGTCATCCTGGCTCTTCCAGCTAAAGTCCCAGATATGAGCATGAGGTTATCTGGATCATCTAGCCATAACTTAACTGGCCAGCTGACCTCAGATATAAAGACGAGCCCAGGTAATGCCAGCAGAAGAACTTCCCCATTGAGCCTAGCCCAAATTGCTACCACATAGTATCATGGGCTATGCAGGTGGTTGTTGCTTAGTGCCATCCTATTTTAAGGTGGTTTGTTTCCCAGGAAAACCTAACTGATGCAAAAAGTGCTTCCTTCTAGGAAGAAAGATAAGTTTGCAGTGGGCAATATAACATGGGTTTTAGGAGCATGGACTTTTGAGTAAGACCCTGCCTTCCACTTTTTAGATAGGTAATACTGAAAAATTTCATTGACCTTTTTGTGTCTCACTTTTTGCATCATAAAATTGGAGATTATATAACTTTATATATTTATTCTGAAATTAAAATTCAAGATGTGCATGCAAAAGACTCAGAACAGTACTTAGCACATAATGAATGTTTCATAAATTGCCAAGGTTGTGTGCGTGTGGTAGATAAAGACAAAATACCACTTTGGTTTGTAATAAGAGAAGAAGGATAATGTCAAGTACACTGCATTTGGAAATAAAAAAGAGCAGTTTGATTCTTCTCTCCCATGTTCTGGCTCTGTGATTTTAGGCAAGTCATTTTTCTTTTTTAGACTTTGGTTGTCTTGAAAAAAAAATTCTGCTGATGGACCATACTACTTCAGTGAAATTTTTCCATTTCTAAGGACTGTAATTATATTTATTTTAATTCTATTATTCATAAGTGTGCATTACTTTCCAAGGAGAAGTTCATGGAGACCAGAGCCAGAACTTTCTAGGTACAATGTGAAGATTTAGGTTAGGGGGAAGCAAGTTCAGACACAATCATAGCTGCATTATTAATGTTGTTATACAAAGCTAGTCACTAGGGAGGCCCAGGAAGGAAGTACATCTTTTGAAGTTTGTGATGGGTACATTTTTATAAGAAGTGGTGCCTTTCAGAGAGATTAGTCAGGGTCAGATCAATGTAAGGTGAGAACTATGGGCATACAGGCATTAAATCAAGTCAGGGACTTCCTGTGAAGTTGAAAGGCAGATATATTAAGCTCCTGTTAGCTGCTGTAACAAACAAAATGCATGATTGCTCAAACATGATAGAGTTAGTTTCATTCTTGCAGGTGAATCTCTCAACCTAAGATTCTTCTGTCTAGGGGCTCGGCCATTTTTAATGCATGGCTTGATTGCATCAAGTGGAGGAGAAAAGAGTGTGAATGATCAAATGTGAGAGATTTTATAGAACTTACCATAGAGTGACCATTCATATTCCATTGGTCAGAACATAGTCACATGACCACATGACCTAACTGCAAGGGAAGATGGGAAATAAAGTTTTGTGTGTGCTCAGGAAGAGGGAGAATCATGTTTTGTGAGCTAATATCTAGTTTCTGGCATGACAGACACATATCTAAGTACAAGGGTCTGGTGTTTGGCAATGGGGAGTGATGGGGACAGTGAAGAAGGGGAGAGTTGCCTCCATGTCTAAAAGGTCAGCCATTACTCAGTTTCTGCAGATGCTGCCAGGTGGTAATACAGACCAGGGGTGGCCAGACCTAATTTCTAGAGAGCAATTAGACATCTTAACTGATATATAAAATCTTAATTTAAAAATACTGGTGATGAATTTATAAAAACAACACCCAAAGTATAGAGTGTAAGTAAAATTAATCTGTAAGTCCATTGTTTCCTGTGTATGTTAGGCTGCCAATTTGTAGTATTTATGTTGTGCTAAATGGGAAAAGCCTAGAAAATCAGATAAGAGCCTGTGAGGCAGATAATCTGCAAGTGACAGCTAGGCCTGGGAATGATCTAGGAATAAGGACAAAGGGCAGAAATCAGCCCAGACTCTTGTTAGTCCTTCCTCTCTTGGACAAGGAGAAACCACATGGAGGTGGGGGAAGGCCCTTTGATCAGAGATTTCCAGATCCTTTTCAAAAGACTAGCAGCCTTCCATTGCCATTCAGGGGCAGGTGACAAGGCTGAGAACAATGGGTAAGAAATGAGGAAAATGTGAAATGACTGTGGGTCAAGGGACATATGTCTACCTGTCTTTAACCATGTCATGACTTCCTGTGTGACCCCAGAGCAGTTAAGAGAGGAGCCAGGGCGTGGTCTTCAGGAAAGAAGTGATTTCACTGTTAGTCACAGATGTAGTGGGTATTTACCGCTCCAAGACAAAGGCCCTGTCTGTGTAGACATACGTTTCCTGTAACCCTGTAAGTGGCTGTCAGGTTTGGGGTTTATACAAAGCTGTGGCTGTGTTCTAGTCATACTTTACATGATTTAGAAAGACTGCAAACATTGGAACTAGAAGCCTATTGTTTTCTTATTTTCTTGGGAAATTGGTGATGACATCAAAGGTAAGCCATGGATGCATATTTACATTGTATATAAGTACAACACAATCTGTCTAGTATTTTAACCCCCAGCCTAATCAGTCAGTGACATACTTACGGAATGCAAGTCTGAGTTTTGTACTGTGAGGAATGGGTAGGGGGCTTTAGATCTAGGGAGGGAGGAAGAAATACGTGCTTTCTCTGAAAAAAGCAGAAACTGTGCAGTACAGGCAGGGCATGGTAAGTGAGAAATGAATGGTAGAAATGGAGGGAGCCTTAAGGCATGGACGGAAGGGGAGAGAAGGGTCTGGAAGACTGGCACAGTGAGGAAGAACTTCCTATAGGATGTAGGACCCACTTCCTGTCCTACTCAGCCATTGTGCTTAAAGATACAGCAAACATTATTTTTCTTGATTGTCTTGTATATAAATTGATTGCAACTCTAATCTCATTTAGAAAATAAAAAGAAAAGAAGGTATTTTAGGTAGGCTTTTGGGTTGAACTTGAGACCGATTTTATCATAGCAAAGTTTAGAGCATGGAAGTCTCTGCTGTGAAGGTTTGAGTAGAAATCATTCTATGGTTCTGCTCATGATTTATGTCAAAATAAAATATATTTTCCTTCCTTCCTTCCTTCCTTGAGAGAGCTGAGGGGAGGAGCAGGGGGAGAGGAAGAGAGAGAATCAAGGAGGCTCACACTCAGCACAGAGCCCTAGGTGGGCCTGATCCCACAACCCCAAGATCATGACCCAAGTCAAAATCAAGTCAGACATTTAATTGACTGAGCCACTGAGGTGTCCTTGAAATATATGTTCTTCACCCATGATTGGAAGTATTTCAGTCTTTTTTATGGTTATAGCACTTTGAGACTATGTTCTTCTCTTGACAGTATGATAAATTGAGAAAGTAAAAACATGCCGGCTTTGGACAACATATGTTTGTGTATTTGCAGTTTTGATCCAAAGTCACAATTTGGACTGGGACCTGTTCTATCTCTTTGCCAAGTTGGGCAAGGAATCTTGGCTAAACCATGCTCTTTAAGGACCTGGAGTGTTGGACTGGATGCCAAGACATTTGTATTCGGGCTTCTCTGGTGCCACTGTTTGAAAGAGTGAAGATATCCTGGCTTTGCTATTTCTTTCCATTTTAATGCAGAATGAATAATCTCTGAGCTTTCTTACAGAATATTGTATGGCTCAATCAGAACTTCATTTAGAAATATTTAGAATCCTCATTCTAAGTTGGCATGTCTAAAGTAATTATTATTTAATAATAATATTCTACTCTTATTATTGCTGCTGTGTTATTGGACTTTTGGCGATGGTCATTATACCAACGTCTCTGTTTATTATAAAATGAGATGCCATTCTCATTCACTGGCTAGTATTCTTTCCAGAAAGACCAAAGCTGTCCCAGAGAAGTTACAAGTGAAAATAATTTATGTCACACCACTGAGAAAATGAAATACCCCGTGGTCAAGAAATAAACATGTCAAAGCTTCTAGGAAAATATTAACTGGAAATGTTGCTTCAGACTCACTGAGTGTGGGGAGTACTTGCTGTTTTTTCACTCTAGGATTGGCTTTGGATATTAATATTCTGATCTTTTTTAGATAGATAGATTTTTAGATCTATCTGAAGTTATAAATCAACATTTTGATTTATATTAACTTTGTTTAGACCTATTTGAAGTTACGGGTAAATACAGGATTTTGATATTTTAATTATATATATATATGTATTTTTAAAAATTTTATTTATCCATCTGAGAGAGAGATTGGGAGAGAGAGAACACGAGCAGGGGGAAGGGGCAGAGAGAGAGGGAGACGCAGACATCCTGATGAGCAGAAAGTCTGAAGTGGGACTGGATCCCAGGACCCTGGGATCATGACCTGAGCCGAAGGCAGATGCTTAACCAACTGAGCCACCCAGGTGCCCTGATATTGTAATTATATTTTAATGGATAATACTGTTTTCCCAAGTCACAAATTTGAAGACAAATTTGAAATAATTTTGTACCAATGTCTTCTACATTGACAATTTGAACACTTCTACACTGTCTGTCTCTTTCGATAGAAAAAAAAATTAAAATTAAAAGAAGATGTCTAGGACACATGAATAAGCTGGGCTAGTTAAGAGCATATCAGCCAAGAGGTCATGTAGAGTAGATCGCAGGTGGCAGGTGAGGATGAAGTACTGGTCAGAATGAGACATAGCTAACACCGCCCTTGGCTGGGACCTGGAGACCAGTGCAGTAATGTGATTATGGTAATGATTCAACAAGTCATTGTCTGCTGCCCGTGTTCACCATAATTAACTTTTTGGAATTGCGTTGCCTCTGTCTCTGGGCTCATCAGCTGGCCTAGCTTTTGTGTCCCTAGTCTGTCATTTCTCCCTGGGCTGAGGAGCCTCTAAGTGCATTGCTAAATGAATTCATCTCTGGAACAAAGATATGGTGGTCGAATAGAGATGGCTATCTTTTGTTGTCAGACATTCAATCCCATATAGCAATCCAATTACTTAAGCTGTTTCTATCAGTCTTATTAGGGCTGGCCATGGAGGCCAGCTAGAATGCTGATCGTTGTGTCTCAGAAGAATGTGGTGGAACAGATTAGCGCTTTAATGAGAGACTTTCTGAAGGCCAGATCTTTTCCATTGTATATATATCGAGATCTAGGAATCATTTTTAGGCGAAGGCCCGGAGTCACTGTTACAAAGACTGATCAAAGGATGGCTGGAAATCTGTACAATTGCTTGAAGAAATTTTATGGGTTATAAAATATTGGCACGGGTTCTGTCTGTTATGGGCTATCTGATGAAAATCTCTGTAGGCTGGGAAAAGGAAATTGCTTATTGGCATTTATTCTGTGGGATGGATATCTTTGGAGTTTGCATTTGAACTCTTTCTTCACTGTGTTACAGGTCAAATTCTGTGCTCAGTGCTAACATTCCAGGAATGTGGACTGCACAAAATCAACAGGAACCCTGCTCCATAATCTGCTACCCAGAAACACATACTGTCCAGAGCCGCTCTGGCAAGGGTGAACAGACAATTACTAAGAAAAGATAGCGAGGGCGGAGTGAGATTGCAGTGGTTAATGTGTAGAAGTTGAACCCTGAAGTTCAAATGAGAGTAGGGATCAAGTCAGGGAAGGAACTGGGGAAACATGCTGTGGCCATTGAGAAAAAAATGGCAATTGCTATCGGAGTCGAAAGAAACAGTATCCAGATTTGACATGCCATGACTATTGCTCCAGGAATATTTCTGAAATATCAGCTGCAAAGAGGTTTTATTCTGAAGGAAGGAAGTCCACTTGTATTGAGATTTTAAAATAAATAGGAACACCTTTTTCCTATAAATATCTTATTATTTCAAACAGGCACAAACGTACCCATCACTCAGCTTCAGCAATTAATCATAGCTAATCTTTCAGCTCTACCCTTATTGACCCTTTTTGGACAAATTTCTGACTTCTTATCATTTCTTCCACGGCTACTACCACTCTGCAAAATAATAACTCTTTAGAAAGGTATAAGTTGCAACAGCTTTATTATGCCTTAAAAATTACCAACAATAATTTTTCAAAAAGATTTTATTTATTTGAGAGAGAGAGCACGAGAGGGGGAAGGGTCAGAGGGAGAAACAGACTCCCCACTGAGCAGGGAGCCCAATGTGGGACTTGATCCCAGGACTCCAGGATCATGACCTGAGCCAAAGGCAGTTGCTTAACCAACTGAGCCACCCAGGCGCCCTTAACAATAATTTCTTAACACCCACAAGTCTTCCCTTAATGAAATTTCTCATTAACAAAAAGATATAAAAATTTTTGGCCTATTTTTGGACATATGTTTGGTATGGCTTATTTTGAATAATTTTAGATAATCCATGTCCTTTCTCCGGGAGGTCATTGCTCACCTCCTGCTGTATATTCCAGAGTCTATAAGGATATTAAAAATTCGAGTAAGGGATCTATTATATTTGTATGGAATGTTGTAGTTCTCAAAACACTTTTATGTGTGTAGACGTTTCAGTTTTTATGTTAGTCTCTGTGAGTCAGCTGGATATTTTAGAGATAAGGAAACAAACATAGCTGGTACTTGAATTTAATTCTCTTGACCTCAGCATAGTGTTCCTCCTCCTTACCCTTGATTTTCACTTGTGCTTTTTCAACATAATGATCTCTAGCCAAAAATCAAATTACATGGGCTTTGGAAGTAATCTGAGATTCAAACACTGTTCAGTTATATATGACCTTAGGTAAGTTATTAACCACTTAGAAGCTTAGTTTCCTTGCCTGTAAAATGGTGAGAATAATCATGTACCTTCTGGGCTTATGGCAGAAAAAAAGCGAGCATGGGTAAAACATGGGAGAGGATGCCCATCTCATTGTGTTTCCTATCCAGCTGATGGCTTCCCTGAGTTGCCACTTCTGAAAGTGTGACTTTCTATCTTCCCCCTTTAAGAGGTGGAATCTATTTCCTTCCATCTTCAATCTGAGCTGGACTTGTGACTTGCTTGGGCAAGTAGAATGCAACAGAATGGATGTTGTGCCGTTTCCTAGGCCAGGCCTCCAAAGATCTTATGTGTTTCTGCCTGTTCTCTTGGCCCACTGCCTTTCCCATAGAACAAGCCTGGGCTAGCATGCTGAGGGGTGAGAAATCACATGGGGAGCCTAGTTGTCTCTGTGGAGACCATCCTAGGTCAGTCCCTAGTCAGAAAAAACACGTGAGAAGGCTGAGCTATTATCAACAGTTGCTGACTACAGATGCAGTTCTGTCAAGCCCAGAGGAATAACCCAGCTCACCAATACACTTATGACCAGTGACATGTGTTTATTGTTTTTAGTCACTGAGTTTGGAGGTGATTTGTTACACAGCAATAGCCAACTGATACGTGATAATTAGAGAATCAAAGTGAACATTCATTAAACTTGAGGGGAATGATATATTAGATAGTGCTTCTATTTTCTTATTCTCATTCAATTAATCTACTTTGTAGATGTCACATCGATCCCAATCAAAGGCTTTTTGCATGTTACTCTCTGTTGTGGACAACTTTGTAGCTTTTCATTCCCTCAGGAAGAATGCTCAAACTCTTCAGCATTATATATATGACTCAGAAAAACATGATTTCAACTACCTTCATGTTACTTTCTTCTAGAACTTTCCTACACACATATTTTTCTAATAAACTTCTTTAATGAACAGATTCAACTTTAAGATATTCCTTTAATACCTTTACTTTGACTTTAATTCCCTCCTTAAAGTTCTCTTTCTCCTGGCCATGTCTTACTCAAGGGAATCCTCAACATCCTAAAAGCTGTCACAGATGCCTGGAGTCACAGTATTGGCACTAAGTATTTATGACACTGGCTAAGTGAATCATTTTTGCAGCCTGAGAATTTTTTTTCTCATATTCTATTAATATATGATTTTCTAATTGTGTTCCTTTTGGGATATAACTTACCTCCTCGATGAAGGGATTTTGTCTCATCTTTTTTATATCTCAAATAATTTTCCAACACAAGGATTTCATTAAATATCTGGCCGATATTGAATCAAGGGTTAAAGTAGACGATGGCACATATCTATATAGAGAAGGAGGGTATCATTGTGGCAGGAAATCTTCCTGGAGAAAGAGAACTTCTGTTAGACTCAGAAGCCTGAGCAGAACTTCAAATAGCAAGAAAAAGTAGAGAGAGGGCATGTGTATTATAAACAGTCTTGAAAGCAGGAACCAGTGTAGTGGCTTGTATGTATCAGGGTGGGCTGGGTTATGTTATGGTGAAAACCATCCCCCAAATCTCAGTGATGTAAAGCAAAGACTAGATGTTTTGTTCATACTGATATTCATCATACATCAGTAAGAGGTCTCTGTCACAACTCATCTTCACTTAGGAATCCAGGGCAATGGAGTTGCTACCATGTGGAAGATTATAGGTCTTTGTGGCAAAAGGGACAAAAGATGAGAATAACACATTAGCTCTTAAATACTTCCATCCAGAGGTGGTATATACTACTTCTGTCTGCTTAAAATTCATTGGCCAGAAGAGATCACACAGGCATACCTAACTTCGTGAGTGCTTGGAAGGTAAGGTTTAATAAATATTAGTAAACAGTTGTAAAGTTCCTCAGAGAGGAATAGACTGGGAAGAACTAGCCTACTTGGATAAAAATTATGAATCAAAGAATGGCAAGAAATTAGATTGAGTGGATAAAATGGGACAAGGTTTTGGAAAGGAGTTTGACTTAGGAAAAGCAATTTGACATTAGAGAATAGAAATCCATTGTAGGTTCTTGAGCATGGACAGGGCATGATGACAGCCATGTTCTAGTAAAATTAATCTTAATCTTGCAAGTAGGATGAGGAGGAGAGCCTGATAGGAAGCTATTATGCTATTGCAGAAAATTAGGGCTTAGAGTGTTGGTCGGTGGTGGCAACAGAGCTAAGGGGGAGGTGTGTGTGTGTGTGTGTGTGTGTGTGTATCAGTCTGTCTATGTGTGTGAAGAAAAGCAAAGTGTCTTCCTTGGATTGCCTCAACACTCTGCTCATTTTATAAGATACAACCACAAGAACTAACAGGCTCAGAATTCTGCTTTTTCTGTTTTACTGAGAAATACAAAGGCACTGGTACCTGCTTTCTTTTGTTTAAAAAAAAAAAAAAAAGAGTTGGAAAGGTCGTCCAAGATAGGAATAAATAGAGGCAGAGGCAAATCAATGTTTAACTTGGAAATATTTTTCAGTTAATCATCTCTGACTGCTCACACTAAGAGGGCACTCCTGCAATGCTGGCAAACTTGAACTGGAAGCCACTAAGCTTCTATTAAAACAGCAAAATGTCAGGATCTGTACAATCAGAAAGACTGAACAGGTGTAGGTTCCCCCTAAACTGGGAAGTTAATCTTCCACAAATATATGTCTGACGATATTTTGACTTAGAGACTCTGCTTCCAAGTATGAGGATTATGAAACCATAGGATTTTCCTTGGTTTTGGATTATCATTTAAAGTTTGAGACTTACACCTGGTAGGAAATTTGCTGAAAGGTGTGGGAAATCGTCTTGGAATTTGTGTCACATCTTGTTTTTCCTGTTTTTCCTTCTGGTATATATAATTTTGTGAAATACTACATAATGTGGTTTCTTATTTTGTGGCTGTTTTGATGACTTTTTGGGGTCACTCTATTAGAGGAAGCCCATGTCTAAGAAAGTTATAGAAATCTTATGGGGCCAGTGGGGCTAATATGTGCTCTAATAAGCAAGTATACTTTTTTTTAAGTCTCATCTCCATTTTAGTATGTTTGCAGATGGTCAGTGATGAGGAAACTCTATGATTTTGACACGTTTGTTCATTCTCCTATATAGGGTGAAATAATTATCTTGTCAAACAAAAGAAGTAACTCATTTGGCCTTTGAATGTAAGGTACATATTACATTCCTGTAAAGCCTTGTTTGTAAAGAGATTCTGAGTCAGAGGGTCACCCTTGACTTCAGACCATTGTGCTTGTGAACTTCTGAACATATGGTGTGCTATTCTGCAACCCACCACTCCAGAGAGTTTCCTACACCACGGACATGGCTTTATAGGCAGAGAGTAAAGTAAATGGTGCCAAAACAATCAATACTCTAGGATCCCAGAGATGTATTTCTCTTCTGAAACCTGGTCTTTCTGTCATTCTGATTTTAGACCCATGAGACATCTTGTAATAATTCAGCAACACTAAGATTCAGCCAAGCTGTATTTGAATTGTTAAGGAAGTCTTAACTTTGCTTTTGCATGTGGGGAGCTTTAAAAGATCTGATTTTGAATGCTTTTGAGGAATTCACACAGATTAGATAGATTTTACAGGAAATCTGAAAAATACCAGATTACATGTGTCTCCTTTCTTGATTAAAAGAACAAATCCTATAACTTTTATGTTCTTTTATGGTGAAGGTCTTTTATTAGCAAGACCCTAATGGAACATTGAAAAACAACAACAACAAAAAATCCCCCAAACAAACAAACAAACTAAAAAAACACCTTTATTTTGACCTGGGTCTCTAATCTTGCAATGCTGTTAAATAATGTCACTTTATGTTTTTGTTATTAACTATTACATTATTTGGGGCCTGGGTTTAACTGCTTCTCTCACACTGTCTCCTTGGCCATCATGTTGGTCCACCAGTGGTGGGATAGTTCAAGGGCTGTGATAAAATCCAGTGGTAAAATTTTGGCCATGGATTATTATTTATTTATTTTGGCCAAAATAACAGAAGTGTTTTCCTCCTGTGTATGAATTAGTGTCTCATTCACACTCTCCTAAACAGAGGACAGATGGTGAGGACTTAGCTTTATGCACCAGTTAGCTATTGTTTCATAACAAGCTCCTCCACACTCTGTGGCCTAAAACAGTAACACTTACTTCTCTTGGGTTAACTAGACAGTTCTCTTGGCCAGGCTCACTATGCATCTCTGGCCTGTGATGGGCAAGGTAGGGAGCTCTGTTTCTCTAAGTTGTCTATAGGCTGGTCCAAGGTCACCTTGAGTGGGATGGTTGGGATCTTTTCCATGCTGTCTCTCATCTTCTAGCAGACTCATTGGTGCTTGCTCTTAGGGTGATGACAAGGATCTAAGAGAGAGAAGTGTGCAAAGCTTCTGGAGGCCCAGACTTGGAGCTGGCACACTGATACTTCTATTGCAAAGTTACAAGCAAGTCATGAGTCCAGGTCAAACTCAGGAGGTAGAGAGATAGACTTCCTCTTAGTGGAGGAGCTACAGAGTCACACTATCAAGACTGGCTGTAGGGAGGCCATTACTTGGAGTCATCTGTGTAGCCAATCTCCCACATCTTAATTGGGAAGTAATCTTCAATAAGGTTAGTGATCTCTACCCCAAGTGAAGGAATCATGACCTATGGCGAATGGCTAGACCCATATTTATCGAAGTGTGGTCTATAGGTATTTTTTGTATCCTATTCACTGTGAAACTTGAGGTGCTCTAAACCTACTGAATTAGCATGTCTGGGGCTAGGGCCCAGAAATCCTTATGTTAATTGGTCCCCCAGACCCACCCGTAACTCTTAAACTCAGGTTTGAGAATCTCTGCCTTAGATTCTCCTACTCAATACAGTCAGTGAAACATTTAGACTCAAGAGAGAGAGTATTTTTTCAGATATGGAAAACTGATTCAGAAATGAATTACAAAAAAAATATAGTTGGACTTTTCCAGTGATTTGCCTTAAACAGACTGAACTTTTCCCCAATTATGATAAATATAACATGTCACAGTTAAATCAATTGATAAATTCATACTGACAAAGTTAGATAGAATTAGTTTGATTGATTGCTTTTGCTCTGCAAGGGGCTCCTAAAAACTAATGCATCTCAAAATTTGACCATTTTCCTTTTCTCAGCAACAGTGTCCAAGCCAACATTCCTATGGTTTCTTTCATACAAAGAGTGAGGGAACTATCATTAAGTCATCCCTTCAAGAAGCCTGTAGTGTAGCAAAGATGAAAAATGCATAGGGTACCTGGGAGACTCAGTTGGTTAAGCATCAGACTCTTGGTTTTGGTTTAGATCATGATCTCAGAGTCAAAGGATAGAGCCCCAAGTGGGGCTCCACTCAGTGTGGAGTCTGCTGGAAATCCTCTCTCCCTCTTCCTCCCCTTCTCTCATCCCCTCCCCATGCTTGTGTGTATGCTTTCTAAGTAAGTAAGTAAATAAATAAATAAAATCTGAAAAAAAGAAAAACACGTAAGTTTTTACTTGGCAAGAAAAGAACAGATTGATTACAGGTTTCATTTAATGCCTTCCAGGAGGCAAAAAGGGAAGGAAAAAATATGTTTTTACAGTTTAAAAACCCATATCTTTCCCTTCAATCCAAAGCTTTCAGTGGGAGTCATCCAGGTACCCCTCAGGTAGACAAAGTGTATGTGTGTGTGTGTGTGTGTGTGTGCGTGTGCAAGAGAGAGAAAGAAATGGTGAGAGGGAGAGGAGGAGAGTAGTTCTACCAGTTCACTAGAAGCTGCTTTTGAGCCATTGACTGAAAATTTAAGACATTCTGGAAGATTCTTTTTGGGGTCAAAAAGATATTTCAATGACAACTTGAAGAAAATAAATCTGAAAGAAGTAAAAAGTATTGAAAAAAAGACTAATACTCCACTTACACTAGTCTTCTCGGTTCTAGGCTTTACTGGTACTAATTTAGCCTGCACAGAGGATCAGATTAATGATCTGAATGTTTGAAAACCCTTAATAGCACCCATTACCTCACTGAGTTGTCATATTCAAATGCATCAAGGGCAAAGAAAAGAATGGTAAGTGAATGAAGCTGGATGGTTATGAGTAAAAGGTGGTGGGGTCTGAGGAAAACTGGAAAATGCATGTCCCATTGAGAAATACTCAAACTCAGATTTTTGAAATAATGGACCTGGCCAATAGAACACATTTGTGGCTCAATTCTGGCCTCAGACCATCTGTGTGCCTCTGTGGGCGCTCAAGTCCAAATTTACTAATCTTGCATTTCAGATTTTCTATGGCTTAACACAGTGCTGTGAAAAGAGTAAGACTCCTCACATTCATTTTTAATACAGCATGATATAGAGGAAAGATGATTGGGCTTTGGAAGTCTTGGGATTAAATTCTGATTCCACCACTCATGTGGTGTTCCTACAACCTCAGACGACTCAGATGACTCATCTTATCATCTCTAAGCCATGTTTGTTTTTCATATGTACATCATTAATAATGCCTGCCTTGCCTTGCTCATTTATTTCCTAGGAAAAGAAAGTGATATCATTCAGAGCTATACAGCCAATATGACAGCCACTGGTGCCATGGGACTATTGTGTACTTGGCATGAGGCTACTGCTACAGAGGAACTGGATTTTTTTTAGTTGTATTCAATTTTAATTACTTTAAATGTAAATATAAATCCTGTTTGATTTTAGTTCTTGGTAAACTCTTAAGAATGGTTGGAATAACTTGTATTTGTTATTCTACACTTTTTAGCTGTAAACTTTTATGAAATCTAAACGCAGATAAAATATATTTTTTAAAGATTTTATTTATTTGACAGAGAAAGAGCACAAGTAGGGGGAGCAGTAGGCAGAAGCAGAGGGAGAAGCATGCTCCCCAAGAGCAGGGAGCTCAATGCAGGACTTGATCCCAAGACCCTGTGGTCATGACCTGAGCCAAAGGCAGATGCCCAACTGATTGAGCCACCCAGGCACCCCAGATAAAATATTTCTCATGCAAATTTAACATCTGAATTGAGATGTCTGCAAATGTAAAAATACATACCAGATTTTGAAGACTTGATGTGAAAAAAGAATATAAAATGTCTTGTTAATAAATTTTGATATTGACCACATGTTAAATAATATTTGGACATATTGGTTAATTTAAGTGTATTGTTAAGTTAACGTCACTGATTTCTCTTTACATTTTAAACAAAGGTGGCTACTGGCTATTTTTAAAATTATATATGTGGCTCACATGATTTTTCTATGGGGCACTGCTGATTTATCTGACTAAAGCTTGCAAGATAAAATGATTTTTTTTATCAGCAATAAATACTGCACAAGTTGGTTGGAATATTTGTGATAGGGATTATATTTGTTTTCTTCTCCATCATTTATCTAGGACCTGGCCTTGATCCTAGAACAAAGTAGGGGCTTGATAAAGACATTTCTTTAAACAAATAAATATTTAAAGAAGTTTAATACATATTAAATGAATGTTTATTCAAATAGTGTATTTGTTGCATTGCCTATAAAATGAGGGAACTGTAAAATGGTATTTATATTACGTCTAGCTCTGAAGTACAGTAAGACCCGACATGATAGGATACCGTAGAACACAGTGCACTATGCTTTCACTCTGTGAAGATGGACAGTCTTTTTCACCTGGCTGGCCTGCGGGGAATTTGATATAGTATCTTTACACACTATAAATCAATACAAGAAAGACAAGCAAATCTCCGCTAGAGGACAAAGTGTAACTCATACTGCCAGATTCTGATTAGTCAGGAGGAAAGTAGGATTCATCATATTAGCATCTGTATGCTGGCCTTGGTCATTTTGTCTATTATTTTTTATTTTCAGTCAAACCCCTGTTTACTAGATAATTCTCACTTCAGTAGGCTTTCTTGCCTACAGATTACAGAGTTTTTTATGCACGTGAATATTCCACACCTTGAAGTGAGAATTTCCCCCTTGGGAAGTAACGTGCTTTCTTGGAGAATGAATTGTCACCTCACGTTTGCCATCTGTGCTTAAGGAAATATGTTTATTTTTAGCGAACAAGGTAAACCCTAGAGGGGATTAGTTATAGATTCCCCTAACCAGTAGGTTCTACTTTATTTCATTTCATGAGACCCTATAGTTTTCTCTTGATAATGCACATATCAGGTTTCTGAGGTCCCTGAAATTCCTCTTACAAGGAAAAGTGTGTATGGGTGTAAATTTTATACATAATATATGCATATGTGTTTCTATTTCCATTGGAAATGTTATGATTTATTTGCCCTACATAAAATTTAACATTTTAACTCTCACTCCATAGAACTATAGGTGAGGAACTTTACTATGAAGTAAAATTCTTCAGAAATGAATGGCAACTTGTCATTTTCCTCTGCTTCTTACTGATGGAAGTTGTGAGGATTCCAGTGTTTTCCCCTGAGAGATTATCTTCCGCTGGCTGCCATCCTAAGTTTTGAGATGTTTATTCTAGAGGTAATTTAAACAAAAGAGAGGAAATGCCCTGGACTAGTGACTGCGTGTAATCATAATGAAAAATGTTTGATATTGATTCAAAGGAGTAGAAGATGGTGTCGTGATTTCAGACTCAGACTCTCTCACTTCTGGGGATGGGAATCCTTTGGAGAAACTGGGATAAAAGAAAAGCATGTTGTGCATCTATTTGCCTCTTTCATCATTTTTATGACGTCATGACCTTGTGGATGAAGAAGGCTGGTAAATTGTATGCTAATGCAATCTAAGTGTTTTCTTTTGTTTTGTGTTTTTCCTACCTTTGATGGCGTTTAGTGAATTAAGTTTCTGTTTTGTACGTAAATAAAAAAGAAAACACAGGACCACTAGAATAAAAATGGATTCAGGCAGGAATCATCAGTGGGTACTAAGTCTAGAGGCGGAGGCTCCATGAAGAGCAACATACTTACATAATTACATGTATCTAAAAGTACAGAAAGGAAATAGTTAACTGCAGTGAAGTCATGGAACAGCATCTTCGCCAAGTGGTAGAAATTAATATCACCACAAACAGGCAAATGAATATCATGGGTCCAGAGATGAGATACTTTTGGAAGAACACATCATTAGGTCGTCTTGCAGCCCCAAATGCAACCCGGGAGCCTAATCACAAGGAAATATCAGAGAAACCCAAATTGAGGTCCATCTATAAAATAAATGAAAGGCTGAAGGATTGCTTCCAGGTTTAAGAAGACTATAGGGACACGACAACTGAGTGTACCACATGATCCTTTATCTGAACCATAATTGTTATAAAGGTCATTGTGGGGGGCACATGATGAAATGTATATATGGGCTATAGATTAGATAAAAAAGTATTACATCAATGTTAAATTTATTGAATTTGAGAACTGTACTGTGATTATGTAAGAGACTCTTTATTCTTAGGAAATAGACATGGAGATATTGCAGAGTAAGGAATCAAATATACAGCCTACTGTCCCACAGTTCAGAAATACACGGAGTGTAGGGGGTTGTTAAGCAACATGGAAAAATATTAAAATGCGTTGCCTTGGTATAAAGGGCATTTCAGATTTGCAACTTTTCTCTAAACTTGAAATCATTTCAAAATAAAAAGTTCTTAAAAATAGAAGCCAGCCTCCCGACCACACACACCACCTCCCTCCCACTTGTAGAGCTACAGGTGCCCACTGATGGAAAGATTTCGTGGGAGAAGAGTTTAGAATACAAGCAGGGGGAATAGTAGGAGAAAAATATGAGGATGAGCCACGAAAGCACCTTCTCATAAATATGGTTGCAAGGAGTCCTTTCCCGATGACAGAACCCAGGAATTCCGTGTCCATCAGGATAATCCCATTGAAGAAATTTCAGATGGCTGCAAAGCTCCCAGAATCCAGGGGGTAGGGTGATGAAGCCCTGGTTTGAGGGTTGATTTATTGGCTGGCTTAACCTGCTTGTTACCAGGAACTTGCGGAGCAGCGGGTCTGGGTGGGGCTCGTGTGCCCCGCACTGTTCCTCCAGAGGGATGGGAGATTAAACCCGGCGAGGGGCACATTCACAGTACTTTGAGTGTTGCATTCCCAGGGGCAGGGGCTGGCCACATGGCTTCTCTGAGTGGACAGACAACAGCTGCATGAGAGCCCCACAGTCTCCTGGGAAACACATAGAGGGAAAGCTGGTTCTTTGTGCAAGCTCTCTCCTTTACTCACTAGATTTCAGGTGGGCAAGCTTGGTTTTCCTGCAGACTTGAGGCTGAAGCAATGCACCCCTGTACCCTGTGCACAGAGCCTTCTAGAAAGGGTAGGGCTTGCTAACCAGCCCATTAGAGTGAGAGAGAATGAAGCTGTTGTTTAACGGGTCCAGAGAAAAATCTCAGTGGGTTCTCCCTTAACAAACACCTGTAATCTGGTGTTATACCAACACACAGTTAACTCTTTATACAGACCTTCGCTGTGTTCTAGGAAGCACCCCATGGGGTTACATAGGAAGGAAAAAATCCAGCCTTTTATTACTTAATCACATCACTCAATGTTAGAGGTTTTCATTATCTCATAAAATGCTTTCCAGGGGTAGGGAAAGGTGGTTTGGAAGAAATTTTATTGACTTGCCTTGTTTCCAACTTTGTGAGCTTTCAAACAAAAATACTTGTTTCTCTATTTGTTGTTTTTAAAGAAGATGACTTTTGCGCAGGATTGGTTCATTTTGTAATGTCCTCATGGTGACATGTTTCAAGAGTTATTTTTCTTAAGTGTAAACGGCATAGAGAGCTATAAATAATCAATGTGTATTTGATTATAGCAAGAATTGTTTCAGAGAGTCATGGATCAAAATCCTGGCACGTGGTCGAGCCAGTCTGGGATCTAGCAGGCTTTCAGGGCTATTTGCTTTAAAAGGGAAATGAGGTCCTCAGACTAAGGTTTCTAGTTTTCAAAGTGCTGTGCAGAATTTCAACCTCATGATCTCTTATCAGCTCTGAAAAGGGACACTTTTGTTGTCTTTGCTTGGTAACCATTTACCAAGTTTCCATTTTTATTTCAGTGGATAGTATTGTGGTTGTTTCTTTTTTTTTTTTTTCACATGATATAAATTGTTTTATAGTGGGCTCTCCATTCAAATTGGGGATTACAAAGCTTTCTTCTTTTTCATTTAGTACCAAGAGAAGTAAAAGAACAAAAGAGAAGGATTAAAAAAAAACAAAACAAAACAGTTAAGAGAATAGATTAGTGACACACCTAGGCACAGCCAGGAGTTTTCCAACAGGGAGTTCATTTTCCACGTGCATGACTTACTTGGCAGAGTGATATGGGCCCAAGTTTTCAGATTTAAATTGTCTTGAAAAATTCCAAGGCTTAGGACACAAAATGGGTGTGGGATTTTTAAGGCATCATTGTGGTGGAGTCAAGAGCTGTTTGGAAGTCCATCAATTAAGGCAGATTACTGAGATCTCTTCCCAAGCAGAGGGATGCTGATATCTCTTTGGGAAGTGGCTCCCGAGAGAGGAAGCAGGAGGTTGCGTTTCAGAGCAGGGTAAACTGGGGTGACGATCCTGAGTTCTTGAGATGGGGCTACCTTTCAGACGGTTTTCTTGCCTGGATTGTGACTTTCTTATGAGGGAAGGAAAGAAGATGTCTTGGTCTATGGGTCTTTGTTAGCTGGTGTGATTTTTTGAGATGTGTGGTGTGTGCATGTGTGTGTGCATGCACGTTCATACTTTGAATTAGAAAATTTCTAATTGTTTTTCACTGAGAGTCCGGGTTTCCATGCGTATCTCTAGTGGGGCAGGAGCAAGTCTCAGCTGAGAGAGTGACAAGTGCCAGCAGGCTTTCTCTTCGTGGGCCTTAGCATGGGATCCTTTTCTTCTCAGTCACTGTTCATAGCACTGACAGAAAAGGAGATAATTTTCCTTCCCTTTCTCCTTCACATTCTGGCAATTGCACAATTTTCCCTTGGGACCGAAAGCATTAAGCCTGACCCTGCATTTCCTCAATGTGGCAGATTGACTTTGGTTAAAGAATCCAGTGAAACTCCCCTGTGAACACAAGGTCCACTGACTATCTTTCCGAAACGCTGACATTCTACATGACTGTCCTGTATATGGTGCTTCCCCGCCCCCCCCCAATTCTTTTAATTGTACTGAGCTCTGGCACTATTTTAAACTGTGTCCCGCCATTTACCATATTAAGGAAAAAGCAGGTATTTATCCCATCCCATGAGGTGCTGATTGGTTGTAAAATGCCCTTGTAAAATCCATTCTTGCTGTTAACCTCATTTGTATGAAGGAAAAGTATTTGGAATTTGCCAAAATTGCTGAACTCAGTACAGAGCAGACACTTCTACAACCTTGTGTTTGTTGAATTATTAGAAAATCCTGAGCCTGTCAGGACCCTGGGAAGTCTTCTAGTATGTTTCTCTGGCTCCGGGGGAATTGGCCCCTTGAAATGGCCATGCACGTTTCTGGGCTTTTCGTGTCTCAACAGCTCCTGGGAGAGAGATTATAAGATTTCTTTTTGTAACCTAACATGATACGCATCAACTTATTCACCAAGAATTCATCCTAGGAGCTAAGCTGACATTTTTCTGGAATGAGCTGAAGCCATTTTTTTGGTTGTTTTCTCCTTGGAAACAGAGGAATGTGTTGGAGGAATAGCCCATATACCACTCAACCACCCTGAGGAGCCAGTCTCAGTTCCTATAGCCTCTGCTCTTTCCTAAATATATAGTTGTTTTGATTTTTGTACTAAGTATTACATTTTTTCAGTATCTGTAACTCATTTTGCTTTTACATGCCAATTTTTGCGTTGTTCTGCTTGGGTTTCCATTGTTACCTTTTTTATCCGTATGCCAACTGTCCCAAGAACACACCCGTTTTCCTGTGGCGGCAGAGCCCTGGTGACAGAGATGGTCAGGAGAAAACCAGACCAAGAAAACAGAGAAAGGAGCAGGCATATTAAGCTCTGCTGTTTCCTGCAACATAGATCAGACTAAAAAGTCAGTAGTCAGTAAACAAATTCTGCATAAATAAAATTTCAATCATAGGTCATTTTCCTTGCCAGCTGCAGCACCTTTATTAACAGTAAATGATGTTCTTATGGGGATGTTTTGAAATGTAAAAGCCATCCCTTTTTTTATGTCCTGAGAATAATGGAATCCATTATATTGGAGATTTTTAAATATTAATTAAAGCCCTGTCTTGGGGTAGAGAATTCACAGTTTGGTTGATCTCCCAATGACTGGCATTGCCCAGGAGCTATTGTGTTCCCCAAAGCAACACTGATAAGAAGAGACTACTCCCAGAATGCCATGGGCTTTTTCAGTTAAAACTAGGATGGGTGTAACTTCTTTACTTCCTGAAGCTGTATCAGTTACAAATATGTGGAAACAGAGCAGATTAAGCTATTATGGAGAAGTTTCTTCTGAATAATTCATATTATTTTCTCTGTGTGGAACCATTCATTCTCCCCCTCCTCCCAGATATGAACTAAATATTGAAGGCTCATTACATTTCTAAATATCAGAATTTGAACCATGATATTAGGTTTGGGAGCAGGCTGAGTGTTTAGTGTCCCAATGAGTAGGATGTAATAAAAACTCCATAAAAAGCTAACTCTTTACTACATACTTTGAACATTATGCAACACTTGAGGGAAAATAACTTACAGTCTTAGCTTAATTATGCATGGCTCTGAAGTAAATCAAGATCATCCCTCCAAGTCATGTTTTAGTAAACATTGTCCTACTCTCAACACCGCACATTTTAAATCAATGAAATTTTAGGTTTTGTCATCTTAGTGATAAATTTCTTGTGGAAGCTTTGCCAGCAAAATGACTCTCTGCGTGAGTTGGTTTTCCTTTGCTGTCGTTGAACACAGAGCCATCTTGCTCAGTAGGAAATGACCACAAGACTCCCTGTGGCCAAGGAGCTGATGTTGTTCAAGGCTTTCTGGTGCAGTGAACCCCTTGACTGTTTAACTGTGCTTGACTATTTGACTCGTCAGTCTCCTGTGTCAAGTAACTCATCCAGACTCCTTGGTAGTTCTGTCATTTTCCTGGAAATGGCATAAGGTTTGGCGCATTCTCATCCATGTCACATCAAAACTTGAATCTAGGCGTAGAACAGATGGAATCCTGTTTAAATCCCCACCACTTCATACTCCAGTTCACCCTTCCAAAAGACATCACAATCTCTAGCTTCTCATGGCGAATTGTATATAATCCCAACCTTCTCTCCTTGCCTTTCTACCTCTTCTGGCTTTTGAAGGACAATCTGAGATAGACTGATAATTTTTCAGAGTGCCATGTTAGTCTGTACGCCTCAATAGGGAGGGCTGGGAAAGCAAATCTTAATTACTCAAGTATTTGTTGGGTGTCTACTGGATGTTAACCCCTGAGGTCAACTGAGGTTAGACTATGCATCCCTCACCCCCAGAATGGCAGCAGTATGGGATGAGCTGAAGCAATGGTGTTCTGATGTTGTTGGTATACAAGAGTTGTTAGAGATAGCTTCACAATGGCATGAGAATGGAGCATGTGGAACCTGGCTAGAGGTGTCCCTTTGATACCAAAGAAAGAGAGTGAACAAAATTGTGTCCTTTAATTAAGAGTGACAGTCATCCAAGGAAGCTCTTTCAAGTCTCTCTTTGAGCAGTTGTTCACGTGGTTGAACAGGCTTCTTAGTGTAGAAAAAGTCAAACCATTCAAGAAGACAATGGGCTATTGCTGAGATAGGTGGTGGGACGGATTGAGTGTAGGAACTCTTTTTTCTTATTTTGCTCAAAATGCTAAAGTCCTGTAAGAAGAAATAATAGTTAACACTCATGGGGGTATTTACTATGTGACAGGCTTTATTTTCACCCTTTTATATACACCTAATTTAAACTTCACAGGAAATTCTTAGGTGGGCACTATTTTCAGGCAGGTAAACGGATACACAAAGAGCATCAGTACCTTGCCTAAATCCATGTAGGTAGCAAAAGATGAAGCCAGACAGTTGAGTTCCAGAAACAGGGAGGTTTTAACCAGAAAATACAGTTCCTTCGGATCAGTTTCCAATGCCGCAACCAGGAGAAAGAAGCACAAAATTAGTTTCAGAGAATTTGGGTGATTTTGTTTGTTTGTACATAGGAACCAGTCATATGGTATGGGGGAAGGGCAAATGGTCATATTTAGTGAACACATTTCCTAGAAATTAGCTCGGAGTTTGGAAACATTTCTGCCTATGAACCTCTTGTAGGTGGTTTTCTCGTCTAGAAAAATTTGTCTTCCGGATTTTGCAAAGCAGAGCTCTGGAGCTCCCCTGGGAGAGTGGGAAGATGTTTCCTCTTAAGCTGACTGAGTGAAAGCCCCAGCAAAGTGGCATTTTATAGAAGAGGTTCCATCAAAGCCAGGAAAGCTGAGCATAATTCCTTAAGTGTATCTTTGTGTAAACAGGGAGGACTCAACAAGATTTTAAAATAACACAGTTGAGTAAGTGAAACAATTGAAGATACCCGTCTCATTCAAATTGAATTCACTAACTGCAACAATATTATCTCATGAGGGAGATTTTGTGTCACGTGTTCAAAGCTGGCTTTAAGTCCTTAAGAGGTATCAAAATAATCAAAGTGTTTTCTTTGCTCTTAGGCATCTTGCGAAAAAGTTATAAATGGTTGAGATGTTCATGCTGATCAGAAACCACAGTTGGAAGTGAAAGGAAAGGGTGTTTCTAAGCATAAAGCCAGGAGGGAGGAGACTCTGTCCATTGTTTTAACTTCTGTCTTAGAACTGTTATGCTCTTTCTGCCCTGGATCCCTGACTCGAGGTTGCCCGAGACCCTTTGGAGAAGAGTATGTCTTTAATGTGAGAAGAATCAGAATTGAGATAGGGATTCTCAAATTTGATTGATTATCATAATCACCTGGAATGCTTTTTAAAGATACAGATTTCCAGTCTTCTCCCTCTGGATATTCTGACTCAGCAGGTCCAGATTGGAATTCAGGAACATGATTTTTCATAAACCTCTCTTTTTTAAAAATTAACATACAATGTATTATTAGCCCCAGGGGTACAGGTCTGTGAATCATCAGTTTTACACAATTCACAACACTCATCATAGCACATACCCGCCCCAATGTCCATCACCCAGCCACCCTATCTCTACCCCCCACTCACCCAGCAACCCTCAGTTTGTTTCCTGAGATTAAGAGTCTCTTATGGTTTGTCTCCTTCCCAATCCCACCTTGTTTCATTTTTTCCCTCCCTTCCCCCTGTAACCCCCCACCCTGCCTCTCAAATTCCTCATATCAGAGAGATCACAGGATAATAAATCTCTCTTAATGGGCATCTATAACCAACCAGGATGGGAAGCCACAATCTAATGTATACATTTTACAAATGAGTGGACTGACGTGTGGCTAGGACAATTAATGTACTCAACTCCTCTTCTAGAGATGGAGCTGAGACTGGAGTTTTTTTCCTTTCTTCCTTCCTTCTCTAGACTTAGTGCTTTTCTCAAGTCTCTGAGTATATATGCATTGGACAGCAAGGGATGTGTGTGTGTGTGTGTGTGTGTGTGTGTGTGTGTGTGATATGCAGGCACATAGGGATGAGGACCTATCATTTGAAGATACTAAATATCAGGCTATTATAATAATACTATTATTTTGAAATGGAGTCAGATGAGTAAAAATCTCTGTTGGAATTAAAATGTTAATTTTGTGGAAAAAAATTACTTAGTACACAATCTCCTAGGAGAAGTAAAAAGCACCAAAAAGAAATGAGACACTTTCCAAAGAGTCTTTCATTAAATATTAAACTTATTTTGTCCAAGGCTTCCAATTATGTATAAGAACCATGCCTTACATCCTGGAAAAGACAGACGAATAGTGAAGAAAAGTCTTATTAACTGCTTCTCCCTTCTCCAGTCAATTGTCTTCCCAAAATCCCATTTGGAATTTTAGCTCCTGAGGTCAGGGACTATGTCTTATTCCTGCTTATATCCTGACAGTAATTATTATTTATTGAGCACTTACTTCATTTGCAAAACAATCCTATGACATAGGTACTGTTATAACCCTATACCACACATGAGGAAATAGGCAAACAGCATCTGGTTTGTTTAGTGAGAACAGAGGAAGTACCTCCTCTGGCTCCAGATAGACGAGGAAGGGATTCAGGATGAGGTGGGACTTTAGTTAAGTCTTGCAGGATGGGTACGCGTCAGGGGGAGGAATGATCTCTGGTGGAAGGAAGGAATGCCAATGTGTTTGAGAAGGTGGGAAGGAATCAAGGCAAGCATGCTTGAGGGTCAAGTGTAGGATGGTCTCCTCATTTGGTCTCCTCGGAGCAGGTTTGGGCAGAGAGGCAGTGGGAACTGTGGTTGAAAAGCAATTTGGGGTGAACCCATGGATGGCCTTGAAATCTGGATAAAGAAACTTGGCTTTGTTTTGTCCAACATTGAGGAGTTATCCAAGGCTTCTTAGTAGGGGAACTACATGTTAGAAACATGCTATTCTAGGACAATATGAGTGAGGGGAGGTCTGAGGCACCAGAGCTTCAAGTCGCTGTTCAAAGAAATAGGAACATTTGGAGGAAGCACCAGTTACAGAGGAGAGGAATAGAAGAGTTCATGTATGCTTTGATTAGGTTGGGATGCCCAAGCCACGTGGCCACCTCTAGCAGGCAGTTGGAGCTCTGGGGCTAGAAATAAAGATATGGAATGTGGATTTTTGAAGTTGGTAGTAAATGAATCTCAGTAGAAGAATGAGGAGCAGAAAGAACAGAGGGTCTGGGACCAAAACTTGTGCACCTGACATATTGGGGGATCAGGAAGATAAACCAGGGAAGCAAATAGTTAAGTGGAGTCTGGTATGTGGTGAGCTTTTACATTTCATTAAAAAAATCCCCATGTATATGAGTAACTATTTAATGTGTTCATCTCTTATGTGTGTGTTTATCCAGTGAGATTTTTTTTCCCCCTGACTGCCTGCAAGACATTCCCACCAAGATGTTTGCCCTCTGGAAATCTTGCCAGAACCTCAAACGTAATATTTCCCAAACTGAACTTGGCTTCTCATTTTCCAAACTTGCCTTGTGTTCTGTGTTCTTTATTTCTAGTGATGGCACCCCATGTTCTAGATTCAAAACTCTTGACTTCCTTGTGTATTCCACTTGCTTCCAAGGCCCAGAAGGTTGACCTCTTTGTGCTCCTTAAGTGCCAGCCTCCTTTCCCACATTACTGTGCTTGACTTCAGGTCCCCAAGTCCTTTACCTGGGGATGTCTAATAACCTCTTAATTCATCCTCCCAAGTTTATACTCTCCTCCCTGTCATCCATCATACACATTGCTACCACCAGATTCATCTTTTGGCATCTGATCTTCTGATTCACTAGATCCTCCTAAAAAAACCTTACACAGCTTCAATTTGCTGACAGCAGTGGTTTTATATGTGGTCCCCCAAATGAAATCTTATCCAGAAACTCCAGTATGTCAACTAGATAAAAGCAGGCTGTTCTGGTCACACAGGAGAGTATCCTAGATCATTGCTCATTCTGTCTTCATAACACCCAGAACTCAGCAGAAGAGAATTTGAATAAGTGCCAACTTCCTGAGCCTCATCGTCATGGCCCTTTGAAATTTCCTCTCAAAATTTCCCCATTTTATTTCGCATTAGTGCCAACTATGTCCCCTACAGTTGAGTCTGAGGGAACTGCTATTTCCATATACTTCCATTCTGTGTCTTTAGCTCTTCTGAATAAAATTCTCTTCTGTTTACAGTGCCTTTCCTCTGACTGCATACGTCCAACTCCTGTCCTCAAGGACCCACCTAAAATCTCCCTCAGTGGAGAGTTCCTCCCTGATTTATCCCCCTTACTTCTAAGTAATTTCTTTTCTCCTTAATCCATTATTGTCCATGGTCTGGGTGTCTCGTAGGCACACATCACTCACTATTCTTATTAGAATAACAGTGTCTGTTTTCTCTCTCCTTATAGACTGCAAAGTCCTGAAATTGGAATAATAGATTGATTTGCCTCCATATTCTTCCTCAGGGGCTGGGACACACCTTGAGCTTGTGGTTCACAGTTATTTGCTGAATGAATACCTGCTTTGTGAGCATCTTGAAGTGGGGGGGGACGCCCCATCATTATTTTACATTTCCCATCGTGCACAGGGCAGTGCTGGGCTTATTGTTGACTTATATTGAGTCTATGAAACTGGCAGGCCTTTTGTTTTACTTTGGAGCTATAATATGTATTCTTATCTTTTCAGATACTTTTTGCAAACCATGATGGGAGATGCTGTAGAGAGCCACAGAAGGACAGTGTGTTCATCCAGCATGGAGGTAAGGGGAACAGTATTAATATTGCCATTTTGTTCATGGCACTCATAGGCTGCAAGAGGTAAGATGCCTTTCAGAGAATTAGAGGCAGAATCTTAAAATGCCTTTCTTTGTTATGCCTCTTCCATCCTAGGTCATCGTTCCAGTAAGTGTTTTGTGGCATGTTACCTTTGAGGTCATTTACTGCATGTCACTCACTGTCTTTAGGGCAGACCTTCTGAAGAGGTCTGGAAAGAATCTAAACTAATGGTTTGGAACTTTTATAGTTATGCATCTCTAGCTAGGTATATAAGTGGTTTGAGTTGAAAGAGCCTGGAGTTCTGCGGCAATAAGCTTCTGGTAAGGGCAGTGGGAAGTCTGAAGGAATAAATTAAAGTACCAGATGCCCTTTATACTGCTCAACTTCTCAGCATGAGTCAGTCCCAACTTCCCAGCTTGGGTCACAAGTTTATCTTCTCTAAGGGCTGTGAAAGCAGCCACAATGGCAGGGGATGATGGATGGAGTTGTTCTGAGGAAGGGTGTGCATGGAAGTTCTGTTGGGGTCTTGCAATTCCCCAGGAAGTCTCAAGAATTTCTTAAAGTCTAAATTCAATAAATGAAGAAAAGGGGGGGGTGGTTCACACAATCCTTTAGACTAAACTGTATACATTTCAGTACATATAGGAAAAGTTTGATTGTAAGAGTCAAATAATAAGAGGAAAGGTTTTTGTGATTGCTCTTTTTGAAAATCAAAAAGAAAATATTGTGATTAATTATTTAAAGTTTTAATAAAATGCAAGTCACAGTTCCTCATTTACATATCTGTCTTTTAATGGTTTAAATCTCTTAAAGCACACAGGCTTAGACATATGCCTATTCTCAAATGTTCCTCATCTCCCTTAAAGTTGGACTTGCCCCAAGTTATCCATTAATAAGAAAATCAGGTGTGTTTCGATAATAACTCATGTCTTAAAAATGGAAATAATGTACATATTTCCTGAACCAATGATTGGACATTTTATTTTATTTTATTTTAAGATTTTATTTATTTATTTGCCAGGGAGAGAGAGAGAGAGAGATTGACAGAGAGAGCACAAGCTGAGAGAGAGTCAGAGGGAGAGGGAGAGGCAGGTTGCCCTGCTAAGCAAGGAGCCCCATGTGGGATTCGATCCCAGGACCCTGAGATCATGACCTGAGCCAAAGGCAGATGCTTAACCAACTGAGCCACCCAGGCATCCCAATGACTGGACACTTTAGCATCATTTCTTTGGTACAATATTCACAGTAATAATATATTAAATGCTGGCCCATTCACAGACATTAACCATCTGAGAATGTTTAGAAAGACCAGGAAATAAAATAACTGAGTCTTGTTTTGAGGTGAAATTCAACAATTTCTTAAGACATAGAAGCTAGGCACTTCAGCTTCTTTTGGCTTTTGACTTGGCAAAGGTGAAGGTGCAACAGACTTCGGTCATCCTGAATCCAGGTTCACTGGACAACAGCCACCTCCACTATGCCACCTAAGTTTGACCCCAGTGAGATCAAAGTCATGTACCTGAGGTGCATCACTGGGGAAATCAGAGCCACGTCTGCCCTGTCTCCAAAGATTGGCCCCTTGGGTCTTTTTCCAAACAAGGTTGTTAATGACATCACCAAGGCAGCCAGTGATTGGAATGGTCTGAGGATTACAGTGGAACTGACCATTCAGAAAGGACAGGGCCAAATTGAAGTGGTACCTTCCACCTCTGCCCTGATTATCAAAGCCCTCTAGGAATTACCATCAGACAGAAAGTAGCAGAAAGACTTTAAGTGCAGTGGAAATACCACTCTTGATGAGATTGTCAACATTGACCAATAGATGCAGTACCAGTCTTTAGCCAGAGAATTCTCTGGAACCATTAAAAAGATCTTGAGGACTGCCCAATCTGTAGGCTGCAATGTTGATGACAACCATTCTCATGACATTGTTAATGACATCAATAATGGTACAGTGGATTGCCCAGACAGTTAAGAACTACAAAGGAAAATATTTCAGTAAAGAATCATTTGACAACTAAAAAAAAAAAAAAAGAAAGGAAGAAAGAAAGAAAAGAGAAGAAAAAAAGAAGCAATGCATTTCACATAGAATGGAATGATAGTATTTATCTTAAGCACTGAATATGCAATATAAAACAGGACTTACGGACACAGTTTTAGAATTTTATTGCTTGGTTTAAATTCCAGCTTCTCCACTAATATAGCTATGTAAACTTGGTCAAGTCATTTAGCTTCTCTGTCTAAATTTCCTCATCTGAAAGTGGGAGTAAGTATAGAACTTGTCCATATTAATCCTCTTTTACTACAATAATGGTGTGTAACAAATAGCTCTCCCCAAATCTCAGTGGCTTATAACCATAAATATATATTTTTTTTCTTTCAGGGGTTTGTAGATCAACTGTGCAACTCTTAGGCTGATAGTTGGGTTCAGATTGCCTCCGCAGTTGCCAGGCTGAAAGAGAAGTGGTTCTCTAAGGAGGAATGTCAGAAGCACAAGAGAATGAGCCAAATCATTTAGCAATTTCAGTCAGACCCTCCACTTGCATACATCCACATTTCAGTTGTCAAACAAGTCATATGGCCAAGTTCAACACTGAGGAGGTGGATAATTATGCTTTTCCCATGGAAAGAGGAAGACCGAGTGGGTAGTTGTTGAACAATAATTCCTACCTCACTATATTAAGGTTGTTGTGAGTGATGACTGATATAATATTGTATAGCTCTTAGCACATTTACTTGTTACATAGTAAAAGATCAATATGCGTTCCTTATTATTATTCCTTATAAAAATGGTGTCATAAATTTGAAGAGAGCAAAGAACAAAGGAACTTCTGGAAACTCATGCAGACCTTACTGAGATTCATGTTCCAACTTGCCCTGAGTCTCTTCTTTATTGCCCTACTTCTACTCCTGTTAAAACCTGAAAGACTGTTAGCAATATGAGAACAGAGAGAAGTTTCCATCTCTTACTTCCTCATCTAGGCTGGTGTTCAGTTAATCACTGACTACTACTTCCATAATGGTCCAAAAGTGTCACAAAATCTATTTTCTTAGAGCCTATGGTAGTGAATTGTAAATCTTGGAAAGTGCATAACTTCTCTTAATTTCCTCCTTCTCCCTTCATCCCCCCTTTCCTTCCTTCCTCCCTACCTTCCTTCTTCTTTCTTTTATTTCTTTTAAAAAAAAAACAAAATAGTACTTTCATTAGATGAATGGATTGGATTTCAGTACCTACTATAACCACAGACTCTTGTAGTGAATTTGTCTTCGGGTCTTGGAAGCAGATGTTGAGGCAGAGTTTGAGATGCAAGATATTTATTAAGATGAACACCTGTGGGGACATCTGGCTGGCTCAGTCAGTACAGCATGGGAATCTTGACATTGGGGTCATGAGTTGAGCACCACATTGTGTGTGGAGTCTACTTTTTAAAAAAGGGGGAAAAAAAGATTAATGCCTGGGTAAGGAAGGACTAGGGAGTACAACTGGGATAAAGAAATTAAAACATGATGCGTGTCTGAAAAAGCCTCAGCCAACTGGGCATAAACTCTAGAGCTATGATGTCTTTCAGAGCTCTCCTGAGTTGGGTCAAGATGACCACTCCCTTAAATGTCTTCACAGGTCAGTCATTTGATGTGGGTTGCACCAAGAAAGTGTGTGGCTTAGGCTTGGGGACTGTGTGACTGAGGCAGACCCTGAAGGGGCTGGTAGCTGGAGCCTGTGTGTAGAAAGCACATCCACAGGTAAATAGTAAGCCCTTCCTAAAGAGAGGTCTGTGTGGTGCATCTCCAGGTCACTCACAAGTACCTAGTTCATTGTACTCATTTCATAAATGTTGATTGTTATTATTATTGCTAGTTATCAATATTCATGTATATGTACAATTTTGCTATCTCATCCCTTTTATTGCCTACCCTCACCACTCCCTAATGGCCTATCCACCCCAACCACCCCCCCCCCCCCCACCGCCCCCGGCTTAGCATAAGCTTTAAGAGAGAGTCATGATGGTAGCAAGACTTATCAGGCTCCTTTGGTTTTGGGCCCTTGAGAATACTCTATATCCTGTGTTCATTCTTGAGTTTCCAATTTAGCTCATCTAACTTTGAGCAGGAAATGGAGATTACTGCAGAACTCCAGTGTGGATATGTGTCCAAAGTTTATTAGGAATGATACCGTGAAATCTCTAAGATATGCCTCTACAGTTCCAGTCAGAAGAGTCTTAAACTTAGAGAACTGGACTCATAATCTTACAGAACAATGGGTTGTTGCAATAGAAGAAAAATACAAATCAATGTGTTCACCTTCCTCCTGTTACAGTTGAGGAAACTGATGTATGGAGAGCCATGACTTATTCAACTCTTTAGTAGCAAATACTCAAGCCAGTGGCTTTTCATGCAATCATACAGTGTTTAGATAACATTGGGGCTTAAAAGTTTGGGTCAGAGTTGGAGTTGGACAACTTTGTTCAAATCCTAGCTTACACATTTATAGGCCATGTAATTATGGGCAAATAATTTAACCTTTATGAGTCTCAATTTCCTCATTTTTAAGAAGTCACTTCATAAGGTAGTTGTGAGCATTAAATTAGAAATGGATGGAAAGAGTTTAGCTGTTACAATGATGATTTCATTCACAGATCTGTATTCTGTTTTTAGGAAGACACAATAGGAAGCATGCCTGTTATCTGTTGCTACAATGATGCAGTGTGATAACACAAAACTTCAGTAGCATGCAAAATTAAACATTTATGGTTCATGCATCTAGGCTCAGCTGTTGGTAAGCCAAGCCACCTCTGCTGATCTCGGCTGGAGACTCACGTGCCTGCATGTCTGCTAGATGTTGGCTAATCTAGGATGACCTTTGCTGGGTCAGCTGCAAATACTCAGCTCTTCTCCTCGTGTCTTTCATCCTCTAGCCGACTATCTTGGGCTTGCTTGTTGATGGTAGAGGCTCAAGAAAGTAGGTGGAGATAATCAAGGCATTTTAAGGTTTAGGTTTGGAATCTGTACATCGTTTCACTTCTTTCTACTGGCTAAAACAAGTCATGAGGCCATTCCTAGAGTCAGAAAAGGACACTACAAAGTTTCGTGGTAGAACTAAAAGGGGCCGGGGTGGAGGAGGGATGTGGAAGGAAGACTATACCTCTCAATGGGAGGAGCCCCAAAATCACATGGTAATAGGCGTGGCTATAGAGAGGGGTGGAGATCATTAAGGAAATCACTTTAGCTCTAGGAGACACTTTATAATAAGCCTGAAATTACCCCATTGGATACAGGGTCCATGATGACTCCATTCTATACTGAATTCTGCTTATGAAGGAAGACTCTTTATAGTGAGATTTCTTTATATGTGAGTAAAATAATCCTTCCCTCACCATTATCCAGGGCTGACACCCCACCTCAAAGGACCACTTCTTCTTCCTTTTGCTTCCTTTATCCCCAGCTCCATTGGAATAAAGAGGCTTTTATCTGGAAATGACCATCACAATCTCCTTCATTTTATAGGTGAGGAACTTAGACTCCAGAGGGTTTTAGTAATTTGCCCAAGCCTATTCAATTACTTAGAGGAGATCCAAGACTGGTATCCACATGGTCTGGTAATCAGACTCAGGTTCTCTACACCCTTCCATCCTAAGCTTTTCTGCCCAGACTCTCCTTAAATTTAGGTGTTTGAGGGAATATCAGATAGAACTCACTGCCTGTCATCCCAAGAATATCTTTTCGTTCATTTAGTTTGGACAACTTTGGTTCTTAAATCACTTATTATTATAGGGCATATGCTCTAGGGAGGGAGGAATCATGCTATTTGATTGTAAACATCTTAGTTATTAATTAATACTTCAGCAGGGAATAATGAGGCAGGCACACACGCACATGTGTGTGTATGTGTGTGTGCAGTAAAAAGAATTAAGGGGATTATTGGTAAAATAGAAATTATAGGCAGAAAGGAGTTTCTATCTAGACCACAGTGCTTCTTTAACTTCAAAGTACACATTAATTTTCTGGGAATCTTGTTAAAATGAAGATTCTAATCTCCAGTAGGTCTGAGGCAGGACCTGAGATGCTCCATTTTTAGCCAGCTCCTAGGGATTGGTACTGCTGGTTCAGAGCTCCCTGAAGAGCTAAGGTCTAAAATATTTCTTTCTAATAGAACTTTTTGCAGTGATGGAAACATTCTATACAGTATACTGTCCAACACACTAGCCACCAACCATGTGTGGTTATTCAGCACTTTCAATGCACCTAGTACAGCCGAGGACACAAATTTTCAATTCGGTTTAATTTTAATTAGATAAATGTGTCTAGTGGCAAACTATTGGTCTAGAGGATAGGATCCATGTCCAGTCAGCTCTGAATCATTAGGACATAACCCAAGACATGGTGGTTCTCAATATATATTTATTGTCATGTGAGAGAAGCATCTTGGTGAGGCAGGGGCCTGGAATGACATGGAGGACCTTTCAAATCTATTCCACTTCCTTCTTCCTAGGAACTGTATTTTGGTAGTATGGCATAGTGGATAAGACCAGAGTCTAGAGCTCACCTGCCTACACTTGAATAGGCTCTGCCATCTATTAACTTTACCATCTCCATCCCCTCTGCCTCAATTTTCTCATCTGTAAAATGGGAATAAATAGTGCATTTCTTATAGGGTTGTGTATATTCGTGGAATGATTTAATATTTGTGAAGTTCTTAGAAGAGCTCCTGGAGCATACCAAGTTCTCTCATGTACACATAGACTAACAAGGCGGAACCCTACCTGGATAAAGTCCTTATGTATCTTTGCATTCTTTCCACCTCTCAGAAAAGCTGAGGAACTACTTGAGCTTAAATTTCTTCAGGGGAAGGGTTTTTTCATGTTGTTGATGCTGCTTGGGACAACTCACTCTTGTGGTGTTGTTAATCCAGAAGCATTGACTCTAACCCCTCATCCCTAAATGGAGCCAATTCACCAATGTGTCTGGTGTGAGGGGGAGAAGCAAAGTGCTAAAACAATGAGGTCAACCTTCCGACGAAACAGGGTAATGATAGCTGGCCCCACGGAAGATACGATTGCTAGGAAATTCTGCACCCATGTTTATACAAAACCAAGCAGGAAATGTTTGCCAATGGAATAAATAAAGGAGCCTTCTGGTTACATAATGGTTCACTGTGCCCCAGTTTGAGGCTGTTTTGGAATTGTTGCTTGGTCTAGGTTTGAATTTTGGAGCTCAGGCTACCCATCTCCTCTTTTGTTTGCTTGCTTTTAGATACATGAAGCATCATTCTTCTTCACCTCCCTAACAGCCTGAGTTAAAGCTGCACCAGAACATGGGTTCATTGTTTTGGCTGAAGACAGCCCTCATGACCTACTTTGCTTCTGAAGCTCTGACCTAGAATAGACTTAGAATGGGACAGGGACGATGGGCTGGAGGTGATGGGGCTCAGGGTCAGTTGACCCATGTGACTAGAGAAAGGACAAGCTCTAATATTATGAAAAACATCTGTTTGTTGTGATCCTATGTGCCAAACCTTATGCTAGGCACAGTCTTAGCTTCCCACAACAAGTTTGCAAGGGAGGCAATTAATGACCCACGGATGTTGAGTGGTTTTAAGTAACATGTTCTAGCTCAGAAGCTAGGATGAGTTAGCCCCTAGGTCTCTGCCTTTTCCCTCTGTTATACTGCCTTTCCTAGACTAGAAATTAAAGCATATATTTCAGTTCAGTTGCTTAAATTCTCCTGTGTAACCCAGGAAAACAAAAGGTATTACCTGGGGGAAAAATATCTAGTTGTAAAAAAATAAAAATCCTCATGATTCAACAAATTTTAATTTGTATGGATGAATGAATTTATTATAGCATATTTTGAACATATCACTACCCTAAAAGGGAGTTAACTTCTCCTGACCCCACTATACACTTTGTGAAAGCATTTACTGAGTGCCTATTGGATGCACTGGCTACATGTAAGTCATAGGAGATAAATGCAGCGAATACAAAGTCCTAACATGGTTCTGACAGACTGGGGAGCTTGGTGAAACCCATTTTACTGTCTTGGGTCTCAATTTGCTTAAGCATAATGTGTTGGGGTTCAAGAATCCTCTGAAATTCTGGGATATGGTGAATCTGGATGAGAGTTTAAGCCCTCATAGAGGAAAAATCTTCCTTTTAACCTCTTATTTTTTTTAATTTTTTAAAATTTTATTTTTTATAAACATATAATATATTTTTATCCCCAGGGGTACAGGTCTGTGAATACCAGGTTTACACACTTCACAGCACTCACCATAGCACATACCCTCCCCAATGTCCATAACCCCACCCCCTCCCCCCATTAACCCTCAGTTTGTTTTGTGAGGTTAAGAGTCACTTATGGTTTGTCTCCCTCCTAATCCCATCTTGTTTCATTTACTCTTCTCCTACCCCCTTACCACCCATGTTGCATCTCCTCTCCCTCATATCAGGGAGATCATATGATAGTTGTCTTTCTCCGATTGACTTATTTTGCTAAGCATGATACCCTCTAGTTCCAACCACATCGTCGCAAATGGCAAGATTTCATTTCTTTTGATGGCTGCATAGTATTCCATTGTGTATATATACCACATCTTCTTTATCCATTCGTCTGTTGATGGACATCTAGGTTCTTTCCATAGTTTGGCTATTGTAGACATTGCTGCTATAAACATTCGGGTGCACGTGCCCCTTCGGATCAACAAATAATCCAATCAAGAAATAGCCTCTTATTTTATGGGGAGGCTTCTACAGTTCCTTCAGAACTTCTAGAAAAGTCAAGAAAACATACACGTGGGCCTGTTCCCCAACTGCTCCTGAGGATCCAGTAAGACTCATGGAGAACTAGAGGGAAAAAGTAGAAATGGAAGCTCTGGTGGTATCTCACATTTCCTGTACATTTGCTACCTCTCCAAGACACTGTAAGTATGTTACTTAGACTGCATTTACTCATATAGTCAATTTTTCTGTATATTGGGGGCCAAGGCTGAAACTGTATCACTGAACTCATTTCTTAGTACTTTGTCTCTTCCCTGCAGGTATGCTCTTTCTAAATTTACTTTTTCTTGAGGATTAATTTACACTCTACGAAATGCACAGATCTTAAGTGTTTTGAGTTTTCACAAAAGCATACCCTCATGGGTCCACCACCACAATCAATATTTAGAACATTTCACTTCATCAGAAAATCCCTTTCTGCTCATTTCCAGTCAGTCCCACCCCCTTTGCCCACCCCAGGTAATAGCTCTGTTGATTTTTATCATTATGGCTTAGTTTTACCTGTTCTAGAATCTCATGTGAATGGAACCAAATAGTACGTACTCTTCTGAGTCTAGTTTCTTTCACGTAGTGTAATGGTTTTCAGATTTATCCATAGAACCTCATGTGTGTGGGTTCCCTTTTTACTCTTGAGTAGTAGTACTGTAAAATATACCACAACTTCTAAACCTCGCTCCCCGCTGATAGACATTTAGATTATCTCTAATTTGAGACATTATAAGTAAAACCATTATAAAAGTTCATGTTTGAGTCTTTTATAGGCATATCCACTTATTTCTCCTGTATAGATGCACAGAAGGGAATCATTGGGTCAGAATATAGGCAAATGTTTAACTTCATATGAAGCCATCAAGCAGTTTTTCAAAGTAGTTGTGCTATCTTATACACTTTTCAAGACTTTTTTCTCTCAAAAAATCAACATGCTGGAATGAGATCTTTGTACTGCTTTCTGTCAGACCCCCAACTCCCTCTTTTCCTATCAGGCAGGCCAGCTAGCCAATCTGAACATGGGGCAGGACTTGGTGAATATTGACATCTCAGTTTACGTTTTATTCTCTCATTCATTATAAACAAACAAACAAATCATCTTTCAATAGGTCTAAAGAAATGGAAGGTGAAGGACTTTCAAATCCAAAGAGTAAGCAATTCTTAACACAATCCTTAATGGTGACCACTCAATGTTTGCCCCTTAAGCTCATGAAAAAGACAAGGATACCCACTCTTCCCACTTTCCTTGTTATTTTACTATAGGTCACACTGGTGCAATAAAGGGAAGAAAAGGAAAATAGGCATAAATGTTGTAAGAGAGTCTGTAACTCCTTACCTCACTGATAGCATCATTATCTATGTAGAAAAATCCTAAGGAATCTACAAAAAAACTGCTGGAATAAATAAGTAAGTTCAGGAATGTTTCAGTGCTCAAAGTTGATATACAAATTAAATTACATTTGCATATCCTACCTCAATTGAAAAATAAAATAAGAAATACCATTTACAATAGCATCAAAAAAGATAACACACTTAAATTTATTTTTAACGAAAAAATGCAGTGAGACTTGTACACTAAAAAATACAAAACATTGCAGGAAGAAAAGACCTAAAAAAATGGAAAAACATATTCATGGATTGGAAAACTCAATATAAGGGTGCCAGTTCTCAAATTCATCTCTGGTAGGGGTTGGCAAACATTTTCTGTGAAAGGCCAGACAATACATACTTTAGGTTTTATGGGCCATGTGACCCTCATTTAAGCTACTCAACTCTGCCTTTGTAATACAAAGTCATAGACAATATGTAAATGAACAAGTGTGGCCATGTTCCTATAAAACTTTATTGACAAAAACATGTTGTGGGCCAGATTTGTCCTTCTATTAGCCATCAGCTATAAAATGAGAAGTAAGATCAGATGGTCTTTAGAGTTTCTTTCCAACTTTCTCCTGGAAAAAAGAAAGAAAAGGTTTCTTTTTCTAAATATGCCAGATAAAGAAAGAACATAATAACGTATATTGCTGTTTATTTGGCTATTAATTCTCTTGTCAACCTCATCTTTGTATATACAATGGTGACAATAAAGCCTACTTGGTAATGTTGATGGGAAGATTAAGTGAAATAATGTAGAGATGTGGAGATCTGGGACAGTGCCAGGCTCATTCCAAGACATTCATACTCCCTAGCCTCATTACAGTATTTTCCCATTCTTTTTAGAACTTCGTGTTAGGGGTTGAAATTTCAAATACTGTTTTCAGTCAAGCAACTGAGGCTTAGATGACAAGCTTGTGTGTGTCTAGGGAACCTAATCTCAGGATGGTCATACCTGTAGACAGGTCCTGCTGGTGTACCACCATTTTATAGTGTGAAGTGTTGGATTTGATGTCCCATAATCCCTACTGTAGACTTCTAGATGCCTATCTTTGAAGAAACTGGCTCTGTATCAGGGGTCACAGCAAAGTAAGGGTTCCGGAAGTCCGGGGCCTGGCACTTAGCTCCCATTGCCTTTTTAAGAAGACATGCTTCTTATTGTAAATATTATGCTCCAGCCTCCCAGCGTAATTCCACATAATGTCATCTCTGGGAAAAGCTGGTAAGTGGTGAGAACTTAAGGCCTTCCATCTGCTGGGAATCAGGCCTAGTAGACACACAGGAGCTTTCTTCTACCTTAGACCATTGGCCCTTCCCTTCATTCACTTTTCTTTTTGCTTTCTGGTCCTGAGCTAGTCAGAGATGAGTGTTGGTATGTTGCTTTCCTCAGCCCTACCCTAGGTGGCATTTGTCTTGCAACTTTCCCATGCTTGTTTCAACAGGAAAAAAAAAAAAAAAAAAAGCAAAGAGATTGACATATAGCTGCCCTGAGGCTAGATTGTCACTGAAATAGATTTCTCCAAATAAAAATAAGGGCCATTTTTGCTCGCAAGGGCTTGCAATGAAACAGAGTTAATAAAAACTGCATGGGAAACTCACATTGCAGCTATAAAAAAATTAAAAAACAGAATTCTTAGCTAAAGTCAGCAGTGATTGTTGGCTCAGGGTAGGAATTAGGGAGGAAAACATTCTGAAACTCATTGAAAGTGAAGAGGGAAGATTTATTACCCTTTATCCATTCGTTTAACCCTTCAGAAGTAAATCTAGAGTCACGCATGCTTAGAAAGTGATTAAGTCCTGGGTTTTTAAGAGCAGGACACACCATTTTCTCCTTGGGGATGAGCTGTTAAATAGTAAACAGGGCTACTTAACTTAAAAACAAAAACAAATGAAAACAAAACTCCAAAACAAAGAGTTGATAAAAATCACTGATGAAAAGATTCCCAACTTTGTTCTTCCTCCTCCATCAGTCTGGTGTGGATGTATCAGATATCTCTGAGGTCAAAGATAGTATATTATTCCAGGCTGAAGGGCAGGGACACCTCTCATCACTCTCCAATCCTCAAACCCCAACGTCATCATCTGGAATATCTCCTGGAGAAATGGTTTGTTTCTAGAGCACCCCACTGAGCAGGGGTCTTCCCTTTGAGAATGGAGAATCCAGGATCCTTCTAGACCCAGTGTGAGGTGCCACTAGACCATTAGGAGATGGTGATTGATTGTCTGAGAAATTCACCATCTTTTGGCATTCAGAAAGCCACTACCCTAATGGAGAACCTGGGGCCTCTATTAATTCCCACTTAGGACTACCAACATGAAAAATCACTGCATCTAAGACAAGCGGGCTTTTAGCTCCTGATTGCTGTGGGGGAATTTATAAGAATATTTAGAAGTGACTCAGGGTCCTTTCTTTCTCTCCCCTTCAAACCTATAAACTCTGGTCCCAATTTTCACAAGTTTTTGCTAATTAATGCCACCACTGTGGAAATGGGGGCTGTTCTGCAAACAAGCTACAACAAATGGGATTTTTATTGCTGGTGGAAAAGTCTGGGGAATAATTAGCAGATCCATGGAGATCCCCTGACTCCGGGCATCTGCATGGTAATGGCCAACCCTGGAGATCACTCAGGGAAATGGGGTCGGACTTTCCACCTTAGGGCACATTTATATTGTCAGTTATAGCCTTCAAACTGCAGTTGGACAAATGTGGGAAAATATTTTGTGAAATGCTAGACAAATGAACCTGATGTTGACCAATCTGAACTAGGAAAACTGGCTCTGCTTTGCTAAGTGCTGTACAGCAGCCAAGACTTGCAAATGAAATATTTTGATATCTCGTTAAACTTGAGTCCCCAGAGAGGCGCACACACACATACACATGGTTGACTAGGGTCCCCCTCAAGGTAGCTGGCTGGAGAAGATTACAGAAATGACAGACTCCTGGGGGCCAGAACAGAACCTGGAGGTCATCTGGTCCAGAGGTTCATAACCAAGGAATCCTTGGAAAGAATACAGGGGGGATCTGAGAACTGGGGGATCTGAGAACTTAGATGGGAAAACAATTAAATTTTTGTTTTCACTAATCTCTAATTGAAATGTAATATTTATTTCCATTTCAAATGCAATCAATGAGCCACAAGGGTATCACCTGTATCCATGATTTTGACATAGTCAAAATCAAAGATGTCTTCAGATCACATTACAATGTTGCAGATTATCTCAAGATATCGTTTATGGTCATGACTTTTTTGAATTTATAGTAATGATTAGATTTACTGTTAGATACTTAATGTTATTAAAGAAATATTTATATATTACTACATCACACATTTAAAATTATTTTAAATACTGTATTTTATGTAATTTGGTTTCTTATAATTATATCTATTTTTTTACCAATTAAAATATTATTTTAAGAAGAGGTCATAGGCTTCATCAGACCATTAAAGAGGTTCATAATACAAGATTTAAGAATCTCTCCTTGCTCAATCTCTTTTACTTAACAATTGAAAAAATGGTGGCAATTTGGTGAGTGGCAGAGAGAAAGCCAGAACCCACAGTGCTATTTCTCATCTCTTCCTAGGAGTGTAAAGGAGTCTATGCAGAGGAGAGTACCTTTGCTAAAAACAATACCAAACACTTCTTTAGAACCATGTTTTAAAGCATAGTAATCAAGGATGATGAATAATTCCTGAGCCTGATCTTAGCCAGGGAATTTGTTTTCAAATTTAAATATACTTTTCTTCTTTCATTTTAGAGTGTGGACATTGCTAAGTTAGGTACGTGTCATCATTTGAAAAGATTAACACAGAGGCACAATGATGTAGGTTATATTTAAACAGTCCCACAGAATAGATTATATGTTATTTTCTGCATTCCTAGCAGCAATTTTATCTCCTGAATATTTCAGGGGAATTGAAATGAAATTTTAATCTGTGAACACTCCAACTGTAAGCAATGGAAAGCTACATGTCAGGCCAATCTAGGTTGGAATGAGTATGGATAATTTAGATTATCAACCTCATATATTATCTAGAATTCATTAATGATACACACATGTGTATGAGCCCCAACTAGGAAGAAAAATAAGAAGCACATTCATTAAGCAACCAATGGCTCTTATGAAAATATTAACTGATTCTACATCCCTGGTGTGAACATGAAGTTATAAGAAATTCAAATAAATTCTTACTCTCTCTCACAGTTCAGTTAGAGGCAGGTTTTCTTCAAGAAATTGACCCTGACACTTTCTGGTTTTCTGAATTTCATAGTTAATGGAATTATTAAAAAATTAGCATGGAATTATATATATATAAACTATAAAATTGTATATATAAAATTATCAAATTCAGTAGTTCTCAGAACCTTAGATTTTCAATTATACCTTTTTCCCCCTTTAGCAATTTATTAGATATGACATATATGTGAATATATTCATCTTTTTTGGCTTTTTTTTTATGTTTTAACTTTTTACTTTGGAATTTCTCCGACTTATAAAAGAGATACAAATATAATATAAATAATTTGACGTGTGCCCTCATCTAGACCCCCAAATGTTAAAATCTCTTAAAACCAACACAATGATAAAAAATCAATAAATTAACACTGATACTACTCCATTGTCTAAATGTAGATCTTATTTACATTTTACCAATTATCCCACTAATGTCTTTCTTCTGGTCCCAAATGCAATGTAAGATTTTTTGTTGGATTTAGTTTTCATCCCCTCTCATTCTCCTCTGAAACATTTCTTTAGCCTTTCTTTGTTTTCAGTGACCTTGAAATTTAAAGTGGTTTGGCTACTTATTTTGTATAAGTCCCCTCAGCTTGGGTTTGTCTGATGTTTTCTTGTGATTCTACTCAGGTTATGCACTTTTAGTGGGAATACCAAAGAACTGATATTATGTCCTTCTCAATGCACTGTATCAGAAGGTACAGGGTGTTGATATCTCATTACTGATGTTGTCAACTTTGATCACGTGGTTTGATTGGTGTCTGTCAGGTTTCTCCACCATAAAGTCACAAATTTTCTTACTGTAATTAATAACTGAACTATGGGGAGTTACTTTGAGACTGAAAGTCCTGTTTCTCATCATACTTTCACCTATTTGTTTTAATTGGTGATTCCTGCTTGAAACAACTATTAGGTTTATATGAGAAAGAAGCAAGTTCATTCTAGAGAAATCCAAATCGTCCTTAATTAAACATGAGGTCCAAAATGCCCATTTCAAGAGATACAGATTTTTTTTTTGCAATTGGTCACTTATTGCCTCTTTGTCTCTCTGAATCCCTTTCTCTTGCTATTTACCCAAAGTTATAAATGCCATGAGAATGTGACAGTTATGAATGTGCACCTAAAGTAAATGTACTTGAAAGACCGGCATGTTAATTCCTAAAGGTTCTTATTGGATTTCAAGTATTTCAAAACACAGAAAAAGTGCAATGTGGATTCTTTTGTGCACAAATGTAATCTGATCACATCCCACGAGTACAGCAGAGCATAATTTTTTATGTCTTCAAGGCCACAGACACCTATTAAGTACACACGATATTGAAGGAATCCCTCCCTGTTGCTCAACTGTAAAAAATGTAAGCTTCAGGCTGTACCCTAGTACCAACCAAAGTGTGCTGGACCCTCAAGGAGAGACAAGGAGGATTGTGTTGGGGGAATTTCTTGCATTAGCACTTGGCCATCCACTTCAATTAGTTTTCTTTCTTTTCTTTCTTTCTTTCTTTCTTTCTTTCTTTCTTTCTTTCTTTCTTTCTTTCTTTCTCTCATTATAAAGACTTTATTCATTTGAGAGAGAGAGAGAGATGGCAAGCACACGTGGGGATGGAGGGGCAGAGGGTAGCAGAGAAGCAGACTCCTCACCAAGCATAGAGTACCATCCCAGGACCCTGAGATCATGACCTGAGCTGAAGGCAGATGCTTAACTGACTTAACCACCCAGGTATCCCCGCTTCAATTATTTTTATAGCGCAAATCTAGGTATATATAAGTAAGTGGATACATAAAACTGTCTCAAAATTTCACTCACTATTTTGGGATGAAATAAAAACTGAGATATATCTGGACCTCTACCAAAGAGAGAAGGGTCTTGCCTACTTGTTCTTGGAATGCATGGGCCAGCGGTCAAAAAGACTTCGCTACAGAGCAATCCTAAAAATGTGAATGACAATCAATTTCCCACAAGACTGATTTTTCTCAGGGCCAACTCTTTCAAAAGTATGGATATACAAAAAAGAATGGTATAGATGGGATCATTTTTCTTTTCCAAGATGTCAAACCAAACAGTTTCATAAACCTAATGAGATTACTTAGTTTCACCCTCACTTCATCAGAAGCCATCCCTATTCATGAGTCCTTCCATTCTTAGAAAACTCAAGTGGTGGAAATGTAACACCTCTCATCTCTCACCAGTTTTTTCTGTCAAAATATCTTCATGATGTCTATCTGAGGAACTGCATCAATAAAAACACAATCTTTTAAAATCCTGCCACAATAATGGGTGCCAAAGCTCATTTCTTGACCTGCTCTTACCAACGCTGTAATAAGAGCTTTGGATGAAGATCTGAGAGTATGGTTATTAAATGTGTTGTGGATGCCATGCTGAAAAAGAACACAATTTCTCAGAGGCAGCCTTACTTTGATTTTAAGATTGACTTAACATCCAAAAGGTCATGACAACTGAGTCTGGGCCAACTCTAACAACTTGAAATTAACAGGAGTATATATGTGAGATTGTTCACTTGGATCAGAAATGATCAGCCAGCATAAATGCAGAACAAAGAGGAAGAAAATGGGCAAAAACAAAATAAAATAAAACCTTGGTTGGGAGTTTTCACTGCAAATAAACCCATGCTAGGAACGTGGATTTGGTAGAAATGTAACTTTTCCCACCTCGTCCTTGTGGAGTACTTGAATGAGAAACTAGTGGCCTGGAAGTGAAGACGTTGACTAGATCTTGGGGGCCCTGGGCTCAGTACATAGTGCGCAAATGAGAGGCTGTCAACATCTGAATTCTTGAGCAAACCCACTAGGCGGGTGTTTTCTTGGAATTGTGTGACTGTATATTAAGTGTGATTTCATACTAAGCTTCAAAACTGCTGCCTGTTTTTTCCTTATGACAATCTTTCAGAAACAAATTTTGAGATGAAATAATAACAAGGATGTAAACAAGTAGAAAAAAAGAGAAAGATAGGGAAACAAAATATGAAGAGGGTTCTGAAAAAAGGTAATGGATCAATTTGGCCCAAAGAGCAAATAACATGGAAATTACACTTGTATAATGGAAAAAAACACCTCAGGGTTTGGGTATAGGAAGTTTAATTGAATGCTGTTAGAGTAGAGAGATACATATAGTATTTTTCATTACATCAACGCTTGCAAATATTCTTTTGAATCGTAATCTGTTGTTAGTGCCCAAGAAATGATGCCTGTTTTTGAGAAAAAGAGAATCTAAATATAAGATCAACTTATGGGATTTGTTTGTTTTTGCATTTTGCCTACCCTTTTTGCTCTTGACCCAGGTCCACGAAATATTCAACTACAAGAATGAAGAACAAGAAATGAGTGGAAGAGATGTGAGTGGAGAGGTTATTAGGAAGATTTTCTACAGAACATGAGGAGAGCACATTTACTGGATCCTGAGCCCCGTGCTCTCCTATTTTGTTTCCTTGTCGATACAACTTTCATCGAGGCCATCCAAAGAAACCCATGCAAACTTAGGAGAAAAAATCAGGTCTGAAGACGTACTGACAATACAAGAGACAACAGAAGGGTGACAATGAAGGGAGCCTTCCAGTGAGTAAGCAGATACAAGTATCTGCAAATGTGGTGTGTAAAGAGAAAGAGGTTGTCTAATTTTTAATGATGTTTGATTTTTGTTTTGAAGGCCCCAAAGAGTTAAATATGTGTCAGGACCTTATCTGTTCTATACCCCAGTCCCTACAATGGCCAAAGCTGTGAAGCCACTTAGAACCAGCACATAAACTGCTTCTAAATGATCAGAAACCTCCTGAGTTTTCCGCTTCAGCTCACTGTGTGCCTTTAAGCAACGGAGATTTTAAAGTCCTGAGATTATAGGACCATAAAAATGCACATTTACATGTGGTCACATGCAAGATTTAAGACTGGGAATTGACCACAAAGAGAATGCTTTATACAAGTACCAAAATACAAGTTCAATTAATGACATAGCAGCTCTAAGAGGAACATGAAGAAAACACCCAAACCAGAGTCTCTTATGAGGCCTGGATGTGTGTTCTGGAGCTGCAAGGACGCATGGTTGTTAGTCCTTGCTCTTTTCCATAAGTTTCTTCTGGGGCCTTCTGCAGCCATATAAAATGCAGCTAGTAAAACAGGTTTCCGTGGGAGGGAGACTTGGGAGTGCCCAAGTTTCCTTCTTTTTTTGCTAAACAACTAAGCAAGGAAAGCAGTCTGGGAAAAGAGAAGATGCTTCAGAGCTGGCCATGCATTCTGCACATGCCAAGGAAGGGGGTTTTGTAGACTTTTGACTCCTAATCCTGTATTTACTTGTTGGCTACATAGAATTCATTTATTTGGTCTTACGGAGTGTAGGTTCTTTTTCCTCTCTGTTAAGTTTCTCTTCTCTTTCTTTCCCAAAGAGAATAACAAGCTTATCTCAGATGATTGAAGGCAGCTTGGGGATCTACTATTGTTTGGTTAGAAGAAATTGTCTTAGTTTAATGAACAAATTATTCAGTTAATTCAAAATGAGGGATATTTTGGTGTTCACTCTGTGGCAGGCCTCATGCTAGGTATTCAAAGATATAGCCACATAAAAAAGCAATTATGATCACATAATCTCCAAAAAATGGACATGGAGTTAAAGCAAGAAAGGCCATTAAGAGGACTGGGATCTTATCCTCATGTTGGGTTTGGCAAAGATTTCCTACAGAAATTAAAACTGAGGTCTAGGGACTAAGAGGAAATTCACTGGGTATCAAGGGGCAGGAGAATGCTCTCTAGGCAGAGGGTCAGTGTAGGTGAAGGCCTGCGTATGGATGAACGCCCAGGATGTACAAAGAGCTAAAAGAAAGTTGGTGTAATTAGCACATGGACCAGTGAGGAATGAGTCACACAAGGTAGTCAGAAGCCGGACTCCTCAGGTCATTTCTGGTGTTGGTAGGGGTACCCCAAGAGCAAGTGGCAGAGGTGTTCTTCCTACCTCAGTTATTTTTGCAGGGTGAGGTGATAGAGAAAACTGCTTCCCCTGATGTTAACCATCAGTGTGTATTCCCGTGATATCCCAGTGGGCTGCATGGACCCATCGTGTCACTACCAACTATGAGTTATTATGACCTTTCACAAGTCTGTTTTGTTTCTTGAGACCGTACCCACTTGGGGATTCATACATTGTTGGGTAGAATAACTAAACTTAGCTCCAAGTAAAGAATGAAAAGGATCTTACTTGCTCTGTGAATGTTGGGGTTGGGGAAATAATTTTGTGTCTACCTTATCCTTATCTTCTGAACTAGTCTTTGCCTCAGAGCCCGAGAGAGTTGTCTCAGAGGAAACCCAGAAATGTATTTGTGGATTTAGCCATAAAAAGGGCAGGAAAAATCATCCAGCAATTCATGTTCCTTGACCTTTCAGAAGCCCATTATCGAGGCTCCCTCAGGTTACAAAGGGTCTTTTTCCTTCTCGACACATTTCCGTAGAGGAGCAAGTGTTTGATAAAATCCTTACTACACATTAATGCATCAAACAAGCACAAATGTCCTTTCTAACATGGGACAGAATTAGAATTGTGGAATCTCAAGCATCAGCAGGCATGGGTGTATTTGGGGAAGGGGGAGGCCCTCCTCAGATCCCATGGCCCAAATAGAAGGAATACTGGTTGTTAGAGGAAGCAGATTGGGATTCATGCTGGACTTTATGAATTATGTGCTGTGTGACTCTGAGCTTTGTGGGGGTTAAGTCAAATCAAAATAAATAATGCGTGCAATGTGTTTAGCACACTACCCAGAAGGTAACAGCAGGCAGTAAGTATGGGTTATTATTATGAGCTATGGAGTACAGGCCCCTCAGTAGTAAAACTACAAGTGCCTAGGGTTGCTTTGGGGTGGGGAGGGGATGTAAGTTGCACAAGCAATGTCACAGGGGGCAGGAGGGAAGCCCATTTTCAGCTTGTCCCCAAGGTCAGATGGCATGAAATGGAACAGAACAACCAGGCAAGAGAGAGAGAGAGCTTATGATGGTTCTGTTATTGTCCTAAGTCCACACATACTTAGAGCAGCAATTACCTGACTACTGCTGAACGTTCTGGTATGAAGCCAGTAAGCAATATCCTTTCAGATTATTGCTTTTACAGGACTTCTTTCTTTCCTGGTGTTCCATAGGTTCCCAGAACATTTTATAAATTGAAAAGGCTGTATAAATGCAAACTATTACTATTACCATGCATCAACTGGGGAAGTGGCCGCTATAGATGGGACGTATAGGGCACAACTCAGGCTCCTCCCTTCCCACTCCTTCCCATTTTGAAGCCCATATTTACATTTACTGACAGTTTCCTGGATCTGGAGCCCAGTCTTCTCCTATTTCTTCCACTTGTTCTCTGCCAATATCCCAAATTTCATAAAGGTTCTCCTGGGAGACTCAAGCAATGGTGGGAAGAAAATGCAGTTCTGAAGTCAAAATGTGGGATGATGGAGAAACAGGATCCTATTACAGAAATTAGATTTATAAGCACTGTGGGGAGGGGGCTGAATCATTGAGCATGCAAGTGAGTTCCACATACATTTGATAACAAGGATGCTAGGATGCTGGAGGTGCCTGGGTGACTCAGTTGGTTAAGCACCCAACTCTTGGTTTCAGCTCAGGTTGTGATCTCACTGTCATGTGATGGAGCCCCGCATCGGGCTCTGTGTTCAGCGTAGAGTCTGCTTCAGATTCATTCTCCCTCTCCTTCCAGCTCTCTCTCTATCTCTCTCTCAAATAAATGAATAAAATAGTAGGAAAAGAAATAACAAAGATGCTGCTTCCCTTCCTCTCTCTGTCTGCCTCTCTGCCTACTTGTGATTTCTTTCTGTCAAACAGATAATAAAATAAAATCTTTTTTTTTTAAATTAAGTAAATAAATAAATAAGTACAATGACTTATATAGCAGCTTGTGAATGTCTGAGCTATGCCTGGCACATAACAGTTGTTCAGCAATTATTTGTTTCTAGCCCCATCTCCCCAGATTCCAAACTGAATCAGGGGTTCAGGATTGCCACCCTTTCGAGCTTCTGCCTGTACTGAAAACCACGGCTATGTGCAAGATCTCAGCGATGATGTGTTTGATGTTTGTACCTTCTGCTTTAGATGAAGATATTGACTACACCATCCTGAACATGCCCTTTGTTGTGTAAGACATATATGTTTAAGGACTGGAGGGATTGTATGGAGCCGGTTAGCTCAGCTGGCCAGCTTCATTATGCATAAAAGATTTGCTAATTGTTGGGGCACCTCGGTGGCTCAGTGAGTTAAAGCCTCTGCTTTTGGCGTGGGTCATGGTCTCAGGGTCCTGGGATCAAGCCCCCCATCAGGCTCTCTGCTGGGAGGGGAGCCTGCTTCCTCCTCACTCTCTCTGCCTGCCTCTCTGCCTACTTGTGATCTCTGTCTGTCAAATAAATAAATAAAATCTCTTTTAAAAAATTTGCTACTTGTGTCTAAGGCCATGAAGATGATAGAAGTAATAATCTGGCCAACCTTAAAACACTTGTAACTGAAATATGATATACTGAAAATATACTTGGGCATAAAGTTCAATGAATTTTCACAAACTGAAGACACCCCGCAACCAGTGCCCAGACCAAGGCCCAGAATAAGACCTGTCCCCAGGAAGTTCCCAGCCATGATTTCCTCTGGTCACTAGTATTCCAAAGGTAACCACTATCTTTTTTTTGTTTTGTTTTGTTTTGTTTTGTTTTGTTTTGTTTTTTATTTATTTGACAGACAGAGATCACAAGTAGGCAGAGAGGCAGGCAGAGAGAGAGAGGAAGGGAAGCAGGCTCCCTGCTGAGTAGAGAGCCCGATGCGGGGCTCCATCCCAGGACCCTGAGATCATGACCTGAGCCAAAGGCAGAAGCTTTAACCCACTGAGCCACCCAGGCACCGCTAAGTCATTGTATTTAATCCCACATTAACACTTTGGGGTAAAAATGATTTCCCCTTTTGTCCCAATAAGGTGAGAGAGCAACATCGAGGAGCAGTAGGAAACACACTGATGTTGGAATCCAGGCCTGCTTCCTTCCTAAGTTTATTCCACGAAAGCGCACTGCCTCCCAATTAGGTAGAAAACTACTCAAGTTGTATTTTAATTTCTCTAAACATAGCGGTTTCCCTCTGAGGTAGGAATCATCTGCTCAGCTGGTTTCAGAGTACCATTTTCCTTGTTGAGTTGACTTAGCGGTAACATAATTTTGAGTGAAGTGGGCAGAGGGATCCTGGAGAACAGCAGGAAAATCTCAGAGGACTTTGTGATTTTGGGCTCTCTCACTGTGGGAGCTTTTATGCTTTGTAGTCATTGCATATTGAATAAATAATTCCAATTTCCATGGAGTGGGATGTCTGAACCCTCCAACTTTTAATACTTATTGACTTATTTTACATGGTTTATCAGTTTAATAACTAAAACACACTTTCCTCTTGGTCAAGAGTTTCCCAGGAGTATAATAGAAAAAGCGGTAGATGCAAATTTGTTAATATCTACTTTCACCTCTGCTGAAAGGAAAATAATAAAAAGTCCAGGTACTGGCCAAAAATAACTTTTACTAAAATAGGCCCAGAAGCCCAGCTCTGGTCCTTGCAACCAAGATATGATGTGGTCTGCCTTCTTTGTAAATTAGAACTTTGTTGGCCTAATGCCTCTGAGAGCTACACCGACAGAGGCATGGCAAGGACACATGGCAAAAGATCCAATATATGTGGTTCTAAGCATTATTCTAGACACCTGCATATTCTAGACACACTACTCATAATTTAGAAAGAGAAATTGAGGTCACAGAGGCCAAGAAACTTGCTTAGTGCCCCAGAAATATTAAGTGGCTGAATCAAAGTGTTGATCTATCTCATGGATTGGCAAACGTTTTTCTATAAAGGGCCAGATAGCAAATTTTTCAATTTGTGGGCTATACAGTCTGTTGTAACTGCTCACCTCTTCTGTTGTAGTGTAAAGGCAGTCAGAGACACTATATAAGCAAGCATGTGTATTCCAATAAAACTTTATGTATGGATATTGACATTTGTATTTCATAAAATATTCATGTGTCTCAAACTATTATACATCTTTATATTTTTTCAATGATTTGACAATCTAAAGATCATTTTTAGCCTGCAGGTGTACACAAACAGGTGGCGAGCCAGATTTGGCCCAGAGGCCACAGTTGACTGACCCCTGTTTTATCTGATTCCAAAGCTCAGGCAAGCTGTTCTGAGTTAGCAGATTGTTTTATCTAAAGTTTCTTGGAATCAAGACCTCCCTGCCAAGCAAGACTTGGCTTTATGCTCAAAATGCTTTGACTATTGAAACCTTTGGCACATAGTGGAGGGATGGTATGTGCGTGTATATGTGTGTGTGTGTGTGTGTGTGTGTGTGGGTAGACAGAGAGACAGTGAGACAGAGAAAAAGAGAGAGAGAGGAGGCACAAAGAGCAGAGAGCAAAAAGCATCAACTAAATGTTTTCTCTTATACCAACTGACAGATACTGGCTTTTCCATTTCTAAAACCTAGGATGTCTTGTTACCTGTTTAAACAGAGGAGAATTAGTGTAATATTAACATTGGAATCTACTATATTGTGATGAATCAGGAGAATTTTGCCAACCGTTAGGCACCTGGAAGGTGAATCCAATGGTCATCTAACTTGGAATATTATGAATGTTGACATGGGGTCTTGCGTGGTCACAGGAGTTTTCAGATGTTGTCTACTGAGGTTCGTAGACAGCATCTGCTGAGGTCCTCCATGTTATCTGCTGCCTCACTAGGTTCTGGGGAATGTCAATTCATGTACCCAGGAGACACAGCTGTGTTTCTACCTAAGCAGGAAGAATTTTGGCACTATTCACCCAGGACAAGAAGGTCCCATTGGAGAATGATGCATAAAGACAGGAGAGAAATGATTGACACCATGAAGTGTTAAACTGGAAGGAATCGTTAGGCAAACCAAAGTCATAGGAAATGGACACCCAGATGTTAACCATTTAGTGTGGAAGCCATGGCTGGTAATTTTACAAATACCGATTTTCTTTCCCCTTTATCTAGTAATCAAGGCCTGTTTAAGATTGTTCAATGGCTGGGTGCCTGGGTGGCTCAGTGGGTTAAGCCACTGCTTTTGGCTCAGGTCATGATCTCAGGGTTCTGGGATCGAGTCCCGCATTGGGCTCTCTGCTCAGCGGGGAGCCTGTTTCCCTCCCTCTGCCTGCCTCTCTGCCTACTTGTGATCTCTCTCTCTGTCAAATAAATAAATAAATAAAGTCTTGAAAAAAAAAAAAAAAGATTGTTCAATGGCTTTAAGCTTAGTTTCCCCATACAGAATTCAAAATAACAATTCTAAGCCTGAAATAAATGAAGTCCAAAAGAGTTCTAGTTTTCTTTAATATGACTATTTCTGATACTTTGCAAAATAATGCAAATCAAATTGAAAGAATGAGCATTTTTCTCCTACTTTGCTAGTGCTTTAAGCAAGTGGTTGATCTTTCCAGCCCTTCCCAAAATCCTCTAGATTAATTTTTGGTGACATTGCTAGGGAACTCCCACGAAATCTTGTGGGTCCATGGAAACTATACATAAGTCTCCAACATATTATGTAGATCATAGAAGTCCTATCATGTGAAAATGTTCTGTTCCAAAAGTTCCTTGGAACTTTGGATTCATTTTTCTTATAGAACAGTGTTCCAAGGGATGGTTATCTTCCCAAGCCATCATAAAAGTCTATTGGATTTCCCAAGTGGCTGAGCTGGAAAGAAAATGCTCAGAGGCTGCTAAGGTCCAAACCTTGGAGAGACAGCTCGATAGATTGGGAAACTGGTAGAGGCTCTGCCATATCCTGTCCTCCTCCTTTTGGGAGACTTTGGCAGCCATTGACTAGTAAGGGAGGAGTGTCTGTGGGAGTGGGGATTTGGTAGGGAAGCTAAGGTCTCCTTTGGAAACAACGGAGGAAGGCTCCATGTTAAAGGGGAAAGGAGGAGACAGGAAACCTCCATTAAATTGTTTATAAGTTGAATTGTTTCTAAGGCCGGAACTGACAACTGTGTTTTTACAAAGTAAAAAAGGATGCACTGAGCTCCACAGCCATCATGCAGGCATATACAATACTTAAGAAGATCAGAGTTCAGTTCTCTTTTGACAGGTAGATTTAAAAAAAACTGAGGGTTGGGACAGTGTGTAAATTTTTCCAATTTTCCAATTTTCCAATCTGTTGGTGCCATCTGAACAGGATTATGATGTTCATGGACTGTGGAGTGGTTCTGATCACTGCCGAAGCAAGCAATTATTTTGTTTCTGTTTCTCCAGTTAGACAAGGGAAAATGTTTTGCATCCTATCAGCTGGGCTTTTATTGTTTTTCATGTTAGGACAAATGTTCTTTGAGAGGTGGGGTCCTGTTTGAGGAAATGTCAAGCTGTCCAGTTTAGATTTATTGGTGATTGTAGCAGGTGCCAAATGTTTCAAGAAGCTGGTGTATGCATTTTTTCCCTTCTCCCTTGGAAGATTTTTCTGGACTCAGGATAAGTTCTCTGCAGGAAGAAAGCAAGTGTGTTGCGCTTAAAACAACATACAACAGAAAAACCTAAAGAAGGCTCATAGTGGATGGATTTACATCATTTGAAAGGTATTTTATGCACCAAGTTCCAAAGTTAGGGAAGTCAGCTAAACAAGGAACTGTCATTTAAGGCACAGGCTTGTGGTAAATGGTGTCTGGGTGGGCCAAAGAGGCATGATTTATGAGAGTATCATAAGTCTTGCTGGCTCTAAAATATTTGCTCTCCAATGTTCAGAAATTCCCATCTTTGGCATAGTCCTCGGAGAAGCACTAATTTAGCTCAACATCCCCACTAAGTTCCCCACAAGCAGGTCAAATTCAATGTGAGCCTTTTGGCGGGGAATGCTTTGGAGGATTATGTTTTATCTTAAAAAACTGCTAGGAATTTTGCATCCTCTCCATACTGTATCCATGTTTTGTTTAATTTAAAAATGTCATCCATCCTCAAATCTTTGAATACAGCTGATGTTCTAGGAGGATGGACCACGTTTATCCTGCATCCCTGAATATTCCTCTGGAACAGTGTCTTCTCTCCTTGGCAGGAGGTAGATCCTATTCTGTGAAACAAGGACTTCAGTCGTTGTCCAGTTGGTGGTCTAGCCATTGTCCTTTGAAATATACAAATTCTCCCTTGGAACAGTGATGTGGGAGTTCAATTTTTACATTAGGTGGAGGTCATTTCTCAAAGGAGTTTGCTGTCACTTTGGAAAACTGTACTTAGGCCTCTGAGGGATTAGAAACTAGAAAATCTTTGGTGATGAGAAGGGGAAAGTCTTGAAAATATATAATATTGTTATATATATATATATATATATATATATAAAATATATAATATGTTATGGGATACAGGGAATCTGGGTTGGAGGCAGAAGAGTGAGGTGGGGCTGAGGAAGAAGCAGACGAAAAAAAAATAGAGGATGGAGTTGTAAGTGTCAGATTTTGCCAGAGTTTTCTTTCTTTAAAAAAAAAATTATTTGCCGGGGGTGGGGGGTGGGGAAGAGGGAGAGGGAAAGAGAGAATCCCAGACAGACTCCCTGCTGAGGACAGAGCCAGGTGTGGGACTGGAGGTCACAACTCTGAGATTACGACCTGAGCTGAAACCAAAAATTTGGACAATCAGCTAATGGAGCCACCCACACCCAGCTAATGGGTTTCCACATTTCCAAATCTATCCACATCCTCAATCCCTCTACCCCAATCTAATGCTTGTATTCCAGTGGCAGCATCAGTGCCTGGAGACTTAAGGTAAGAGATCCATAATGCTACTTCACCTGTGAGCAACCTCACCCACTCCTTCTTCCTGGTGTTCAATCTGCTGGTTCCTGTGTCCCTTTCTGGCTTCATCTCTCACACCATTGACTATCTGCCTCACTGCTCCAGCCAGAGCCTGAAGAGGTTTTATTTTTTTCTTTCTTCCCAACCTCCCATCCAACTAATCATGAAGTCTAACCAAGCACCCTTGGAAACAATCTTTTATTTTATGTAGAAATTACAGTTTCCATGGGAAACACTCAAAGGGCTGAATGGCAGAGAGTTTCATGAAGAGCCCTCCCCCAGCCCCCCAATTGAGTCAAGATGAGGAAGCTAAGAAAGCATATGGAAAGATGTAGGGTTAACAATGGGATGCTGTGAACATCCTAGGAAATAAGGGGCAAGGTGGCAATGACATTCTCAAAAGTACTTAAAAAAAAAAAGATTTTATATATTTATTTGACAGAGAGAGAGAGATCACAAGTAGGCAGAGAGGCAGGCAGAGAGAGAGAGTGGGAAGCAGGCTCCCCGCTGAGCAGAGACCCCCCCCCCGACTTGGGGCTTGATCCCAGGACCCTGAGATCATGACCCAAGCTGAAGGCAGAGGCTTAACCCACTGAGCCACCCAGGTGCCCCTCAAAAGTACTTTATATGTGAGCTTGGGACCATGGAAAAAGAGCCACCCGATGAGAGCTGAAATGATAATGCAGCCACTGCCAGAACTGTAGTGAGTCCGGGTGGGAGTAGAGGAAATAATAACTCCCTCTTTCTGTCCTCTGATCTTCTACCAGAGATCCTTGTTGGCAAAGACCAACCGAAAATCAGAGGGCACAGGAGTTTAGTACTGTGGGCCATAGGGGTCAGGCTCCTGGGGCACAGAAAAGGCTAAGATGGGAACAAAAGGGACCTGGTGGGGTAAGCAACAAGTAGACAATGACCAGCCCAGATTCATCTTTTCCATTCAATACCTGAAAACTCAGCCTTAGTTCAAGAGCATTATCTTTTTCCTGGATGGCTGGAAAAACCCTTCCTAATTGTCCTGTCTCCAGTTTGTGATCTAATTTAATTTCAAAAACAAACATTCCTTAATAATTTTAATGCTAACAGATGGTATTCATGTGTAAGATACATCTGGGAAGGGCACCCACAGCTAGCACATGGCTGTGGCTCTTTTTTTACATGTTCCCACTCAAGAGAATACATGGAGCTGTGTATAGGACTGATATCACACAATGATTATGAAATTATCTGCATTTCATTAAAAAAATCACTTGCAAACTGTGTTGAAAAAATGATTGAAAGCAATAATTCTGGGGCCTAACAGATATTTATAGTGAGTGCTCCATAAATATTTGTTGAAAGGATGAGTGTTATTTGTGGCACACACACGGTAGTGGATCTTGACTTGTCAATGTTTTAAATTTACTTGTCAATGTTTTAAATACAACTAGACAACTGTGATTAGATCTGCTGTCCTAAAATGAATTTCTATGTGTCTGATCTTATCTACTACTTACACACTCTTTTTGGCCTCCCATTGCCAAGAAGTTCTTAATATGGTGGAAAGATCTCTTCACTGACCCACCCCACATCATCACCCTGATCTCCTAGGTATCTTCAAACACCTCTCCTAACAGCATTTGTTCCCCATCTGTATTGACCTGCTTATCAGTCCCGGAAGATATACTTAAAGCAGATGATCTCTGTGCCAACACATTATGTCCTTGACATTTAACACTGTGATGCATGCTGACCCAAATTCTAACTGCCAGTACCAGACACTCTCTGCCCAAGTCCTCTCTGCCCATGCATGGGGAAGACTTGAAGTGCCAGGAAGCTCATGGTCCCTGGAAACATCTCTCACTGATGACTTCTAATAATGGGGGAAGAAACACTGCACAGCAAGAGAAGGAATCAAGATGGGTTTTTACAAATTGAAATACAGGCCTAGAGGCTGTGTGAATTTAAAAAATTGGGAGCTACCACCAAATTGCTGTCTCAAAATTGTATCACGATTTGTATTCCCAGAACCAACAACAATTGAAAAGGTCCCTCTCTCCACAATCTTTAGACACTTGATATTAATAGTATTGTAAATTTTAGCTGAGGTGAGAGTTAAAAAACTATCTCACTGCTCTAATTTGATTTCCCTAATCCTTGGTCATAACTCAGTTGGGTTGTTCCTTTCTTATTAGTGTGTCAGGTGCTTATATATTAAGGAAATTAGAACGAAGTACTTTGTAAGAGTGGGGACTTCACTGTAATCCATCAAGATATTTATGACATTGAAAATCAGTAATTTTTTCTCATGTGAATGAATAAATGAATAAGTGACTGAGAAAGTGAGTGAATGAATGAGTTAATACTTGTGTTTTTCTTGTTTAGTACTAATACTGGACAGAGAATGAAATGTCCCTCTTCCAGTGTATTTTTCTGGAACTTTCTCTGTAAAGTTTCTCAGTAAGCTTTTCTGTAAGCTGTGAGAAATGTGTGAATTGAGTTAAAAGGGGAATATTTTATTGCATTACATTTCAGAAGTTTCCCTCATATTCTCTTGCACTCACTCATCCAATGATAAGAGCAAATGGCCTACTGTGTGTGATTCGGACTCACACACACATCTACTCCTTTTGAAGTGGGAGCCCCGGAGCTCTGTTGTGGCCTGCCTCTGCCGCAGGAGTCAGCTAATATGTTGCCCAATTAAACGTCCATCCAAGATTTCATAGGGACTTGAGAATCATTGTTTTTGGCTGGAATCCTGGGTTTGAGGTTTCTTTGTGTAGGACTCTGAAAAAGGATTTGGAAATGTTGTCTCTAATCCCAAAGTATGTATTTGGGAGGCTGTCTTCACCATTACCCACCTAATAACTCAGGCTCCAGAGCCCATTCTACCCAAGTGCATTCATTCCTTTGGTAGAGTCAAAAGGAATTAATCCACCAGCCAGCATACCTGGGTTCTAAAGCTGAATTCAACAGGCACGTTTATTCACCGTTTGTGGCCCCATTTTCCTTATCTTACACTGAGATATTTGGATTTGACAATCTCTCAGTCCCCGTCCTGCTCTCAAATTCGGAGTGGGATTCTGAATCTTGCTCTGCCACTAACAGTGTGTCCTCAGAGCTTTGCCCATTACTCATGAGAATGTCAACGTCTGGGTAAATAGATATTTTGGGGTCAGCTCTAAAAAACCAAGAAGTACATATCAAATATTGATTTTGGCCCAGGGACAAGCCTGAGCAGGGCCGTGTCAAGCATTTCACCAAGATAGCTGCTGGAAGGAAGGGCCAAGGGAGGCAGGCTGGGTGAGATGCTTGGAATGAAGAGGACTGGCTCAAGTCCTCTGGTACGGATGACCCTGCAGGAGAAGCAGAGGGGGAGGGACCAGGAGTGGATCAAGGTATCATAGAGAAATCATTGACACCAACTTGGAAATGCCTAATGACACTGTCTCAAAGCCACATTCTCAGACAATGGGAAAGCTGTAAATAGATCCACACCATTATCCAAGCATAGCAGAATAAAACTAAGAGCCAAATTAAACAGGCTTAACCAAAGGTTTGGGTGAAAACGATAAATGTTGCTCATGCCTTCAGAATGGGAAGCTCTGTTCAGAATACTCAAAACAGTGGGGTCCTTGGAGATAGCTACAGGCTGGGGTTGTAGTCTGGTTCTATCTCCCACTAGGAGACAACTCTACAAAGAACCAGAGGCAAAGACACTTTCAAAGGGGTGGCCTCACACCTTGGAAGACTTGTAGCATTCCTCCATTGTTACTCAAGTGAAAAAATTGTAAAAAGCATTTTAGCCTCTTAAGACCACGACTGAGAGCTGTACCGCATGACTGAAAATTACAAAAATGTGGAATCTCCTTACAATTTTTTAAAAATTTGATAGAATTTCAAACTCATGGGAAAGTTGCGAAACTGTAGAAAGAATTGCTGTGTGCCCCTCACATTCATATTCAGTGTTTACTAATGACCCCTTTTTTCTTTCTTCCTTTTTCTTCCTTCCTGCCTGCCTGCCTGTCTTCTTTCCTTCCTCCTTCCTTCCCTCCTTCTCTCTCTTATAAGTATATATATATATATATATTTTATCTATCTATCTATCTATCTATCTCACCTGGAATTCTGGGAATAACATTGCAAAGATATCTTTTTACCTTAAATATTTTGATGCATATTTCTTAAAAACAAGAACATAGTCATATAATCATAGTACCATTATCAAAACCAGAAATTAACACTGACATGTTATTATCTAGTTTATAGACCTTATTGACTTCCCCAATTGTCCCAACAATTTTTTTAAAGATTTTATTTATTTATTTGATGGAGAGAGAGAGAGAGATCACAAGTAGGCAGAGAGGCAGGCAGAGAGAGAGGGGGAAGCAGGCTCTCTGCCGAGCAGAGAGCCCGATGTGGGGCTCAATCCCAGGACCCTGGGATCATGACCTGAGCTGAAGTCAGAGGCTTAACCCACTGAGCCACCGAGGCACCCCCCCTCCCCCAATAATGTTCCTTACAGCAAAAGAAAATTCTGGATCACATATTGCATTCAGTTAATATATCTTTAATTTTTTTTAATGTGAAAGAGTTTCTCAGTATTTCTTTGTCTTTCATATTTTTGATGAATACAGGCCAATTATTTTGTGGAATGTCCCTCAATTTGGGTCTGTCTGATGTTGTGGAATTTCCTTTTAGCTTTATGCACTGCCTACTGAAGTACAAATGCCCAGTTGGGATGTGACTGGCTGCAGGAAACAGTTTCTCCCGCCCGGCAGGCAGTCTTGAGCTTTGCAAATTCCCCTTTGCCCTGTCTTGGGGGGTTTCTTCCCAATCTTCCTCAAATATGGTTTCTCACTCTGTAAGGGTTGTGGGAAAATCAGATATTTTGCTCATTGGAAGTTGGACTTACATTGTTGTCCACATGTATAGTGTTGGATTGGCAGATAGATCCTTCAATTCTATCACAGTTAAATGATAGGAGGCTTAAATCACCATTAAAAGCAGGCCAGGAGAAAGTATCCGTGATGTATAGGTTAGCTTCTTTGGGAAAATAAACTTCAAGTTCTGAGCAAAGCTATGTACAAATTAATTTCTGAGTGTCAGGGGGCTCTCTATAGGCAGTTTCTATTTGTTTTGTGATTAAGTTTGCTATCCTAGGAGTCCTTCTTGGTTTCGACTTGGATGGGTTTTACTATTCAGGTCCTCGAATATCTTTACTCTAAGGCAGTCTCCCTATTAGTTGGTCCCTTGCAGGGAATCTAAAGGTGATTTATGAGGCTCATTACCCCCACATTTTGTTGTCAGACAAGAAGGGTAGAATAAGAGGGGATGATGTGGAGTGAGAGAGCTACTCAAAGTGTTCTATTTGTGTCTTGAAAGACACGTGAGGGTATCCTCAAAGATTTGGGGCATTTCTGGACAAACCTGCCAGTCAGCAGGGGAATTCTCATGAGAACCATGGTACCAGAAATGCACACAGAAGTGCACTAATTGTTACAAATTGTAATTGAATCTGAGATTGTTAAAGATCATCTCTGAGGGACACATGGGTGGCGCATTCGGTTAATCGGTGGACTCTTGATTTTGGCTCAGGTCATGATCTCAGGATTGTGATCTCAGGGTCTGGATCCCAAGGTCATGAGACAGAGCTGCATTGGCTTTCACACTCAGAGCAGAGTCTGCTTGTGTCTTTCCCTCCGCCCCTTCCCCTGCTCACAGGCACAGGTGCCTGCGCTTCTCTCTCTCTCAAATAAATAAGTAAAATCTTTAATAAAAAAAAAAGGGATCTCATCCCTGAAATCAACCTCAGCAATTTCATTTATGTGGAAGGAGCATCTCTAGCTTTAACCAATAACAAGAAGTCAACATATATAAATATTTGAATGAATAACTTAATTCTTAGAATATAATAAAATAAGAATTAAATCAGTTCTTGGAACATAGTTCCAGTTACCAGGTCTTTGGAACATGAGAGATTTGTAAGCTTACATTTTTGTACAGTATGAAAAACAATCTCATATTTTATAGACCACTATGTTTATTGATATACCTCCTTCTTAATCAGTCAGTCATTATTTTAGGTGTAGTGTAAATGATAATGTTCTAGAAGCCTGAAGAATGGCATCCTAATCTTTATTAATTCATCAGAAACTGAGTAATAACTGCATGACAGAGATCACATAGCCCCTAGGGACAAAAAAACAAGTGAAAAATGGTCCCTATAGTAGAGGAACTATAACTATAGGAGAAGAAAAGATAAACTGAAAAAAAAAAAGTTCCTCTAAATTTTAGTGCAACATGAAGCATTAAGAATGAAGGAAGCACAGAAGATCATGGAAGTAAAGGAGGGACAATAGCTAACTCAGCTGGAATTAGTATGAGGAAGACTACAGTGAGAGTTCCCGGAGGAAGTTAGAGTTGAGCTGAATTCATAAAATGGACAGATGTCAACCAGGTGAAGGCAGCACAGGCAGAAGGAATAGCATATTTAGCACATGATGGTAAGCTGCAGGCTGGAACTTTGGGGGACTCTAAGTTATGCAATAGAGGTGGAGGTGGGGGAAGAAGCAGAGGAAACTGGAAAAGTAGCTGGAAGGGGAAGGTCTTGGAGAACCCTGTATGGATCATATAAGGAGCTTGTGGTGTTATCTTGAGTTTGAGTCATCAAAGGGACTTAGCAAAAAAGGCAGAGTTATTGAATGGCAGGTGTTGGAAGGGAGATTGGCAGAGATTGGAAGGCAAGCATAGCAGCTGGAACACTGCTGTGATAGCATACTGAGCAATAATAATGACCTAAACTGAGATAATGGCCCTGGAATTGGAGAAAATGGCACAGATTAGAAATGTGTCTCAGTAATGGAAGCATTAAGATTTGGTGACTGATAGGATGTGAGACTTGGAAGAAGCATCAGTTAAAGATGATTAAGATTTCATCCTTCAGTGACCAGGAGGGTGATGTTATTTTTCATTGAAATGGGGAATCTACTAGTTGGCTTAGAGGAGAGGAAATGTTGGTGTGTTCAGATTTTTGCACATGTGGAGTTTGATCTTCTTGAGGAATAATATTCCTCTGATGATATTCCATAAGAAGTTAGAGGTTGGATTCCAGAGTTGTGATCCTGGTGGCTGCCAAACTGAGAGTAACATACCAGCAAATACTGCTGTATCTATGCACCTGATGGACAAAAAGTGAAGAAAAAACAAAAAGGAGGAACATACCCAAGGGCTAGAATTGAATCCATGTACATAAACAATCTGTGGGGAATGCATGCAATGTAAGAAGCACATTTTGAGAAATATTACTTTATTCAGAGAAAATATCATAAGCTTTCTATACTTTTCTGAAGATTTTGTTCACAGAAGTTGAGGTCTCCAGCAACTCTGTATTTTAGGAAATATGGCCCTTGGATCTTCATTCCATCCAACTGCATTCACATGAGGTAACTGCCTTCTTTTGTAGGCATGTCTCCAAATCCTCGGGGATTTTGCAGTTTTACCCCACTGTGTCTACATTTCCTTTTCTTCTTAGAAGCCAGCAGGTTCCGCAGGAAAATTCTGCTATCAGAAACTGGAGTGGGTGGTGTGTATGTCAGTAGTGTCCCTGGCACGCATGTACCCTTGGGGGTGAGGGTTTGCCAATTGTCGCAAGGAAGAGGGAAGGATAAAACATGAGATTTGTTCCATATCATTACCTTTCCATTTGAATCTACTTCAAGCTGCATGGAATAATGTCCCAAATCAATCTCAAGTCTTCTCAGGAAGAATGAGTAAATGTCAGCTACACTTAGGTCTTATTATCTAATACTATTTTGAAGCAACTGGCAATATGGCTAGTGTTTGTTTGTTTGTTTGTTTTAAGGATTCCTTCCAGTGATATTCTGGAAACATATTCTATTATATATCTATATCTATCTATCTATCTATCTATCTCCATATTTAATATATGTATACATATATACTTTTTTTTTCTACTCGAGTGGTATTATACTATATATAAAATTCTGTATTTTCTTCCTTTCATGTCAATAGGAACATTTTGGAAATTTGTTCCATATCAGTATAAGTAGACTGCTTCAGTCTTAACAATTGCATGTTATTCCACTATATAAATTATATATAATTTAGTGAGCTGGTTCCTTACTGATGGATCAGATGGATTTGATTATTTCAATAATTTGCTATTACAGGCCATTCTATTATACATCATTTTGCACATGTGTAAATATATCTGTGGAAAAAATATCTAGGAATGATATTTTTTCCACAGATATATTTACACATGTGCAAAATATCTCCACATTTACACATGTGGAAAAAATATCTAGAAATGATATTGCTAGATCAAAGGGTATGTGAAATTTTAATGTAGAAATATTTGAACAGATTGGGAAAGCATCAATATAAAAGGCCACTGATTTGGACCTAATACATCACCAGGGAAAGTAGGATGAATGTCACTGGAATCAGATATGTGATCACACATCTGTGTGCTTTAGTCCAGTAAAACAAAGCAGAAAGTCAAGATGGAAGTACTTTACAAAAGCACTCTTCTGGAATTAGTGACCCCAAGGTGATTGGCCATTGTAAGGCTAGTGTTCCTGAATATCTGACCCTAGCCACTTATTAGTCCATGGGTTGCACCTGCGCTTTGAAAGATGCTCAAGTCTTGGGCAAAACTTAACATCTTTCTATTGAGAGGGGAGGTTCCATCAAGTCTTACCTAGAAGCTTGTAGTCTCAGACAAGTGACTTCTGGAAGCCGGGTCCTGGATTAAACTATAAAGTGGAAATTCAGGGTGAAGGAGCAAGACTAGTTAAGTAGCATATTAAAGATGGAGCAATAACAATAAAAACAACTCTCGATTCAGATAAGAGCCTGGTATCTCTGCAGCACATTGTCTTACCTCCTGCTCCTGAACATCAAAGAGATGGTCTAGATGATGCAAGAACTGGGTGTCATAAAATCAAGAAGCTTTTCTGTTCAAGACGTCCCACCCCTTGCAATCAACTTCCCACTAGAGCCCCAAACCATAATAACATTTCCGGGGCCAGAGTCCCCAAACACCAGGTGATGTTCCCACAAGACCTTAGATATTTGCTTCAACCGGGAGAGATAAGCAAATCTAAAACACCTCCTTTGGTGGTAGGTAACTCCCTTCAATGTCCCGCACTTTAACATGTGAAGTATTTTCCCCTGAGTTAGCAGGAAAGGTGGAGGAGAAATGGCCCTGGAAGAGAATGTTTGCCCTACCCAAAGGAGACATAAGAATGTGAAGCAGAGGAAGAGCTATGACTTCCCATTCACCTGTGTTTGTTCCTTTATCAAGGAACACTGGTGGTAGACCTCTCTTATTGAGATCTAGTGTTTCTGGAGTTCAGGAAGTACAGCGTGCCATGGTTAAGTCAGAGTCATGGGTTTTAAATCCAGCTCTCTCATCTTCTTGGTGAGTGACCATGGACTTAACCCAGTAAGTTTGGGTCTGCATTACAAAACCGAAGTAGTAACATTGTCTCAAAGACAATATGGGTAGAGACTTGACCTACTACCTGACACATACAAACTCATCAGTAGCTTTTAGCTATTATTATTAATGTGACTCCCACAGAGTCAGTCGTGTTGCAGCTAATGTTTGCATCACCAGCCAGAGTTGTAGCACATATTGTCATGATCTCTTGGGTAGCATCATGTCTTTGATTTATCCTTCTTTGTACAGATGTGGCTTCTGTATGTGCAGAATGGCCCGGGTAATTGCATTGCATGGCAGGGAGAGGCAATGCAATTGCACATACCTGGAAGTTAGGGTATGGTTTTAAAGTGTGTCTCTTGGACCAACATCAGCAGCGGCATCACCTAGGAACTCATTAGGATCCACTGCAGACTTAATCAGTAAAAATCTCTGGGGAGTGTGGCTCCCCTACCTTACTCCTCAAGTTCCCAAATGATACTGATGCATGCTAAAATGTGAAAACACTGATCTAGACACGGGGAAGCCAGTGAACTTCCCTACTTCACACAGGAAGCTGGAGTGGAGGAAGAAATCCAAGATGGCATGCTCATAGCTCACAGACAAATTTGGGTGAATGGTTTAACAACCTTGCCTATTCTTGAATGCTCCTCTCCTCCTGGGCTGGGAACAGCCTGCCAAGCTGCAGATATTTCCTTTCCTCTTTGTGTCCCTGCTTCTCTCCCACAAGACACAAGATAGTTCCTGCCCAGGCATCTCAGATTACCATTTCTTCCTCAAAGCCAATTAAAGGTCTCTAATCCCTCCTGTGTTTACCAAAAGGATGAATTTGATCGGAAAGGATGAATGGGAAGGGCAAAATCCTAGAAGAGCTTGGGAAAGGAAGTTTCTGCTCCAGTGGTGGGAACACACCCTTTCTCACTAAGCTTATTATGAACTGGTGCATTTTTGAATTAAAATACTCTATCTAGTCTGCCTCTTTCATCTAAAGCCCTTGCTTGTGATTTCTTTCAAAGGCCATTTCTGACTTTACCCTTGGTATTAATAGTTTTGAGATTCTTTTTCCCAGATACATCGCAGGGATCCCCAAAGTACTAGTTTGAACCATACAAAATATGCATTCTTGCAGGTTAAAAGCAGGTAAATATCAGCAATTTCTTATGACTCATCTTAGTCTGTTCACTCTAGACTCTTTATCTGGGAGTCATCCTTCTCCTCACAGTGGAGGGCAGATTATTTCCTGAGGGTGTCTAGACTAAGAAGATCATCTCCTTTGTGAGACCACCTAGAGTTTATACAAGTAAACTTCCAAGTCTCATTGTCCTCATCCCTAAAATAAGGATGCTATTACTTTTCTACAGGTTGATGTAGGATTGAGTGAGAAATCATGCATCAAGTACCTGGCATGGTGTCTGTATTCCAGGCTTTAGTGTCCTTTATTGAGGCTGGAGGCAACACTCTTGGAACTCATTATCTCCAGCTCTTTTACTCTCTCTTAACCCTGTCCTACATGTCTATTGGTGGTGAGTCTCTGAATTATACGTGGTGGTCATCTAGAAATAAAGGGTCTGGAAGTTTTCAAAAAGCTCTTAGAAGACTTTGTTATGACACGGTAAGACAGTGAAATCTTTTCTCTGCCTTAAGTAACCATTATTATTTTTCAGCGAAGTGCCAGATTATTTTATTTATGTGTTTTGGAATCTCAGTAGAAGAGAAAACAGCCTTGTAAGTGAATGCAGAGTTCCAGCTTCATCATTAATCTGATTGTGCAAGTTCTGAGTGTCTTTGTTTTCCGATCTTTTACATGAAGATTGCATGACTTTGGGAGTGAAACCCAGAGCTAGTGCTTCAGGAAAGTACTTTGAGCTTTTGGGAGGCAGAGATGTTATAGAAATATAGGTGTTATTATACTAGGTAAGAATTGTCACTAATCTTTGGCAATAGTCATGACATCAGGAAAACATTTTTTCTATTACAGTTCAAAAGCAGGAGGAGAAATGAGAAAGGTCTTTTGTTTTGTTTAATTTTCCAGTAGAACTGTCATCACCCCAGAGAGGTTTTAGAGGGTATAAGGGGACTATTTTCAATGGCCTTTAAGAGCAAGGTTAAGAGCTACCTGTACTTCATGCTTCCTCTACTACACAGTGGTAAGAGTCCTGATGGATAGTCTTTCTGGCTAATTACTAGATGTTAGAAAAGGTAAGTGGGAACCCGATACCCTATAAGTTGGACTGTTGACAAGAGACCCTGTGAATTTTCAAAGACCAGTGTTGATTGGAAATTTGCACATGTACCCAGCCAGCCTTGTCTATGGAGCCACCCTATTCTTGGGAAGTAAACAAGGAGAAGTAATTCAATGTTCCCATCAATAAAATGGCTTGCCCTGTGTTTTTAAAATGTCCTATGGCTTATTAGTAAAGTGAGAGTTGCTTTGACAAGTGTATGGTACTGTGCACAAGCATATGAATTGGGAAGCTTCAGTTTCCTTAATGTGAAGTTACTTATATTTGTAGAGAGATGGGGAAAGTGATATTTGAAGAGGAGAACTGGAGTCTGGGGGTTTGTATTTTTTTCTTTGCTAAGTCAAAGTGCTGTTAGCTTTTTCTATATATTGAACTCTGCAGATGAAACCCATGCACATAAACAGAATTGTATAGAACTGACAAAAAAAAGTTCAATAGCTTAGGTTCTTTGTCAATTTTTGCCACCCACCATGAGCGGATCGGTAGGCTTTTCTGAGTACAGATGCATATTTTGAATACCTTACTTCCTTAAATATATTACAGCCATTGCTACTGATGCCCCATGCATGGAACACATTTCCAGTCTCTCTGTAGACATTCTTTGCTCTTCCTCAAAGAGCAAAACATTATAAGTATGGCCTAGTCTTCCTCCAGTGTCTTTCTCCTTCTCTGTTCATTCCTGTGATTGCATGTTTACCTACAGAATCCTGTGTTTTTATTTTTAAATAGTGATACACAGGTGGAAACAGATTTGCAAAGAACTCTCAACCAAATCTATGTTAGTTCTAGTCACTTTCTTTCATCTCTTCCAGAGAAGCAAGAATCAGTATTACCCACAGTGCCTTGGAAGTGATTAGTTGGGCAAATGAAAAGTGAATTAATATCCTTACTAGCCAACCCCAAAGCAAATCAGGATGGGAAGATTCCATAGCTACACCATTTGATGCCAGCAACGTGGTAATTAAGGATTTTTTCTTTTTTTTTTTTTTGACTTTTTACTTTTTTTTACTTTTTTTTGACATTTTTGACTTGGCAAATGCCAGTTTTCTGGTGTGAGTCTAAATACATTGTGGGTTCCATAGAGGCAACTTGGCATCAAATACGTATGTATGTATTTTAAAACAGGATTTGGCATTCTGGCTTGATTCGGAGACGAAAGTACTGAGTGTCAAGGGCCTTCTGCTCTAGAACTACCTCTGTCCTTGCAGCTCTTCAAAATACTGCCCCTCCCCCTCATCCCCCAAATACCTTCTGGACCAGAGCAGAAAGCCCGAGTTAGCACCGCTATTTCAGATGTCATCGGGGGAGCTTGAGCTGGGAGATGCTTTTGCTGTTAATGACTTCTAGCTAAAGACACCAGAGTAAGCCAGATTGGGGTGGCATTGCCAACATTCGCCCGCTTTCCTGAGTGCACCGAAGACAGAAGAAAGAAGTGGTTATGCGGCCTTTGGCATTGTTGCAGGGTACAGGTGGTGGCTCCATCCAAACCAGCTTTTCTCCTCTCCATGCTGGTCTAAGCTTTTTTCTTTCAACTCAGTTTTTTTTTTCTTTTTAAAAAAATCCTCTGAGACAATAAAGCTGTAACACTAGGGTCTAGGGGTTTCTGTTGGTTTAGCAAGAGAGTTGCTCGAGGGGAGGGTGCTTAACACAGGAATGAAGTGGTTATTCTCCACTAGACTGCCTCAGTTTACATTGCAGTTCTGTCCCTCAGAAGCTGGGTGTCCTTGGGCAAGTCAGTTGCCTTCAAGCTCCTTATCTGTCATATGGGGTGACGATAGTAGGGCTGTTGTGAACGTTAGGTGAGTTGACATGAACTCTATTAAGTTGTTACTAAATGTTGGTTGAATATTGTCAGTGATTCTACTGAGAAGTTGGATCTGAGCAACATGTTCACGTCAACCTGAAGTATTGAAATTGGACCGAGGAACCCATGAAGATGAGTTGAGAGGAAAGTTTTTTCCAGTATGTGAAGAAACCATGTTACTTTGTTGTCTTTACTGTTCCGTATCCTTGGAAGCCACGGTGAAAAAAAATGGTTCAGCATAAACTGTTCCAAACTTTTCCATTTTCTACACGACAGTGTGATCCCACTTTACAAGAAAGTACTGAGATGCCCTTGAAAGAGGGGAAGGGAGAGGACAATAGGAGAGATGATGACGGGTAGGAAGGGAAGGCCTGCAGGAAACTTAAAGGAATTTCAGGGGAGGTCTGAGTCAGCTGAGAATTCTGACTTTGGGGTAAACATATCGGCAAGGACTTACTAAGGAAGAAAATGACTTCTTTAGGAGGGAACATTAGGGGAAGGTGAATGGAAATCTTGTCAGTAACTACCATTGTTAAATTACTGCTCTCCTTTCTCGTGATCCAGGTTCTCTCAAAAGCAGACCATGAGGCAGGTAGTTGATCTGGAAGGTGACCCCAGAAAGCATGGTGAGGGAGTGGGGAGAGTGTGAGAGAGAAAAGGGTAAGCTAGTACAGGCTGTGTTAATGAGCTGATTTCTGCTACTGACTACCGGGCCTCCGTCCTGCTGGGGACCCTCCTGGGAGCCACATGGAACACAACTTATAATGCCAGGGAATCTTGGGTATTTATCATCACTGGTTCAGGATTGCTCTGCAGGTGTTTAAACCACCCCCTCCCCACCCGCACTGACCCTTCTGGGCTGCCCTGTGCATGGACTATGCAGATGGTCCTAGAGACAACTCTCAGAAAATGTGCAGGGTGGTAGGGAAAGCCATTGTGCTGAGAGGTGGAGAAAGCTAGTGCTTGAGTAGGAAGCTGCCAACCTGCAAAAGAACTGGCCACTGCCAATGCAGGTGACCTCAGTGTAACTGGGGGAACCACGTCTGCTCTGCCCAGTGACGTAAGAGCTAACTTTCACACAAGGAGTAAATCAGTAGCAGAGTTTGGTCTAAACTACTATACTGATAGAACTATTTTCTTATATAGCTTCTCTTCCTTTTTCTTCCTCTTTCTTTTATGTTATTCTTATCTTGCATTCTTTTTTCTGCCTTTCATGCATCATCTTATGTTTTCAGATTTCTTTATGAGGCTGTTAATGGCAGAGACTTATATATCTGTGTAACTGGCCACAATGTCTAGAATTTGCTAAAAATAGATGATTAATAATTACATTGAATGACAGCTTTTTTATACCAAGACAGAATCTTTAAATGCCACCTGGTCCAACATTCTTATTTTACCTCTCTACATTTGGCCTCCCAAGGAGGCCCTGCACATCTGCAGAGTCTTCTAAATTTTTGCGTGGGTAGTCCTTTTGAAACATGAAGGGCTTAAGATTCCTTCCTTTCCAGGGAGAAATGATAGCACAGGCAGAATGCTTCAGTGCTTCCTAAGGCTAGGAAGTGGGCTTGAAATTCAGGAAACAGCAAATTTCAGTCATTGGCTGGCAGGTTCAACAACCACTCCTGGTACTCATAATTTTGTCCCAAACCAGACAGCTCACCTCGAAACACTGACTCTGAAATTCTAATAAAAGCAATTTTAACCTTGACTTTTGGAAAAGGTCATTTAAAGCACCAGAGAGGAGTTACCAAAGTCTTACTCATAGGAACAATTTTTCTCACTACATGTGAGATAGTTCACTTCTTTAACTTTTACCTTACATGATTTCCTCGGGTATAGAATTCAGCTTACTTCAAATGGGATTGCCATATAGGCATTTTATTCCCTATCAAGTCTTTGTATATTAGAAAGATGCTATGGAAGAAAGTGGTTCAAAAACCTTATTTGTTTCTAAAAATTTTTCAGCTTTTCTTTGATTGTAACACCAGGTAGTAGGAAACTTGTCTTTGTTCTTTAATGTAATCCTACCACTTAGAAATATTCTATGCTCCTTACCTGATTATTTGGAAGGTGTCTTTACTGTCTGGGTAGGTTAGGGTCATTTGGACTTCTTCAGACATGCATCTTGGTAGGACACCATTGTTGATGTCCCAACAAATATTTATCAAATAATTGACCGAATGATGAAAGTTTCAACTTTTATTTCCAGAGCTCCAAAAGAACTAAAATTTTGCATGTCATGATTTATAAGAGGCACAAAGATTGTACAAATCTGTCTTTAGCAAACAATTTGATCCTGCAAAGTATCTGTGCCCACATTACATTTAATACAGAGGCTATTAAAAGTTTTAGCTCTTTACTGCTTCTTAATATTCTGAATAGATTCCAAAGTGGTTTTAAAATGTACTTTGAGCTTCCTAATTCATATTAACACAGTACTTTTTCCTTCTGGATAGTTTATATACAGACATCACTTCATTACTTTTCTTAGTGTTCTGGTCTATTTATTACTGGGCTAATAATATCCATTGCAAACTCATCTCTGACAAGCCTTTGGTCCATTGGATATACAGCTTAATAGAGAATTAACCCATATTAAATTCACTTTGTTAATTTTGAAAGAATTAGGATATAGTAGAATTTTTAAAAGCCCTTTGTTAAAATTCAGTGTGGTTAATGGACACTGTATTATTAATTTCAGGGGTAGAATTTAGTGATTTGTCAGTTGTATATAACACCCAGTGCTCATTCCATCAAGTGTCCTCCTTAATACCCACCACCCAATTACCCCATTCCCCTACCCACCTCCCCTCCAGCAACCCTCAGGTTGTTTCTTAGAGTTCAGTGTCTCTCATGGTTTGCCTCTCTCTCTATTTTCATCTTACTTTAATTTTCCTTCCCTTCCCTATGTTCATCTGTTTTCTTTCTTAAATTCCATATATGAATGAAGTCATGTAATATTTGTCTTTCTCTGACTGACTTATTTCACTTAATACCTATCTATCTATCATCTATCTATCATCTATAGATCTCTATCTCTATCTTGGTCTCTATCTCACATCTTCTCTATCCATTCATCTGTCAGTGGACATTTGGGTTCTTTCCACAGTGGCTATTATGGATATTGTTGTTATAAACATTGGGGTGCAGGTGACCCTTCAGATCACTATACTTGTATCTTTGAAATAAATACCCAGTAGTGCAATTGCTGGGTTGTAGGGTAGCTCTATTTTCAATTTTTTAAGGAACCTCCATGCTGTTTTCCAGAGTGGCTGCTCCAGCTTGCATTCCCACCAACAGTGTAGAAGGTTACCCTTTCTCTGCATCCTCGCCAATATCTGTCTTTTCCTGACTTGTTAATTTTAGCCATTCTGACTGGTGTGATGTGGTATCTCATTGTGGTTTTGATTGGTATTTCCCTGATGCTGAGTGATGTTGAGCATTTTTCATATGTCTGTTGGCAATTTGGATGTCTTCTTTGGAGTAATGTCTGTTGTGTCTTCTGCCCATTTCTTAACTGGATTTTTAAATTTTGGGATGTTCAGTTTGATAAGTTCTTTATAGATTTGGATACTAGCCCTCTATCTGAAAAGATATTTAATGCAGTAGAGTTTGTTAAACATTTCAAACCCCATTAGGGATCATTTTCCCTTTTCTGAATGGCACAAGGGGATCCCAGCACCTCATTATGCCTCATGGTCATCATTAATACAGTAAGCATCATTGCATTGCAGGAATATGGCTGCAGCTCATAACATGCCACACACACATTGATTTCCATGTGTTGAATATCCAGAATGCCCAGTCTTTGGTATTAATCAGAAGAGCTGTTTCCTATTCATATCTAATTATCTTAATTGCCACTGTTTCCTATTATGCCACATAAGTAGATAAGAAATACATCAATTAGAAATTGTCAACCACACTGAATAGCACATAGATTACAGGCTTTTTAATCACATGGTTTACTAAAGTGTGGGAAACTTACTTGCTAATCTTCATGTTATGTATCCAAAGACATCTCAGGGAATGAGTGTCAAATTCCAACAACGTGAGTTGTAGAGTGTTTGTGGTTTTTTGCTTTGCAACTATTCCATCCCTAATGGGCAGCTTTTAGGCATAGGATATTGCTTTATTTGACTTTTACGTGATTGCTTTGGGTCTGTGTCCAGTGGATGCCCCCCTTTCTGGCCTTGATCTATGAGAGAGAGAGTTACTTCTTTTAGTGAATGACTTCAAGAAGCAGTGGTTGCATTTTGGCAGCTGCAGAATTTAGACACTTCTGCTGTCATTTTATGTCAACCCCAAAGTTGATAGATTCATTATAAGCTGGGCTCTTCGTTTTAGTCAAAATAATCTGATTTCCTTTCTGAAGAAATTTTTTTAGTCTACTTCCTTTCTTTTCTTTTCTTTTTTACCCCGCCCCCAATCAGCAGATCAAAACTTTGGGCTCTTCTTAACCCCAATTCAAACATCACTTCAGAAGTTAACACATTTGAGCTCCAAAAGCAATGCTTTTAATTTCTGTCCTGTGGTCGGTAAGGGGCTAAATTGATCTATAAACAGTGTCAGATGGTGTCTCACACATGGCACTTAAGAAACCTTACTCCTGATAGTGCCTTGACCTTGGGGCCCTCCTGATCAGGCAGTCTCAGTGACACTGAACAGGGAGGCATCAAAGAAAGGGGCTGTGAGGTCCCGTGAGTCTGATAGCTGCTGGGCCTCCAGGAGAGTGTGTTGAAGACAGGGTAAGCATGGAACTGACGTGGCCACTGAACATTTTTAGTTCAGCTACTTGTATGACTGGGGTAGTCAGGTTTCAGGCTCATTTTTCTTTTGCTTCCATCTCTCATCCTATTTGCTTTCTACTTTGTGTAGGAGTTTTGTTTTGGGCACAGATGGCATTCAGGGGTGCCTTTCAAGGAAGCTAAAACAAGGCAAGCTGAGAACTAAGGAGGCTCTAAGCAGTCTCTGAGGATACCAAGTTGATCACTTGCTGAGTAAAACAGCATTTTGATGTAGTAAAAATCCTGCCAACAGAGTCTGGCAAACACTGTTGTTTTCCCAGAAGTCCCTTGGAGGCAGTTCTGCTAAAGAACTGAGAAATTATGGTGTCTCTGTCTGAGGGTATTCTTTGACCACCAGGGTGTGCGTGGCCTGCTTGCAGGACATGCTGGGAAACTCACAACCTAATGTCCTGAGGGTGGGTGTTAGTGAATCAGCACTCAGCTTCTTGCATCTCAGTGCACAGTTCCATGGTATGCTCCATGTAGCCTCTCTAGGGCGCCCCGGTGGGGTTGTACCCACAGTTTTGCACAGCAACTGACTCATGGACACAATTTGTATTGGCTTTCTTTACTTTTCTTGTCTCCCCACTGTACTCTCCAACTTTTACTTCCTTGGATGCATCTCAACAAACTACCTGCATTCATATCCTTTTCTTGGGACCTACTTTTGGGGAAACCCAAATTGCATCAGAATCAGATAAAAATTCAGTTGTCATATCAAAAGGAATCTAAGGGACCCCTTGAAATCTTTAATTCCACCAAGTTCATACCCCTGTGCCTTGGTTTGGATTCCCTAGAAGCAAATCCTAAGACACGGATTTTGCCATAAATGTTTTATTTGGAAGGTGAGTCTAAGAAATGCTAGTAAGGGAGTAGGGAAGTGAGATAAGGAGTGGATGAGAGAAATAAAGGGGGTGTTATCAAACCAGTTATCACTGGTTTGGGCAGCTGGAGCCCAATTCTGCTGAGGCACTCTGGAGCATTGTAAAACATGCCTCAGCATTGTCTCACCCAAGGGGGGAAGAAGCTGGGGTATTGATACACCAAACCCTCATCCACCACCTGTGGAAGACTACTCTAGGGTTATTTCTAGCACTTCTGGGATGATCTGCATTTGGGTCAATTGTGTTCTTGTGGCCAGAAAAGAAACCCTATTGAAGGAGAGTCTCAGTTTACAATAAGCAGCCTTTGGGTAGAGAGATAAATGTTGAGGGAATTTGGGACAGGCCCTAAGCCCCTGCTATATATGCTGAGACTCTAAAAACATAAATATATCTCTGAAATAAGAGGAAATGTAAAGGAGCCCTAGTTCTCTCATTCAACAAGTGTTTATAAAGCCCCGCATATGTGCCAGTACTGCAGAGAAATGTGGAGAAGACTGAGTTTGTGTTGCTCTTGGTGGCCTTGCCAGTGTGTGAACGCTTCTCTTCCATAAGTAGCTCCATGGTGACCAGAACAGAGGGGCAATCTTGAATCCTCATGTGGCTTCTCAAAGCTTGGTTTCTTAATCATAGGTTATCATGCAGACCGTCGACTGAGAATTAGGAAATTTCTGTTCTAGCCCTTCTCTGCCCTTGACCACCCATATGACCTTGGAAGAGAATTGTCTTGTCTCCCAGGACCTTGGTTTCCTCTAGTACTAAATGAAGCTGGCATAAGATGTTTCAGGGGCCCTTTATACCTGTGGCTAAGGACGCATGTGCAGTAGTGAGTGTGGTAACAGGGCTGTTTGTGCTGTGTGGGTCATTTACTATGAGCTGCCTCTGGTCTGGAGGCATTTCAGGTCAAGGGATATCTGAGCTGTAAGAAAAGTTAAAGCTGGAAACTTATTTTTATAATTAATAGCAGTGAAGCTTAGGGAAACAACATGTATTGTGCAAACTCACCCAGCTAATTAGGGGGAAGAATTAGAGCCAGAACCTAGTTTCCTGTTACTTAATTGATGGATACTTCTATCAATCTATGAATCACACTTTTTTAGCAAACTATAAGGAATAAGCATGTTGAGATGGCAGGCTAATGGCTAAAGAAACCCACTTGATGCAAACACTGTGATTGTGAAACTAAAGGCCTTCTCATTTAAGGGCTCACACCAAATCTGAGAGGCTACAGCTCTTTAGACATGCTCTCCTGCTTAACTGGTCCTATGTCTGCCCAGTAGAATTCCCAATCCCTTCTGCAGGGATTGCTACTAAGTGGAAAGATAAGCCAAATAACTAGATTAAAAAAAAACAAAAACCCAACTTGTATATACTTCACCGTGAGTGCTTGGATCAATAGATACCACTACTCGCATCTAGCCTGTGTGGATACATATTTAAGACGGTAGGTTGATAATAGGGAAAGGCAAGGCAAGGAAACAGAGTTGTGGAAAGAAGTGAGGAATCCGGCCTCTTTAGAATGTGGAAGTAATGAGATGTGAGTGTAGAATGTCAAGATGTTCCCCAACTGCTGCTTTCTAAATCAGCACAAATGAGTGTTGGGATTTCATTCAGCAAATGGCTAGGTAGGCGGTGGCACCTTTGGCATCACACAGGACTGAGTGCAGGCTGGTGATCACAGAGTGAATTATAGGTACTATGCAAATCACTGTCTATTTTCTGGCCTGATTTTCAGATGCCATATCAGGTTCCATCTGAATAAAATTTTAAGTATTGGAAAATCCAGCATCATAAAAGTCCATTCTAGACTCTTATGTGGGTCATGGGCCAGCATCATCAATATCACTTGGGAGTTTGTTGGAAATGCAGAATCTTAGTACGGACCCCAGACCCACTGCATCAGAATCTTAACATTGAAGCTTAACAGATCTTGCATTTTAACAAGATCTCTAGGGGTTATGTAGCATGTTGAAGTCTGAGAAGCATTGTTGCAGACAAGAAGTGCTACTCAAAACAAGTGGGTACTTCCTTGAGTGGAACCACTGAAAAAACTCTCAGCCAAAAATAGACTGCTCAAGGAGATTGGCAAACAAGTGGAAAAACTGAATGTAATTCAAATAATCAATACGATGGTGTAATGCTTAGTCTTGTTGTGAGCTAATATTGAAACAATGTTAAATCAAACACAGAGCTTTTAGGAAAAACCTGCCTCTGTATTTTTTTTTTTTCCTCAGATGTGAATGTATGGGAGGTTTTTATAGTTATTCCTTAGTTCACCCACAAAGGATAAAGGTATATTGCTATTAAGCATAATAGTTTTTATTGCAGAGAAAAATACCAGACACTGTACTTGGGGTGTGGTGATTCCCACTCAGTGTCTTCAGATGACCATGAAATAGAACCACCAAAACCATCAAATACCTTCCTCATCTTTGAACCCACAGGGGTAGTTGTCATTCTTAGTTCTGAAACATCCCCAGCCTTTATTAGTACAGACTGAAATACTTGTAAAGGATGGGGATTAAAGTTGGCTTTTCCTTCTTTCCTTTTGCAAAGACCACTGAAAGAACAGTTTACGAAATAAATCTCAACTAAATATATTTTGTTGATAGAAGTGTTTAAGTTTCTAAAGAGAACAAACTTGAATGATTTGACAAGCATCCTTTCATTGGCAGGGTTTATTTAACAGATTAATTACAAATCATTTCTTATATCCATGCAAAAGCATGCAATGCTTTTTTAGAGCTAAGCTTGGAAATGGCACATGGTGACTTCTGCTGTGTTTCATTTGCCAAAAGCAAGCCATGTGGCCTATCCTAGATTCAAGGGATGGAAAATAGACTCCAGCACTTGATGGAAGAAGCTACCAAGTCACATTGCTGAGGGAATGGGAGGGAAATAATTTGGAAAAATTTTGCAATTCGCTTACCACATCAGGGTAGGCTGATTGCTAGAGTAAACAAACCCCAACTCTCCAGATTTTAACATAGTAAAGGTTAATTTCTTGCCTTTATTGCAGTCCAGTAAGGATGGGTGAGGAGTGGTTGGGGGCCATGTTCCACACAGTCCTTCAGGAACCCAGGCTCCCTCTGTCTAGTTGCTGTGTCAGTCAAGGCCATGGAGCCTTCCATGGGGTTTTCTGTTTCCAGCCAGTGGATGAAGGAGGGGGAGCAAGTATGTAAAAGGAACATCTCTTAATCATCTCGACCTAGCAGTGACTTACTTATCACTTCTTCCCACTTTCTGATGACTGAATAGAAGGACAAGGGAGGTTGGGAAATGCGGTCCAGCTGTGTTGGGAGGAAAAAGGAAAACGGTTTGTCGAACACTTAGCTAGACTCTGCTACAGTCACAGATCTGTGACCAAGGAATTCATTCCAGGAGAAGGTGTACCAGGACACATTTCAAAATGCTGATGCATGACTGCAGGGTAGACAGACAAGACCATAATTAGGAAGGGGAAACAGGCCCAAATACCTATGTAAATACCTGGATTAGGAGGTAAGGAGTCTGGGAAAGGATTTGGAGAGATTTTAGGATGAGGCGGGCACTTGGGAGTCCGTGAAACCTCAATAGGAGGAGATAGGGGTGAAGGGCAAAGGAAAAGCTTTAAGCCACACGGGGAACTGGGTTTGTTTGCTTGTTTAACTTTGTTGCCTCTAGTGGGGCCTAAAGTTGATGCCTTAATGTAGGACGGCAATGTTAGTGCTGATCAGAATAATGTACCCCTTAGGGCTACATTAAAAAACTATGCTCAGTGCCTCATTTGCACCTTCAAAATATGCACATACATGTGCGGGCCAGAAAAGGCTGCACGCAGAACATGCATTCTTATGTGAACAGTCGGTAATTGCACAAGCAAACAGGAAGTTGCGTAGGTATGCAGGCAGACGCCTGTTGGAGAGGTGTGTGTTGGCACGGGCAGGCGTGTGCCTTGTCCGTTTGAGTACGATTTTAAAGGCTTCTGCTGAGAGAAGAGAGGGAATGTAGGCCTCTGGGCATCTGCTTCTCTAACTTAAGGCTGCTGTTTATCCTTCTCAAGGTTTCCTCTCTGGGCCGGGCCAAGTTCAGGGTGTGTTTATGGCTATAAGAAAACAGTGCTATTTCAAGGTCTTAATGGGAACACCCATGCAGGGGTGTTACGGTCTGAAAGTTTGTGTCCCTCTGAAATGCACTGCTGTGATCCTAACACCCAATGTGACGGACTTAGAAGGCGGGGCCTTTGGGAGGTGATTAGGTGCTAAGGGTGAGGCCCTCTTGTATGGGATTAGGGCTCTATAAAACAGGCTCCAAACAGCTCCCTACCCCCTTCTGCTGTGTGAGGACACATCAAGAAGTCTGTGACCTGGAAGAAGGTTCTTACCTGACCATGTTGGCACTCTGATCTCAGGCTTCCAGCCTCCAGAATTATGGAGAAATACGTTTCCGTTGTTGATAAACCACACAATCTGAGACATTTTGTTAAAGGCAAAGAGATAGAGTTTGGAAGCAGCCCATTTGGAGGCACATTAATTCATGCTGGGAGTGTTTTGTTGTCTCTTTTGCTAATTCCTGAGCTGGTGAATAAACTCTTCCTTTGAAATTCTTTTTGCTGGGGTCTCCGTGTCCTTGCTCTCCTGAGTCTCCTGGCTACTTTCACTACTCTTTATTCACTGTCCTCCTTCCATTTGTCCCTTTGATATTTTCCTGTGTGTCTATGCTTAACCATCTTTTGACTTTCTGGACCAGAGCTGTCCAGTAGAACTTTCTGTGATGGTGGAAATATTCTATATTGCACTGACCAATACCAAAGCTGAGCACCACATGTAGCCATTGGACGCATGACATAGGGCTAGTGGACCTGAGGAACTGAATTTCATATTTTATTTAACATAAACTTAAATTGCCGCATGTGGCTGGTGGCTGCCATATTGGAGAGCGAAACTCTAGGACCATCTTTATGAGTAATAACTTCTCCCTAGTGTTAATCACCATTCACCCCATCAGTTCTGATCTGAATCTCTTGTACTACCTACTCTTCTGACCCATATTTACAGATATCTGCACCATCTTGACCTGGCTGCTCTGTGGTCCCCTCAACACAATGTGGCTAATGTTTAACTCTTTATCTCTACCTGCAATACACATTTGCTCCTGGCCTTCCTTCTATGACTTTATCCTTGGTCACCCTTGTTCACTGTGTTGAACACAGTCTGATCATAGCATACATTCATGTTGTATGTATTCAATGTATGTCATGAAACTTACATAAATTTGGGAACCCTATTTAAGAAAAAGAATACAAAATTGTGGATGCAAAATTAGATTCAGAGCTTTGGAAGAGCCGAAGCAGGTGAGGGAGGGTCTCCTTGAAATTTAAGCTTTGTTCATTTTATTATAAATTGTCCTCAATTTATCATTAGAATATCTTACGGTTTCAAGGTTTGGATCTTTGTCTGGCCACTTCCTGCTGTATGAACTTGGGCATGGTACTTAATTACACTGAGATTCAATTGGCTTATTGGGCGTAAAAATAATAATACCTATTCAACTGAGTTGTTACAAAATTAAATAAGATAATATAGGAAAAGATCTATATATCCAGAAGGTGTTCCCTGAAAATAATTTTATTCCTTTGTCCTCCTTACATTAAGGATAGTACCAGCAATGACAATGAAAATAGTAGTAGTAGCTAATGTATCAGATCCTACGTTCAATGCTTTATATAGAATGTCTCACTTATTCCTACAAGGTAGGTACTCTTCTTGCTCCTAATCTACAGATGGGATAACTGAGGCTCAGAGAAAGTTAGCAACATGCCCAAGTTCTCACCTGCTGTTAGGTAGGGAAGCTATTAAGTAGGGATTTGAACCCAGGCAGTTGGACCCCATGTGCTCTTAACCTCATGCCTTGAGCTGGCCATTCAGGATTCTTCACAACCCCTTTTCTATCAACATGCTGAATTCCCTCCACACGCATCTATATTCTTGTCAACTGTTAAACATATCATGACCTGCTGTGTACTTCATTTTCTTTCCCCAGGCTACTTCTTTTCCCCGAAGTACCCTTCCCTCCTCCTCAGCCTCCTGTGTTCCCATGGGCTATATTTATGTCCTAATATATATTATGTCCTAATATAACAATCTTTATTGCTGTAAAGGAGTTGTTGAGAGTGTTTTTTTTTTTTTCCTCCCAAACAACACAACATCCTTCTATGGGAATCAAGAATGATTAGCTCTTGAACAACTGCTCTGTTTTTATCTTACAGGGGATCTTTAGAAAATACAGAAGCCTGGGCTGTGCATCACCAGGCCACATATATCAGAATGTTTGGGGTTCTGTTGAGATTCATTGACTTAAAGGATTATGTTTCTTTCAGCTGGTTACTAGAAGGTCAAGGACCAAGTCTTAGCACAGCTCTGCAAGGATGCAGGAACTTGGGCTTCATTTTGTCTCTTACTCTGATTTTGCCTTCTCTTATTTTATTTTATTTTTTAAAAGATTTTATTTATTTATTTGATAGAGAGAAACACAGCAAGAGAGGGAACACAAGCAGGGGGAGTGGGAGAGGGAGAAGCAGGCCCCCTGCTGAGTGGAAGCTCGATGCAGAGCTAGATCCCAGGACCTGGGGATTGTGACCTGAGCTGAAGGCAGATGCTTAACGACTGAGCCACCCAGGAGCCCCTCACTTTTCATTTTAAATTGTACATCACTTGCTTTTTGGCATACGTTTTTGTAGGAACCCTAAATTAATTTTGCAATCACTAGAGATGTAGATATAGATGATGATGATGACGATGACAATAGATTTATCTGGAATAAACAGAAACTCTTCTGACAACTGTCTAAGTATGGGCCAGTCTCCAAATAGACATGGGTAGAAAATACAGGATGAAATCAAACTGGAAGAGTCTTGAAGAAAAATTTCTTTTCAAGCCCAGGGATGGCAATCACTCTAGGCTAGGTCCATGACCTATGGCTATCTAAATGCAGGTCACACATGGCCATTAATCTGATGGTCTCATTTTACTTGGGTACTTCTTTGATGTTAGCTTTACTGAGATTAAAAAATCTGACTTAAGAAAGGTGTATTAAAAGAAACCTTATAAGACACATAACTTCCTTTGTATATCTTAAACTACGGACATATACAAATACCCAGTGTCTGACTCTACCCCGCAATTCTGGTTATTTTGGTGACTTTCTGCTCAGGTGTCCTGATACAGTCAGGTAATGATCCCTGAGTGGACTGAGCACATATGACAGGTACATTGCAGGCTTTTCAATTTTCCCATCTGCTGGCCTTTGCCCTGACTCCTCTGGAAGCCTGCATAGGGGCCGTGGCTGTGAAATGGCTTTCTGTCCCCACATTTTAGGCTCCGTGAGGCCCCCAAATCACAAAATGGAGAGGAGTGGCTGGGGGAAAAGGGCCTGGCGAGATTCCCTTGGTTTCCAGCCGGCCTCCTGCCAATGCCCGCAGATGGTGGGGGCTGAGGGCAGGCCCTCAGGTGGGGGCCCATATGCCTTCGCCGCCCACTCAGGCCCTGGCAGCCTCCTGTGCCCAGAACCTCCTTAAAAACTGATTATCCAGCTTGCCTCCTTTGTGAGCCGGCTCATTACCATTTCATTGTGTTGTGGCAATTCTTACCCTGTGCAATGAATATTGACTTCATGCTTGCTTTTCTAACTGAATTACAGGGGGGCAGTCTGAGGGCCCGCATTGCTTGCCCAGCTCCAACCGCCCTGGCAGCCACTTGAATGGGCTCAAAGAAAAGCTGTTTGCTTGAGCATTTAGGGATAACAGAGAGCTGTCACAGGCCGCTACAGTGATTTATTAAAAGACAGGAAAATGGGAGAAAAGACCCTTACTTATTTCTTGCACCAGCTGCCTGCTGGCTTTCTTCCATTCCCTGTCTATCCCTCTGTCTCCACTCTTTCTTTTTCTCCTCTTTTCCTCCCTCATACTTCCTTCCTTTCTCTCCATTTTCTTTCTCGCTCTTTTTCTTTGCCTATCCTTCCCTCCTTGCCTCTCTCCTCTCTCTGCCTTCTCTTTGTTCTCATGTTTAGAAGTGAGAGCGGTAAAGAGACTGCCCCATTCTAGGCACATGCTTTCAGGGACTCTGTGCCTCTTTCCTACACCTTAACGCAACACCCCAATAAAGGTAGCGGTGTGATAAATTTATCCTATGAAGCCCATGAAACGAGACGGAACTCTTGCAGACGTGCATGTCCACGAGCATGCACGCGCGCGCGCGCACGCACGCACGCACGCATGCGCGCGCAGGCGCACAAGTACTGCAAACGGGGCACAGCTGTCCTGGGAAGAAGTAGCTTGTCTCTGACAGTGAGGCAGGTTCATCTTCTCTTCTCAGCACCACCTTGTTTCCAGACACACTGCAGTGGGCCTGACCTCCTGAGCCTTTCCCCTGTGGCAGTGTCTTCTGAAGAGGCCGCCCCAGCACCGTCCAGCCTGGGTTTCTCTCGGGACCGGGTTGCATGGAGGGTCTTCCCTCCTTGATCTGCTTGTTTTGGGGTCTGGATTCGGTTCCCCTGTGTCTCTGATGGCTCGCTCCTTCCCGCATCAGGACACCTGAGAGATGCAAATGTGGCTGGTATGAGGGCAAATGTACCAGGTGGTAAAATAAGAAACTGTCTTGGATGACAATTTCTACTCAACAAACCAACCTATGGACCCCTGAGCAGGCTGTTTCACAGGGACTCTGGGATAGGAAGGAGACGGACTGCTTGCTGGATGACCCTGGGCGTGCTGGCCACTTGTGTGCAGTCCTGGAAAGGGGGGTAAGGGGACAGCTGTTCAAGATTAAGGTGCAAGGACTTGTTTTCAGACCTTGTCTGAGGTGCAGGAACATGGGCCTTTTCTTCGTGCCTTCTAGAAGCTTTCCAAACATGGGATTACCTTGGAATTCACGCACTCTGTTTTGCTTCTGGAACTTATTTCGGCAGCCCCCTCCTTTCTCCACCTCCTTGTTTGCTCTGTGTCCCCACCTTTCATTTTGCTTTTACCAAATGCCTTTGGTCCCTCTTATCTCCCTTCAGGAGGCTCTAATTAGTCTCCTCACAACCCCATAAATCAGGGGCCCCTCCCCCTCTGGTTTGCTTCCTTAGCAGAGGCATGCAAGCTCACCTTTCCTTTCCCAGATGACAAATCAGCCATTAATCTTGGTTTCAAAAACGTTTATTGGCCAACTTCCTTCAGTAGCTTCTAAACTGTTTGCAAATAAAGAGGAGGGATTTTTGGTGACCTTAACAGAGATAGGCACTCACAGGTGGATTTATTCTCAGGTTTGGCTTTTTTTTTTTTTTTTTTCCTTTTCTTTTCCTTTCTTCACAAAAAGGGTAAATACACAACTCTGCCTCTCAGGGCTTGTGATATCTTATTTTTGAAAAGTTTTCAGATCTTCTGTTGGGCTGAAGTGTGTTTGTTTGTGTCGGTCAGGCTGGTTTGTTGCTATGTATGCATTGAGACAGGGTGACCTGTGGGAGTAACAAAGGGAGTGGCTTGAGCGGCTGCTCAGTGACTCTGAACGGTTGAAACAGGTGCTCCATGATGTTTTTATGGTCAACAGACAATGGCTACAGAAGAGTCATCTTAAGTTTAAGAATTGGAATGTTTTAGGCATCTTTGTCAGCCTTTTGGTTTCCCCTTCCTGATTCCCAGGTGTTAATACTGCTCTGGCTTCCCTTCTTAGGCTTCAGGAGGTCAGATTGTCTTACAGTCTAGATTCAGTCTCTGGGAGGAGGCATGAATTTATCATTTGAGGCGTGTCTTTAAGAATGTAGGGAATAAAGCTGGGAAGCTTGTAGGAAGGTAGGAAGTGTGACTTTTGAGGGAGAATCTGCAAAAACCTGGTTTTCAAATGTTATGGGTTAGAAGTGGGCTATGGGAAAGATGTGGGGTGTTGGGTCTTTAAGGGTCCCATCTCTGCTTTAAATCAAAGACATTTTTTTTAAAAGATTTTATTTATTTGAGAGAGAGAGAGTGAGAGAGAGAACATGAGAGGGGAGAAGTTCAGAGGGAGAAGCAGACTAGGAACCGGATGGGAGACTTGACTCCAGGACTCTGGGATGATGACCTGAGCCAAAGGCAGTGGCTTAACCAACTGAACCACCCAGACGCCCTAATCCAAGGCATTGGGACAGTCAGTGAGGGAGATATTTTTATGGTCCTTGGGTCGCATGTATTGTGCGTTAGAAGATTGGTAGGGCTTTGTGACTTCAGGGCAATGGATAATCTTGAAACTTGAAACCCTTGGGACACAGAGTTTTGATGGTTTTGGTCTGTTTGGTCTACACCGAGGTAGTGATGTCAGAGTTTGTAATCTTGATGTTCACTCTCTGGTGACAGGCATATTTGTGCCAGTTAATTTAGACTGAGGATTACCCACCCAACTGATTAAAATAAAATTTTTAGTCACCAGGGCTTAAAGAAGAAGGAGGCTACGTGTATGCTATAAAATGTGTTCAGCATATCTGCCCTTTTGTCTCCAAATGTTTTGGCCTTGTCAGATACGTAGTGTCTCCCCCATCACTGGAAAGTCCTTGACGATTGGAATATTATTATCATTATGTCAATATCTCCCCAGGATTGCCTCTTCTTTTTTTTTTTTAATATTTCAATTGGTATATAAATTACTTACAGTGAAATGCACAGATCTTTAGTGTGAGTTTAATTAGTTTTGACAAATTCATATCTGCATGTAACCCACAGAACATTTCCATTACTCCAGAAAGTTCTTATAAGATAGTCTTCCTCCCCTTGCCAAAACCGACTATTTTGATTTCTACTAATATAGAGTCATTTTGCCTGTTTTAGAACTTCATACTATTAGGATCACACAGTACATATTCTTTTGTGTCTGACTTTCTTTACTCAGTGTAATATTTTTGAAATTGATCTATCTGTTGATGACTGCGATGGTTGGGCAGATGATCCAATCCACTGATTTTGTACTCCAGTGGAAAGGGTCATTGCCACCAGGGTCCATGGAATACTGTTTTTATCTGGGATCATTAAACTACTAGTTTCCAGGGCACCTGGGTGGCTCAGTTGTTAAGCCTCTGCCTTCAGCTCAGGTCATGATCCCAGGGTCCTGGGATTCAGCCCGGCATCGGGCTCCCTGCTCAGTGGGAAACCTGCTTCTCCCTTTCTCACTCCACCTGCTTCTGTTCCCTCTCTCGCTGTGTCTCTCTCTGTCAAATAAATAAAATCTTTAAAAAACAAAACAAAACAAAAAAACCTACTAGTTCCTACTTTGAGCAAGGGCATGAAGATGAAAGAAACGGCCTACCTGGGGTGTCTGTGTGGCTCAGTCGGTTGAGCATCTGACTCAGTTCAGCTCAGGTCATGATCTCTGTCATGGGATAGAGTGCTGAGTCGGGTTACAGACTCAGCTGGGAGTCTACTTAAGATTCTCTCCTTCTCCCTCTGCCCCTCCCCCTGCACGCATACCTGCTCTCTCTCTCAAATAAATCTTAAGAAAGAAAAAAACTGCCTACCTAGAATGTATGCTCTGGGGGCGGGTGTGGGATACATGGCTTTCCTTCTCGTATTTGGAAGGTACTTTTCATGGGACGTGTTTTTACATATAGCCTTAGGTCTCATTGAAACAGTTTTTTAACTACTGGACTTCAGGGGGTGTTCTCTATTGAGGCTTCTGTGGGCTGGCTAGGATACCTAGCCTTTGTGCAGAAGGTAGCTCCTATATGACTTGCAAATAAACCCAGCCAGTTGAAAATGAAGGGATGCCCTGACTCTGGTTTTCTTTGTCCTGGCACAGGGGCTCAGGTGTAAGTCTTGACCATGGAGAATTTTCTAGACATGATGTACATATGTGGTCTCTCTCTCACCTAATTCCAAGCAGTTTAGGTTTGGCTGGACTTGGTCTCACATTCAGTTAATTCTTAGGGTAGGTGTTGTACCTGTGGAGCTGCTTCGGCCCGGACCTTAGGCACAGCCCAGAAAGTCACCTTAGTACTTACTTAATTTTACTACCTTTGCTAGTGGCACACTGTTAATTATTAATGTCCTGTGCTTCATAATTGAAGATAACAGTACTGCCCCAGGGGTTTTTTAAGTTTATAGTTCCTTGAAGCAATGCTTATGGACTTATAAAATTACAGTCTCTTATTTGGTTCTTAGACATCACAGAATTTTGAGCATTGAGTGTTCTTGTGGGTCATTTTTTCACAAGAAAAATGAAAATACATGCCAGAGAGCTTCACCAGTTCATGAAAGTCACCCCACTAATTATTGTCAGTGGCCAGAAGACTGAGTGGAAAACTCCTGCCTTCTAGACATATATATACATATATATATATATGTATATATATACATATATATATATTTTTTTTTTTAATCTGTGTAAATATGGAAGCCAGGATGGCTGTTTATTATAGTGATTGATTTATGAGGTCCCACTGGTAATATGTGACCACTACATTCTTCATATATGGGTGATATTTGGAGCAGAGGTGGGTGTCTTGGTGAAAAGATAATTTAATATGTCTCCAGTTAGTTACATTGTTTGACATTAATAAAATTTCTGTGGTCAACAAATTCAGGAATCCTCTGTAGTTCAGTTCAAATGTATTATTTCTTGCTTTTGGCCTTCCGTATTTGATAAATCCAAACTCTGATTCCTTAGCATTTAATTTTCAGGTGAAAGAGGAGAGAGGAAGTTAACCCTTATCCTTGCTGGGGGTCCCAGGAGACCCTTGTGTTGATGCCTGTGAGAGCTGAACATGTGTATGTGAGGGGATATGTGGCCTTCGGGGTTATGGATCTGCTGGCTGTAGAAGAAGTCGACCTTGGATGTGAAATAGAGAGTTTCAAAACCAGCTTTACCCAAGGGTTCAAAGCTAATGATTCCAAAGTGTTGACTGTGGTATCAGAGTAAATAATAGCAGGCTTTCATAGTGTTTACTTAGGTTTGCAGCTTAAAAAGGAATTGCATGGGCTTCCATCCACACCACATTGCTGGTTTGTATCACAGCTCTCCGTTTTGAAGCAACTTAAGTGATTCTGACCTTTTGTTTAGGTTGTGGGTCAACGCAGAAAGGAAGTTTTCTATAAACCACCATGTTGTTTGTCTCAAATTGGAATGGGCATGTCTTTGATTAGGATTCCTTTCATAACCAGGAATGGCGTCAACAGACTGCCTAGAAGTGTCAAACAGGAGGGGCACGTGCCTTAAACTTGTCAGATGTTTACTTTCCTTATTTTGATAATCAAAAACATGACAAATGATGTGAGATGTTTAATTACGGCTTAAATCATTCAAGTGAAGCATGTCCCATTCAGATGTGCTTATTTTATTGCGTTTTCATAAGCAGCTTTAGGTGTACTGATCTTATACCCAAGGGCTGTTGTGGAATTTCTCAGATGGAGACATTTTTCTCAAGTTTCATCAACCAAGATAAGTTTGAACTCCTCATTGCAGGTAGTACCATTTTCAAAGAGGCTGGTACTATGTTCACACAGAATTAGCTACATGGATTCTGCCCAGAGCTAATAAATAAAAACTTATATAAGGTTAGCATATGAAGTATGCTGGATATTGTTATTCATTTCTCCAAATTCCTTCTGAGATGTGAGGGGAAGAAATGGACATACATTTTATCAAACTAATTTTACCAATGTAGAACCTGTAGAGCAACAGGCTCAAGCAATGTAGGTTAAGTCATCTAGTAGCAGCCTGTTGGCCACAATATTCAGGGCACCACGCCAGCCCCAACCGGACTGTCAAATCTTTTTATTCTGAGCAAAATGGCAGCTCCCTTTTGAGTCCCTCCATTGCCTTTAAGTCTTGTCACCACCCATTTAGGTTTATTCCCACCCCATTTCCTCCTCTCACCACATGGAAACACATTAGATACCAAGTGATTACTATTGTGGCATTTCTTCTGGAACTCCCTATATTCTATACTTTTCTTGACCTCTTCTCCCAACAGAGTTACCTGTTCTATGTCCCGTTTCCCCAGAGCCAACCCCCATGCCTTGATAAGTAGAAAGGAGAGAACAGCAGGGGTTCATGATGTCATGGCACCATGAATATTGGAGCCCCTCCTGGAGAGTAGATGCCTGTCTTTTATTCCTTGGATCAAAGCAAACCTAAAGGCTTCATCCTAAACAGTCAAGACCATCTGGTATGGATAGTTGGTCCTGAGTAAATAGTGAATGAATAAATGAATGAATGAATGAATGGAGTCAGTGTGTTTATTTTTTATTTTTATTTTTATTTCTTTAAAGATTTTGTTTATTTGTTTGATAGATCACAAGTAGCAGAGAGGCAGGAAAAGAGAGAGAGAGGAGGGAAGCAGGCTCCCTGCTGAGCAGAGAGCCTGATTCAGGGCTCGATCCCAGGACCCTGAGATCATGACCTGAGCCGAAGGCAGAGGCTTAACCCACTGAGACACCCAGGCTCCCCTAAAGGGGGAAGTTAAGGCCCAGAGAACTAGAATAGTCTGAGGTCCAAGCAGCAGAACAGAAAGTAAAGCCTGTTTTTCTAGAGGCCATTCTTTCTGTTACTTTTCATTGACTTCCTTCAAGGTCAGTTCAGGTACTGTTTGTTCTAAGAAACCTTCCAGAGAAACTTCACCCTCTCTTCTTCTATCTCCTGCTTTCCCTTGACCCATTATCTTCACTGTACATCTTAACACTTGATCCCACCGAATGCAGCTTTTTAATATCCTATTTTGCGTTATTCACATCTAAGCTCAATGCCAGTACATAAAAATACTAAATGTTGTTGAAAAGTGAAATACAAATGTCTTCCAATCTTTCTGAGTCTTTCCTCCTGAACAAAAAGGTAGACATTTGCCTCTTTCCTATTTTTGTTGTGTTTATGCAATTTACAAATGTGCCACAGGCACATAGTAGGTGTTCAATGCAGATTTACTGAGTGTAATTGAATTTCCTGGTAGCTGAACAACTAGACAGACTGGTGGATAGATATAAATTAGCAGAGCAGATTTAAACCATGTGTTGATCATTGAAAAGTCGTTTCATTTTTAGCCAAGATAAATGCTTTTTTAATGTGTAAAGAAATCTATAATTTTCTGTGCTTTGAATTAAAGCTCCTACTTCCCAGGTTTCCTGCCTGCTTCTGGCTGCTCTTAATGAGCTAATTTACCCCACCGAGGTGAGAGATTTCCTCTTGGGAAAGGATTTAGATGTGCCTCTCTCACATCCAGGGCCCCAGAGCGTTTCCTTACAGGGCTTTAAACACTCTGAACGTATTTAAGAGAGAAGCCAAGAAACAAATCTGTTGTTTTAGCTTTATTTCTCGAGGCTCAGCGGCTCGGCTTTCCTCCCTTTGATCACACTCACTGGAGTGGCAGGCCTGGAGACTGTGTGGAGAAGGGCTGGGTCCCTTTAGGAAGCCCAGTTCAGGGGGACCCACCCAGCTCTACACAATGAAAATAAAGTTGTCAAGCCTTTGAGGTGGCTGTGCAGATTTATTCTTCCTGGGCAAAGTGGTAAGACATTTATATTTTTAAAAAATGCTTTGATGAACTTGATAAGGAAGCCCTGGTTTGAATGTGGAAAAACATTCTAGAGCTTTTTCCACTGTTGAACTGGGTTCTCAACATTCATTGCAAAGCTTGACCTGTGGAAATGAACTTTCCCTTCAAATTAATGACAAGACCATAAAGCGAACCATTTGGGGATCACAGAACATTGTTTTAGAATATAAGCCTCTGTGAGACAGGTGGTCATAGAAACCTGCAGATCTTGACATCTTCTGTACACATTTCCCGGTCCTCAGCTGCCAACCAGTCTTCTGATTACTCTGTTATGTCACTAAGGATGGTTCCATTACTTCTATTACTTCTACCAGCTGAAGCCATGGAAGAGGCATATAATGGAAATAGGTTCTGTCCTATTTTTTTTTTATTATGCATATAATGGAAATAGGTTCTGTCCTTCCTAAGTTCAAGTGTTGTTTGTTGTGGAAGAAGTGTCACACACTGTTCTGAGTGTGTCTTGGTCACATTCGGGACTTGAGGGATCTAGAAAAGGAAATGGAAGCCGTTGTGAAATATCTTTCTCTTATATTCCAGAAAGCCGTTTTATCCAAGAAACATCTGTCAACATCCCTGAGATGGTGCTTTTAACATACCTGAATTACACAGATCCTAAAAGTCTATGAGCTCCAGACCAAAAAAGGCATGGACACTTACCAGCTGGTAGTGGCAGGCAATCTACAATCTTTGAGGGAGTTTCTTGGGAACATCAGAAACTTGTCCTTCAGTTTTGTTACTGGGACATTCCTGTTTGGGTTGCAGCTGGCCATGTGGCTCAGTGGAGAGCCTATGGGCTTGTGACAGATGGAACCAAGTTTGGATTCCTTTGTGGTACTTATTTTCTGTGTCACCTCAGGTATATTCTTAATTCTTTTTGCTCAATTAGCTCAAGTGTAAAATCTGGGTAATTGCATTTCACTGGTGGAGCCATTTAGGTTGTGAGGATCAAAGCTAGGTTCAGGTTACACTGGAGATTAGACTTACTATAAGAGACACAGGCACTTAAGGAAATGTGGCAAATGATCACCATGCAGGATACAGCAGTCACTTCATAGGAGGCCCTGCCATATTCATGGCATAGTTTCTTCTCATCTCCTCATCTTCCTGTATGCCTCTCTTCTCTCTGCTTTCATGGCTTTTCCTTTTATTCTACTCCTGTTGGTCTCTTTCCCTGTCCTTGTCTTGCATTCTCACCAGTAGAGAAGATCCCATGGAATCTGGTTACCACGCAAGAGGAAGCCTTCTCTTGGTGATGCCTACTTCCCCAGAGCTGGCTCAGGATCCAACCATCTGCAGTAGGTTGGCTAACAGAATCAGATGGCAGCAAACATGGCTATTTTGTTCAGTAGAGAACTGCATTTGATAATCTCCACTTGCCCCTCCAGATCCATTCTCCATTCTTCTGTGCCTGGCTGTGTGCCCTGGAGAGCCGACCTCTGTAAACTACATTGTGCTCCACTGTTGTCTTATTTCCTATTAGGTTTAACTAATGGGAAACATTAGAAGGACATCAGATGATACGAGAGAGAGAGAGAGAAGTTGGGTTATTTATTCTTCATTTCCCACCTGGCTGTGGTCTTGATGGTGCCCAGTCTCTGTCCATCAGCCCCTCTACTACGGCTACAACTCTCTCTAGCATTTAATAACAGTCCTCTTCCCCAGGCCTACCGGATAATAGTTTCTCACTTAGGCTGGATCCTGGGAGCTTTACCACCCACCCCTAGTTGCTTCCCTTAACTTTGACCACAGTTTTGTAAATAATCCCTTCATTCAACCCCTATCAATAAAGCCTTTGAATGAGCCATCTTACTTGATGGAACCTTGACGGTTACAGAAAATTAGGTGTTGGTGGATCTAAACATATCACATGCCATCCAGGACAAATACTTAACTTCAGGGATAGTGGTAAGAATTAAATGGGTTTATGTTCCCAGGGGCACAAGACTCAGTAACTTGAAGCTCCTATTATTATTTTGCCATGTTTGTGTGGAAGAAGCTAATTAATACTACGTGTTTGGGAGGCATAAAGTCCCCACACATGTCCCCATCTAGTTTCTTTATCTAGTTATTTCAATAACTTGAAAGAAATCATTTCCAAGATAATGGGAATGATGCTAATAGGTTCCCAATGGCACAATGTTGAATTTTCTGAGGCAAATTCAAAGAGATGGGACTATGATAAGGCTTTGTGGTATATTATTTAAGGGCATGATAGGGGCAACTGTTGGTATTACATTATTAAAATGACATAATAGATTCTGAGTGGAGGTACGAGGGGGGCAGGGATAGTGACTCAAAGTATAAAGGAACAAGGAATGGGGTCGCTCTTATTGGATTTCTGCTGCAGTCCCTTTGCAATACAAAGTTTTGGGCAACCAAGAGTCAGTGACACAGTACCAGGAAAGAGATCACATTTAAAGCTATTTAGAAAAAACCCTGAAGTGTTCTATATGGAGGGATTCTCAGAGATAGCATAGTTTAAGGGTCTTCTTGTACAGACAAGTAAACAGGCCTCGAACCTGCAATGCCTAGGTCAGGGATGACAAATGCGTGGCACACATATGACCACTAGTTCTTTCATATCCCTGATAGACATAAAGAGTTGACCATGGCACTGGTTCCCATGTAGCCAAAATAAGACCTCCAATTCCTTCAAATGACATGTTCTCTCTCTGAAACCTGTAAAGTAAGATAGGCACCGCCTACACATCCAGTTGCCATCCCCTGGAACAGAAGCAGCCTCTCACTCTCAGACCCAAGGTTTAGTGATTATAACTCTTGTTAGTGATAGAGAAGAACAGTGCTGATTTTGCCTTTTAAATCTTGAGTTTTCAAGTTTCATAATTACACAGATTAGTTCAAATACAGGCTTTTTAGGTTATGTCCACAGATCCAGTTTCCACGGTTTCAGTTATCTACAGTCAACCACAGTCTGGAAGCAGATGATTCCCCTTCTGATGTTTTGTCAGAAGATCAACAGCAGCCTAACATTCTATCACAATGCCTAGGTCACTCACCTCACGTCATTTCATCACCAAGCATTTTATCATCTCGTATCATTCCAAGAAGGGTGACTACAGTACAGTGAGATATTTTGAGAGAGACACCACGTTCACATAACTTTTTTTACAGTGTAATATTATTATCAGAGAGAGAGTGCAAGTGAGTAGGAAGGGGAGTGGCTGAAGGAGAAGGAAAGAGAGAATCTTAAGCAGTCTCCACACTCAGCATGGAGCCCAGTGAGGGTCTCAATTTCATGAAACAGATCATGACCTGAACTGAAATCAAGAGTCGGACACTTAACTGACTGAGCCAGCCAGGTGCCCCTACAGTATATTATTAGAGTTGTTCTATTTTATTGTTGTGAATCTCTTACCTTACCTGATTTATAAATTAAACTTTATCACAGGTGTATGTGTATAGGAAAAAACATAGTACATATAGGGTTTGGTACCACCCATGCTTTTAGGCATCCACTGTGGGTCTTGGACTGCATCCCCTACTGATAAGGGAGGACAGTTATAATTCATAATCAGCTGCCACAGCATGTGTGAGAGAAAAGAGAGTTGGGTGCCTATCTGTTTATTTAGCATTTGTCTGAAAGTTACCCAGCCTTATGATTTATTTCTTTTTCTTCTTTTTGCCACCCTCCTTTGGTCTATTTACCTGCCAATTAAGACCACACTGATAAGGCGAATTAGAGGAACCATAAATCAATCTCCTTTTCTCCTTGTTTGGCTAAAATGTTTGATAGGCTCAAAGTCTCTAGAATATTTGCTTCTTGTTTTAGTTATTCATTGTTATTTATCCATCACCCGGTGAAAGACTGCATTGGTTTTAACAAACTCATTTGTCCATGTTGCACATCGTTCAGGGATCTGAAAGGACCATGAAGATTTTCTTCTGCCTTCAGGGACCTGTGAAGTTGAACCATGTGAACTTGTTACTCAACTGTTTTTAAACTACAAAAATGGCAATTCCATATGGTTCCATCTAAAACTTACCGCTTACCGTTTCACATTCTTATATAGCAATCCATGAAAATAGAAGTCTGCAAATGTTAGAATTTAGTAGTTAACAAGATTGTTTTTTTCTGAGAGTAATTGTGTGACATTCAATAACGACGAAAGATATTTGTTGTCATTAGGTCAATGTCAGATCCAAAGAAGCCAGCCCCATCAAGCTCAGCAATCTGGTTCATACTGCTCAAAGATGGTAAGACCCAGGCAAAACAGATGCACTCAACAACTCCAGGAGGCACCTTTCACATTCTAGTTAATGTGTGTAATGGTCATGAAGTCAGGGGAGTGTCTTCTTTCTACAAGTTACCACCCTCTACAGCAAATGTTGGAAATATGGGCCCCAAACACTTAAATATTTAACCCAAGTAGATGTGGGCCAGATTCCCTATGGAGCTTCTGATATTAATGAGAAAAATAAGGCAGATACGAGGAAGTTTCAGAAGTCTCACACCGCCTATGCCTTGTCAAAGGGCTTTGTTTAGAATTTTATTTCACCCAGTTGTCTAAAACCTGCCAGTTGTGTATATGGCTATTATGTGTTTGAACCCCATGAAGATGGTTGTCATTTGGCTCTTAATTTAGCAATAAGAGAGTAATTAGGAACTTGGCCTCTGGCCTCTGGATTTAGAGGAATAGGGTTCTCAACCCAGCTTTACTACCTCTAGGGGTATGTGTAAGCAATTTACTTGGTCCTCAGCCTCGATTTTTCCACTTGTATAATGGTGACAGTAACTGAGTATATTTCATAAATTATTAGCTAATGCATGTAAAGTGTATCTAATACTGAAAAATGTTGGTAGTTGTTATTGGTATGACATTTCCCTAACACACTTCGTAAAGAGAGGTGCACGTTGTGCTCTGCCCAGATTGTTCTTACCTGCTGGGTGCACTTGTGCCACCATCTGCCAAAAGTTTGAACCTTGACTTTCAGAAGGTTGCCTCTGGGTACTTGGATCTGCCTCACCACCAAAGAACTATGAGGGCCTGGGAGTTCCATTTCCTGCCAGGTCCAGCTTAGCCATTTGTAGCCAAGCTCCGACTGGGACTGTGAAAACCCAGCTTCTTTGCCTTAATGCAGGACAGACTGAGGTGTAATTTAGGCTCTAGATCTCCCCATGGGATCAGGCAGAGGCTGGAGATTTGTGGGGGAATTTCAGCCCTTGCTCAGTTTCTTCCCCTTTCCTGCCCACTGACCCCCTACCTGTTTTCTCCTGAAGGCACTACTTCCTTATGGAAGTCACTGGTACATGACTCCTTGCCTCCTGAAACCTGCCTAGCTGCTGAGAGTGCTGTGTTTTGTCCGCACCAAACTTTTGAGGTAGGTGTCCCATTTTACAGATATGGCAATGGAGGCTCAGGGGGCCACCCGAGTGTCCAAATTTCACTTGGTTGATCAAGCACCTGGACTCCTGCCTCCAGTTGCTTTGTGCTGGGGGGCCAGCACCTGTCCCCAAATTGTTTATCTCCATTTCCCCAGTTTTTGTTAAGAGTAAGGGAAAGGCTAGAGTCAATGATCCTATGAAGCCTTTGGTATTGAGGAAGCAAACGAACTAGGTTGAAGAAAAAGGTCATAAATCTTATCACAAAGGCTGGATCCCCGTTGCTTTTGAAACCACATGGCAGAGATTCGCTGATAGCAAGAAGGGCCTGGGAGGGAACCTGAGGGCTATTGTATTTCTATGTATAGGGTATACTGCAGCCGGCTTGATGCTGGCATCAGCTTGCTTCGTGCTTGAACTGCTTATTAAAGTCTAGACGCAACATAAAAGCATGTAAATTGGTTCCAGCCATCTCTAGTAAAAACTTCAGCTGGAGCTGGGAAGTGATTGGAGCATCTCTTGGTCTAATTAAAATTGACTCTTAAAGTTTCTTTAGCTTAATTGGTAACACTTTCTTTGGAAGTTGGTGAAAGCGTCTTGCTGGGAAGGTTAAATGCATTTCTGTGTATAAGATCAGAATTCAAATATAGTTTTATGGACACATTTACAGTTATGTTCCACCCGGGTGGTCTTTTTTTCTTGTATCTTTTCTATTTAAGATTTATGCTGTCATTCACCACAGTCTAAATGTGTTTTGATAAAAAGAAAAAAAATGAACCGTTGCTGACGCATTTCAAACAGAGAGTTGGTAATATTTTGAAGCTCTCAGTAAATTGAACGGCAGTTTGGCCCAACTCAAGCTCCCTCCTTCCCCGAAGCTCTTCACTTTGGAGTTTAGTGTTTGAACTTTATTTGTTATCTAGAAATTCAAAGTGGCTACTACTCTTCATCTGGGTCCAAAGGTAGGAAGCTGGGCTCTCTCTGAGATGGTCATGTCCTTGGTGTGGCTGAACCCATTTAACCCCATTATTTGAGAACACATGCATGTGTTCATTTATACATATGAATGTATTCATATGCACTGAGACTTTTCTCCATTGCTTTTGCTTCTTTTTTTTTTTAAGATTTTATTTATTTTATTTGACAGGCAGAGATTACAAGTAGGCAGAGAGGCAGGCAGAGAGAGAGAGGAGGAAGCAGGCTCCCTGCTGAGCAGAGAGCCTGATGTGGGGCTCCATCCCAGGACCCTGGGATCATGACCTGAGCCGAAGGCAGAGGCTTTAACCCACTGAGCCACCCAGGCACCCCTGCTTTTGCTTCTTGAGGGTCTGGCTGGAATAATAGGTTCTTAGAGTAAAAAAGGCTATGCTTTTAAATTTGCGGGGAGTGACCAGGAATAAAGCTGCCAATTCCCTGAACTCTCCTTAATCCAGATGTGGGGGAAGTCCTGCCTGATTTTACATTCATGATCATTTACTCTCCTTGATTCCTCCGGGCCATGACTTGATTCTAGTCTTACAATCTACGTCTACCCATACCTGTTTAGCAGGTTGACCACCTGTTTTCGAATCAACCCCAATATTATCTCTTCACATATGTGCAGGGGCAGGGGTTTGCAAACAATGTTATGAGGACCATAACAGAAATCAAAGCCACTCTTGTCCTTGGATCTTAATGCAGCAGTTGTTGATATTTCTGTGGTTTTCCCTCATACTTGTTCATAAGTAGATATATTTTTATGTGGTTTCAGTCTTCACCATATAGATGCAATTTGAAATCAATAATCCTTTATTTTAAATAAAAAAATAGAAGTTAACTTTTCCCATTAGCTATGTACTTATCATAGAACATGTAAAAATACTGAAAAGCATTTTACCGTTGCTCAAAGATAATGCCTGTTAACATTTTAGTGTTTATTTTTTCAAACTTTTATACACATACTGCTATTCTTCCTATATAATTTGATCATATTGCATATATAATTTTATTTTCTGCCTTTTTATTTCATATTTATTTTGTATGATGTTAAGTATATTATTATAAATCTTTGATAAATATCATTTAAGTGGCCATATAATATAGCTCATTGACAGGTTGTAATTTGCTTTAGAATTCTTTTTTTTTAAGATTTTATTTATTTGACAGACAGAGATCACAAGTAGGCAGAGAGGCAGGCAGAGAGAGAGGGAGGGAAGCAAGCTCCCCACTGAGCAGAGAGCCTGATGTGGGGCTCGATGCCAGGACCCTGGGATCATGACCTAAGCTGAAGGCAGAGGCTTTAACCCACTGAGCCACCCAGGTACCCCTAAATGATTTTTAAAAATTTTTAATGATTTTATTTATTTATTTGACAGAAAGAGACATACAGTGAGAGAGGGAACACAAGCAGAGGGATTGGGAGAGTGAGAAATAACCTTCGGAGCCCAATTCGGGGCTCCATCTCAGGACCCTGGGATCATGACCTGAGTGGCAGGCAGACACTTAACAACTGAGCCACCCAGGCGCCCCTTAGAATTCTCTTATTAGAAGATCATGTTCCCTGTTTTTTTGCTATCATAATGTTGCAAATGGGCATGATAATTGTAAATTCAGATTTTTTTCTGTATCTGGGATTATTTCCTTATTATAGATTCCTAAAGATAAAATTGTGTGATTAAAGAAAATGGAAGAATTTTAGGCTCTTGCTAATATTGTCAAAAGGCTTTCTAGAATATTGTGTCAGGTTACAGTTTGGTTAACAATACATAGGGCTACAACTCTTGGTATGGTTATTTTGATAGAAAAAAAGGGCATCTTGTTTAATTTGCATATTTTTGACTAATGGGGATGTTCAGGTCCGCTTTTGTTACCCAACTTGATTTTTTCTCAAGCAAATCACCTGCTCTCATCCTTTGCTCACATAAGCTATGGAGTCTTTGTGCTTTAAAAAAAAAACAAAACTGATTTGTGTTATATGTTGTATGTGCCATAGATGTTAAATATGTCTTGATCTTTATATTTTCTGCAATTTTTGAAGACTAGTGTTTTGTTTGCTTTGTGCATTAGGCAATGATACCACTTCCACTTATTTTGTGGCAACTCTGGGTATTCTGGAAGGACAGTGGTGGTTTTATGAGATGGCATTATCTCTGTTTTCCAGGGAGACAGACATGTTCCCCAACTCTGATACAAGTGATACCTTCCATATTTCACGTGTGAGCTCAGGTGATCCCCACACCAGTTCTTTGCATGTGGAAATCCTATTTATCCTTTAATGCCCAAGTCACACCTAACCTTCTCTTCTTGTTTCTTTATCTTTTTCTTCCATTACTGCTTTCTGTTTAATAACCCTCAAGCTCTATGCTGGAATTTAGAGAGAACCCTTCTCAGGACGCAGAGGAGAATTATTTGGGGGGAGATTTTAAGCGAGTTTTATTTTCTTATAGAACCACCTGTTAAAGCTTTTGAGGTTCATTTGAAAATGGGCAGAAAAAGTGTGGATAGGCATCTAAGCTAAAAGAAGAGTAAAAGGAATAGTTTGTTGTGTTTTCTTAACCTCCTGTAGATAGTTATGGGTGTGTGTGTGTGCATGTTCATTGGCTTAGATGCTACTGAAAAGCAGAGCCTAAGGCAAGGATATGTGTTCAGGTAAGTTATTTTTGAAAATGATCTTAGATGGGCTCTCTGCTCAGCGGGGAGCCTGCTTCCTCCTCTCTCTCTGCCTGCCTCTCTGCCTACTTGTGATCTCTGTCTGTTAAATAAATAAATAAAATCTTTAAAAAAAAAAAGAAAATGATCTTAGGGCGTAGAAAGAGGAAACTGAGGAAGGCAGAACAAGGAGGGAGGGAAAGCCAATATCAGGCTGCTTTAGTGAGCTGGTTCTTGCTCTGGGAAATTGGGGTTCAGTCTAGACCTTCCAGGAGGCATGTATGACTATCTTCTGAGAGTAAGGGAGTACTTATCCACTGTTTTCCATCCCTCCTTGTCAAGCGTGTCCCATGGCTTGTTACTTCCCTGACAGTTGCAAGCTTGCACATGTATCAGAATGGTTGGTTGGGTTCCTGTTGGAATTACTCATGGCTGTGGCAGAAGAAGCCCTGGGATAGAAAGTGAGAGGGACATAGTACTGTTGGTGAGGTGTCAGTTTGTGTCACATGCATCCAGTTGCTTCAGCAATGTTGCTGTGGAAGGTGAAGAGATTGTAGGTAAGGCACAAAAGGGGTCAGATATAGCATGTATGTATGATAAGTTCATATATGCTTTTCCTTGTTTAGTTGGTTTAACTTGGCATGTAAGTAGATTCAGCACCCATGTACTCTAACCCTGATGTCTTTTGTTGGAATTCATACCCTCTCTTTCTTTCAGTGGAGTTACTTACCATTCACTTCTCCCACCTCCTATGTCCTTCAGGCCTCATCAATGGGGCATTGCATTTCCCCAACCAAAATGATCAGTTCAGGGAGGAATATGTGATACAATCAGAGTTAAGCAGACCCATCAAAGCTTTTCTGTGGATGTTGGGAAAGACACCCTCTCTTTTTTGTTGGAAGGATGTTAAAACTGTAGTTTTGGCATGATATTCAGAGGTCAAGAAAAAAAAAAGTGGAAAGCAAGTCCAAGATCCAAGTAGAAACCAGGTCCTAATGGGATGGCATCATTTGAATGCTTAGATTAAGCTATCCATGGAATTATTCAGTTACATAAACTAGTTAAAGACCTGTTTTTGCTGAAGCCAGTTGAGTTGGGGTTTCTGTCACCTACCACTAAAAAAGACCAATAGATACCCCATTTTAAGTAAATCTTCTAAATTTCATTCATTCATTTATTTATTCAAGTAATATTTATTGACTGCATACTCTATGCCTGGCACTGTGAGTAAGTGCAGCTTCCAGTTGTATGGAGAAGAAAGAGATATAAATTGAATCTCAAGTCTTCTGTACTCCCTGGAATAGTTCAGGGAGGTATGGCTATGAGTAAGAGTCAAATTGCCAGAAGACACGGAGGAAATTTTATGAATCTCAAAATATCCATTCCAAAAAGTGGGAGAAAATGAGACCTAAGGGAAAGTGTGTGTGTGTGTGTGTGTGTGTGTGCACGTGCATGTGTGTATATTTGTTGGGGGGATACATTTTATTGAAGATTTATAATGATGGTAGTATTTGTAGAGTATCTAGAAGTGGTCACCAAATATAAATTTTATTACTTGATGTATCAATTATTTATTGCCACAATAATGCAGCATAACAAGTAGCCACAATGCCTGAGATGCATATGACAGTAAACATTTTTGTTCATAAATCAGTGGTTTGGGTAGGATGGTTCTGTGGATCTGAGGTAGGCTCAGTAGGGCTTGCTCCTGTGCCTGTTATCAGTTTCAATTTGACTGGGTAGCTTTGTTGATACTGGCTGGACTCCCTCACATGTCCAAGACCTTGACTCAGATAAGTGAGGTTGACTCCACTTGTCTGTCCCTTGAACATTCTAGCTAGGGTGTGCTCATATGGAAAACAGAGGAGCAAGACAGTAAGTGAAAACATGAAAGCATGTTTTAAGACTTTGTTCAAATCACCTCTGCTCGTATTTAATTGACCAAAACAAATCACATGGTCAAATCCAGGGAAAAGTGATGGGCACTGCACTAATTATGTAGCCAAGGGAAGAGATCCAGGGAGAGGTAAAGACTTGAGGCCATTTTGCTGCTATCTACCACAGTGGGTTGGCTCATACATGGTTCATTAAAATAAGTATTCTTATACTTGATTTAGTTTGTTAGAATGTAGACCATTTAAGTCTCTGATATCCGTGAAAAATAAAGCTCTCCTAAGAGGGGTCTTGGTCAAGTCAGCTCTCCTCCAAGTGCATGGGACTTATCCTTTTCTTCAGAGAAACAACCCAGTACTTTGAGTCTTTTTTTTTTTTTAATAAAAAAGAAAAATTCCTGTTGGACTGAAAATGTCCTGTATTCATTTATGGAACTTAAATTTCCTAAGCTGGAAGGTATGTATGTAATTTTTTGCCAAAGTCGACTCTAGGCCTATGGTTTCCACTGTCTTCTTGGAAGAAAGAAAAAAAAAAAACCTGGAAAAATTCCTAGGGCACTATACTATAGCCTTCTTCCATATTTTATGTAGATTTCTAAAAGGGCTGATTACTTTTGGTATGAGTGGACTAGAAGGATTATTGCAATTGGCTTTTTAAAAAGTCTATTATAATTTTTCTTTTGATTTTCTGATATTATGGATTTTATAGTTTTTGGCCTCTATAATCCACAGGAAGTTCTATTTAAAAGAAGTCTCAATTTTTTTGCTCTCTTTCCTTTATAGGATTCCAATTCTGAAGGGTGACTGGGGTCAAGACACTGAGTAGGACTCTTCTTCTAGCTGTCTTTTTTGGTTAACCACAGGTGGGTAGTCTAGATGTAAAACCAGGCTCTCCTACTTATTAGTTGGATTGCTTGAAGCTGGTTACATATTGATTTAGCCTTGACTTTCCCTTCTTTAAAATGAATGTCACAATATTGTCATGGTGTTGTCATAGGGGTTATATGAAGTGATGTATGTAAATCCCTTTGCCAGTGGACTTCAAGAGATAGTAAGTGTTCAGTATATGGAGGCTTTTCTTACCTTGTGACCTTATTCAATGCTCATTGCCATCAGCATTGTCCTTGACACCAACCATAGGCTTGGAATGATTCTAGGAATGACCCCAGCAGAGGACTTGGCAGCAGGAAGCACATGGAGGCAGAACCTCTGCTTTTCATGGGGGTTTCATGTGTCTGTTCCCATCATTATCCAACTGCTTGTTTCCTATCTCAGACCTCTTGTTTCCCTGCTTCTGGCCCCCATGTCCTTTGAAGGGGCTCTCACTCTCCGCAAAGATGTTATGAAGATCCAAATATGAAGACCAGTGGTTCTCAAATTTGGCTACACAGTGGAATTGCTTAGGAGACTTTTAAAATAATATTCATGCCTGAATGAATATGCCCAATGATTCTGATTTACTTTATCTGGAGTAGGGCTCAGGCCTCTGTATTTTAAAAAGAAAGTTCTCCATAAGAGTGAGGGTAATGTTCAGCTAGAGTGAAAATTACTGGACCAACCTATTTCAGGGCTCTTAAACAAAATTTCTAGTTTTTTCTACTTTTATTATGATCCTACTTTTTTTTTTTTTTTTAAGAGAGTGGGGGCAGGGAGTGGTAGAGGGAAAGAGAAAGAGGGAATCTTAAGTAGGTTCCATGTGCCACACAGAGCCCAACACAGACTTGATCTCACAACCCTGACATCATGAGCTGAGCTGAAATCAAGAGTTGGACACTTAATTGACTGAACCACCCAGGCATCCTTATGATCTTTTTTTTTTTTTAAGATTTTATTTATTTGTCAGAGAGAGATGGAGAGAGAGCGAGCACAGGCAGACAGAATGGCAGGCAGAGGCAGAGGGAGAAGCAGGCTCCCCGCCGAGCAAGGAGCTGGATATGGGACTTGATCCAAGGACGCTGGGATCATGACCTGAGCCGAAGGCAGCTGCTTAACCAACTGAGCCACCCAGGCGTCCCCATCCTTATGATCTTACTTCTTGTCATTTGGTTGCTCCAGCCTGCAGACCTTCCTTCCTTTTGGAAGATATGTTTGTTTTCTCAATAGCAAGCTAGCATCTCTGGTGAATAAGCCAGTGACTCTATCATGATGTTCTGGGAGATGCCAGTTCCTTAAATATCATTAGACTTGTAGGCTGATTGGGGAATTTTCCATCATGGATCCCCAAATTTCCTCCTGAAAATTATCACCCACATATGTGCAATAAGAACAATTTCACCTTGCCCTTAAGCAGTGATTTTATACTCTTCCACAAGTTTTCACATTTTATATGTGAGGTACTGCAGTATAGGGAATGGTCCCAAGTTAGGACCTGCAAAATCTCATGTTTTACTTATATCACTAATTTGCTATTGTGACTTGGGCCATAGCTCTTAAAGTCTCTAAATTCTCTGGAGAGTACTCCCTTACTTGCTCTCTTTAAATAATTCCAGTGTGATGTGTAGATATATCCCTGGGCCCTTATCCCATTTGGCAGATGAAGAGACTGAGGCATAGAGTGGAAAAGTGAGTCATCAAGCCGTAGATCATAGCTTGGAATTCATCAAAGTCAGGCTCCCATAGCTCAGATTCTTAGCCCAGTGTAGGTGTAGGTACTACTGCCCCACGTTAGCAAATTATTCAGAGGACTGAAAGATGTATTATTTCAGCTGAAAGAAATGCGATTTAGATGACCAGCTCTGTAGAGATATAATAGGACCTTTCACCTCCTCAGTTCCAGTCCCCTGCCTTCTCTCTCACTCCTAGACCAGTGGGGATGCCTTTAAGCAATAGATTTCCCTTTCACCGATGCAGGTGAGTAGTCATGAAAACCCCAAATCTTCTCTATTCTGTTGGCATTTGCATGTTTGTTCTTTTGGACTTCTTTGAGCACAGAGTCAGAGAGGGGTTGTAGAGACGGCCTAGATATTTCCCAAATGTGCTTTTACTTCTTCCTGGCATATAACAAAACTCTATCTTCCAGCCTCCCTTGCAATTAAGTTTGGCCATTGACTGAGGTCTGGCCAATAGAATGTGGGTGGAAATGATGTGTGTTGCTTCTAGGCCCTTGAAATCTCCCAAGGGCATCCTCTGTGGGTTTTCCATGTCTGTTCTTTCCACCATGGAAGCCATGTAATTGAAGACAGTGAAGCAACAGGATAGAACCTAGGTCCCTATATCAGAGTTTAAAGAAGAGCTACCTGATCAAGAAAACTTGCACTGATAAATTATATAAGCAAGGGGGAAAACCCCTCTATTTTGTTAAACCTTTGCAATTGTAAAGTTTTCTTGCTTTATCACCTAAAAACTAACTGGTAGATCAGAAAAAGAATTGGTGGATTAGTGAGAGGGCTCCTCTCAGATCCAGAGTTCCCTGTGGCGTCACCTGAAACCACACCCTTCCTCAGCTCCTTCCTTTGCCCTGTGTCATGTCCTTAAGTCCTACAAGTTTCATCTAAGGGTTCTCCCTTACAAATCACGTGGATAAGAATCCCTTTCTCAGGCTCTGCTCCACAGGGTCCCAATCTAGTGCACCCCCTCACCGCCAACAGAATATAAGCTTTGAAGGGTAGAAATGTACTTTGTGTCATCATTCTCTACTGAATTTCTAGTTATCCAATGAATGAATGTATTAATACTTTATATGTGTAAGTAACTAGACGCTGTGGATAAGTATAAAGAAACATAAGTCATGGATTGGCTCTATGTTCCATCAAGTCTTATCTAAAGGTTTTCTTTTCTATGAACTTTAAAAGAATGTAGACAATATCATATAATCTGTTTCTCATTTTTTTCTTAATGTGCAACAATAAAGTGATAATGCCATTTTATTTAATGCTCTTATTTTTAAATATGAATGAGATTTAATTGTGGAAGTGAGTTTTTAAGGTGATTTTCCTTTTCCTTGATCAGTCTTTTATATGCTTATTTTTTTCTGAAAAGTGGGCATTAGAGATTTTTTTTTTAATTTTTGAGTAAAGCTTGGGAAAGAATTTCATATAAATTGTGAAAATCAGCCTGGCCATAGAAGCAAAGAACGTATCCACTTTAGAGACCTTTTAAAGCCAAACATAATTCCTTTAAAGAACACTATACCAAACAATGTGTCCTTTGCTTTGGAAGGCCTGCTTCTGGCACAAGGGGGCTTCTCATTTGAGCTGTGGGAGAGAAACGGTAAAGAGCATGCAAAAAGCGATTGCTTTAAGCGTATTGGCTTTTCCTTTCATATTTGCAGTGTGATCCTATTATTTTGAAGCAATGAGGTCATTTAAGTGTGCCTGGCTGGAGGTTTGCTGTTTTCCTCTATTCTTTTCTTGAAATCTTTTTGTCAACCATGTTCTCCTTGACTAGCAGAGCAGCTGTCTGTGTAGTTATAATCCCATTAAAAAGGCCTCTATTGTGTCAATAATATATTTATAGAGAAATTAGTCACCTGGGGTTGTTGGATGATTCTTCTGTTTAGACATATTGTACCCTAGAAAAGTAGGACTATCCTCTTCTTGTTAGATAAGGCCTGCTGCCTTGTCACGGTGCCATATTGGCTGACACCGATTAGCAATTAACATGGAACATGCCTTCCTCTGTTGTAAAGCCCCCTTAATCTTTGCCACTGATCATATTCCTTTCAAGTGTTGCTGATAAAGCTGAGATTGTAGATGTGTCTGAGTGTATGGAGCTTATAGTATTAAGTGAAAATATGACAGGCATTAAATGACCATCCTGATGAGAAAGGTGGGGCATCTAACCACAAAGACTTTCTAAACCTGTTCAAGTGCATTTGAGCAGTGTCCTAAAATTAGGACTACATCTTCCTGCCCAGATTGCATTCTTTTTTCTAAAGAGATTTTACATTCTTGCTGTCTGAGTTCAGGTCTAATTATATTCTCCTAAGAGGAAAGGCAAGAGGCTGAATTACAGTAAAGGAATATATCAGATTATTAAACTATCTACGATTAGTGGGTTGAGGTTTCATTTTTGGAAGCTCATCATGTTTTGCAAACCATAAAAAATAGGGTACTTTTTAGCAGACTTCATAATAAAAGAGGGTGACATTGAGGTCGATCCGTATACTATCACATGTCCTTTATACTGATCTTTCATTTTTCAAAACATGAAGTATTGATTTTTGAGACACCAAAAGTGTCTTCTTCAAGGACGACCTCAAGAGCTCTCTCACTGTAATTCCTCAATAGTTTAGGAGACTTGGAAATGCCCGGATGCAGAAAAAAGAGTCATTGGCTAGCTGGTGAGTGCTTGCTCTCGGAATATTGGAGGGAAGTTGGAAGTAGAGGTGCACCAGAAAGGCAGCGTCTGAGTTTCAAGTGTTGTTATCAACTTTCAGTGCCAGGTAGGCTTTCAGGAAAACCCTAATCAAATTTGCGGAGCAGAAGGTAAGATTTAAATAAAGGGATGTAAAGCAGACGAGTGAAGAAAAACCAGCATATTTATACAGCATAGCTGAAATTTCCTCAGCTGTTTGGAATTATTTAAACATCAAATTCAAAGTGAAATTCAGAGAAGCCAGGAGGGTTGGCCAGGGCTTCAGTTCTGCAAATCAGATTTTCTAAAAGTCCCTTTTGGTCCTCCCCTCAAACTCCTCCCACTTCTCACTAGGAGGTTTCTTACTGGTCTTTTCTATGTTCTGCCTTTCCCCCCTCTCCATTAGCTAGCACTTTGTCCTATTCAGAGAATATGTAGCTCTCTACCTTGGGTGTATACAGATTTCATTTGAGAAAACTGAAAAAGAGGGGCCAAGACTTAGAGTTCTTAAGGCATTAAATTGCACAGGTTCAGGAAAACTGGTTGTTTTTGTGCTTTCATAAGTTCTGCATTTCAACAAGATAGCATACTCAAGTGATGCTCATTAGAGAAACAGTTTGTGGTGTTTCAGTGGCCCCCACATGCTCATACCTTTTTTTAAGGCCCACAGGACTGAAGATGCTGACTTCCTTCAGAGCTGGTAAATGACCACATGATGGCACATCCTCTCTTGATCCTTACTATATCCTCTCAGGTTTATTTTCCTTTGTGACTGCAGGGAAATTCTCTAAGACTGGAATATTCTAGAGCAGTGCTGTCCCATAGAACTTTCTCTGATGATGGAGATGTTTCCTGCACTGTCCTGTCAGTACATACTAGCCACTTGGGATTCTTGGGCACTTCAAGTGTGTCTAATGTGACTGAGGGACTAAATCTTTAATGCTATTACATTGTAATTCATTTAAATCTAAATAGTCTCATCCATGCAGCTAGTGGCTACTGCATTGGACAACTCTGGTGAAGTAGGGAATTTGTCTAGTAGCCAAGATGGGGAAAGATGGTATAAATCACACATCTTGAGATATAGTGTAATTTAGAGCCAGACAGGATGGTTCAAATTTTACCTCTGCTTTTTTGAACTGTGAAGTTTTAGTAGTTACTTAATCTCTCTGTGCTAGTTCCCTCATCTGTAAACCAGAAGATGATAATGATAGCAGTGTGTAGTTCCAAGTATCCATATAATAATTTATTGACATAAAGAACATGTAGGAGAATACCTAGCATGTAGGCAGACTTAAAAGTAGTCAATACCAATGGTCTAATTGCACTGAGATTCTGCTCTTGGAACCAATAAGATAAAATTGGGAAGATGGAGTGGAGCATTCAGATTTTCATAGGTGCTCAATCTTGAGAGTTTTCATCATGCCTTTCTTTTCAGCATTATTAGTTAATAAAATCATACATTTATCTAACAAGTAAGACTGTTTTGTACCTTTCTTGTCCTAAGGGATAGAGATAGAACAATGAACAGAACACTGTACCTGTCCTTAAGTTTATAGTTAGGTGAGGGAGACTGTTGAAGACAGTATAAATATGGCCCCAGCTCTTTACCCCCCTCTGTATCATGCCCCCTCTGTCATTGATTTTGCAGTGCCTCTTATCCAGAAGAGTCCATTTTCTCACTCTTAAATCCAGGCTAGTCTTGTGACTTGATTTGACCAACAGAAGGTGGCAAAAGTGACCTCATGCTGGTTCTCAGCCTGGACTCCAGGGGATCTTGTGCAAGTTCTGTCCCTGCCCCCCCTTTTCCTTCTCTTAGAAGCTGGTACAGCTGTTTTGTGAGTAAGCTCAAGCTGGCCTGCTGGCAGATAGAGACCACATGGACATGGAGCCGAGCCAAGACAGCCCAGCTGAGACCATCCTAGACCAACTAGTGTCTACGCAGCTGACCACAGATACAAGAGCAAGCACAGCTGGGCACAGCCCTTGGGCTGGTGCTTGAAACCACTGAATTTTTGGAGGGATTTACATGCAGTAGTCCCTCACTGATAGATAGTCCAATCAGTGTCAAAAATCATCGTATAGTTTTAAATACAGGGACTCAGAGTGCACTTGCTAGTGGAAGACATTGCTAAGCTGAAGCCTGAAAGATAAAGTAGGAAGATGTTTTAGATAAGAGTACAGCATGAGAAACCTGGACCTTACAGAGCAAAACTCCTTTTTTTTTCCTGCATGCTGTCAGATACATAGAAATAGAAATATTCTTCTGCTCAAGGAGCTTCTTAGGTAGCTGTGATGTCAAGAGTCACAAAGAGACCAATTATTACACAAAGTGGACTATAGTAACTGCTGAGTTCAAACTCTGGGGCAGGAAGTAGGAAGAGCCCAGAGAAAGATCAGTAACGACTGAAATAAACATTCAGGAAGACTTGGAAGATAAGCTGACTATGATGGGACTTAAGGAATGGGTAGGACAAGTCTGGGAGATCTGGAGAGAGAAAAATATTCCTGGGACCATTTGGGGCATTTTGTTAAAGGGCCTATTTTGTCATTCCTACCCACTGAACACCTACTATGTGCTACACACCTTGGGAGGAATCATGGGAGAAGCAGCAGTAAAGATTACCTCATCTTTATGAAATTGAAAGTTATGCTTGCCTTTGGAGTGCCGGGCTCCTTTTCTACATCTTGTTTTTTGCATAACATAAGCTCATCCTATCATTCATTTCTATCTGCATTGTTGGGAGTATTGCTTTGTGGTAAGGAGCAAGGAGAGCCATGAAACTAGATCAATGAGTATACTTTTAGATGTTCTCCATAGTAGCTAGGGGCTTGGTTGCCAGTTTTTCCAGGAGATATTGTCTCCTGACTGCTCTTCAAAGAGACTAGGTTGTTCTATTTCTTAGCCCCCTGGAGTGTGGATTTCATGCTGAGCTGAAGATGCAAGCCCCAGGACATTGGCGCCTGTTGAGAGCTTTATCTTCTCTCCTTCAGGTTTCTACTGAGCCTGCTTGGGATTTGGAGGCTTATATGGTGTTTTCTTAGCCAAAAGTCTTTGTAAAACTTGATTATCAGAAATAAACAAGAGCAACTCCCACCTTCTGAAAACAGTGCTTAAGAAAACTTTAATTTGAAACGAGGGATAACCCAGACAGCTCTGGAATGAGCTCAGAGCTGCCAAACCTGTGCTGAAGCAGAAAGTTGCTTATTTGTGAAAGATATATTTGTTGAATCATAAATGAGAGCTGCCATCAAAACTAAGCCTAGACATACAGGGACATGTGTGGAGATAATTGACACTGTCTCCTTTTTCCAGTTTGCAAATGTGTTTGGGACACATGTGTAAAGGCGTGGGGTCATAGAGTCTTTTTAAAGACCTATATGAGCCCCGTGGCTAGTGGTGTTACCATCTCTAACCCTGACTGCTCTTATCTAAGCTTTCCTCATGAGCTCTCAAAGGCATTTGAAAACAAACAAGTGAGAGAGTTTCCCAAGATCATCCTAGTCATCCATTCTGACACTTGCTGTGACAGTGGGCCAAGGCTGGCCCCTTTCTGCGATTTCTCATGGTCTAGGACTCTGAGATTCTTTTCCTTGTTAGTTCAAGAGTGAAATTCTATACTTTACTGTCAAGTGCTCTGGTCAGAGATTTTGCCTTTGGCCACAATTTTAGAGAGGCATTTTTTAAATGCACATATATACTTATAATATCATCTGTGGCTTCTGGATCCAAAGTTCCTTACTCATTCAAATGTATTTCAGTGTGTGGGGTAGCTCATAGGCTAAAGGAAAAAGTTCCTGTGATTAACTGTGGGTTTTTTTTTTTTCAGTTTATAATAATCATTAAGAAAAAAATTGCTATTCATGTTAGATAAAGGGGACATTACTATAATACATAAGGAGTACTTATATATTAATAATAGACCAAAAACACAAAGAAAAATGGACAAAATATATGGTCAGATAGTTCACTAAAAAGCAAATTAATAACACAAATTTATTTGGCATATATTTAAAAAAACACTTGATCTCATCTACAATAATAAATATGCATATTAAAAGTATAATAAGATAGTTTTCACTTCCTGGATTAGCACACATCTAAATGTTTAATAAGATACTTGGTTGAAAATATGTGAAGAAACTGGAACTCTTGTATATTGTTAGTGCCCAAGTAAATTAGTATAAACAATTTGGAGGACTGTTTGGTAATAGTTACTAAAATCCAAAATGTCCTTTGACCCATAGTTCTACTTCTAGAAATTTATCCTCAGATAAATTCCACTTCCAGAAATCTGTCCTACATTGCACATAAGTGAAATGAGGAATGCACAGCATTATTTATGGTGGCACTATTTAACTGCAAAATGGTGGAAACAATTCTAAATGCTTTTTAGTAAGGGAGTAGGCAAATATATCATGGTATACTACATGATATCATACTGTGGTTAAAAAGAATAAGGTAGATATTTCTTTATATACTGCTATGGAATAATATCCAAGATATAGTGTTATGGATAAAACGCAGGGTGCAGAAAAATTTGTGTTAGGAGCTATCATAAGTGTAAAAAAAGAAAAAATGTATTTTTTATGTGCATAAAAATCTTTGGATGCATACACACACAAAATGGAAATAGCATTTTCTTCCAGGAGGGAGATACTAGTTGTTGGAACACAAAGGTGGGTAAGAGACTTACATTTTCTGTATATCCTTTTGTACCCTTAGAATTTTGTGCCACATATATGAATGTATTGTCCAGTAAAAATCTAAACCCTAATCAGAGTTCTCAGATAAAGGTTTCTTTCAGATTTTTCCTATCTGAAAATTTGGAATTATTCTTCCTCAAGTACATCGGAGAGACTATTTGCTGTCTTCTCTTCTTTGTCTAATCTAGTGCCTGGCAGAGAGCAGAGGCTCAAATATATTTGCTAGAGTTATAAATGAAGGTTTAGAGTGAGTCATATGGCTTCACACAGAGGCTTGCCACTCTCGGGTATCCACAGTAGGGCTGGCTTGAGCTTACCATGATTTCCAGTGGAGTAATTTTATATGGAAATTGATCACTTTCTTTTTTTAAAATTTCACTTAATTTCTTTTCTTTTTTTTTTTTTTTGGTTTAAAGATTTTATTTATTATTTATTTATTTATTTATTTGACAGAGAGAGATCACAAGTAGGCAGGCGGAGAGTGGGGAGGGTGGGGTAGAAGCAGGCTCCCCGCTGAGTGGAAAGACTGATGTGGGGCTTGATCCCAGAGCCCTGAGATCATGACCTGAGCTGAAGGCAGATGCTTAACCCACTGAGCCACCCAGGCATCCCTCACTTAATTTCTTTTAAAGATTTTTTTTTTTTTTTTAGTTTGGGAGAAAGAGAGGAGTGCGTGCATGCAGGAGTGTGGGTGGGAGGGCAGAAGGTGAGGGAGAGGGACAAGCGGACTCCCTGCTGAGAAGGGAACCCAATGCAGGGAGTCAATCCCATGACCCTGAGATCATGACCTTAGCTGAAGAGAGACGCTTAACTGACTGAGCCACCCAGGTGCCCCTGATCACTTCTTTTCAGAGAAGTACTGAAGAAAAGAAATGGACTTACTTAAGAATGTGGTATTAAAAACTTGTAAGACTGTGTTGATGGAGCCACTGTCCTAGATACAATCATGGTCTTTGGTGACTGATGAATTCCTTCTGAGAGGATGGAGAGTGAGAAGAGGAATCTATAGGTATGGCCTTGACCAGTAATATACTAGTAAAAGTTTCGTTGATTGGTGTCTTAGGAAAAAACAAACCCTGATTTATAGTGCTTGCCAATTTCCATGGTGTAAGTATTCCTGCCACAGCTGATTTCAAGCTACTAAGGTGATATCTCTGTGAAGTTGGGAAGAGATGGTAATAATTGGCTCTTGTGATAAGTGACAGGTCTAGCACATCCCTGGTTATGATTAGGTAAGAATTTCCCTTTTATAGTCAAAAGCAGAGGCTTTAGAATGTAAATAGACTCTCTGAAGGGTTGGAGTCATAGAGATGTTTTGTAATTCTTCTAAGCCAATGATTCTCAAAGTGTGGTCCATGCAAATTCTTGGGTCCCTACCTCCAAACCCGAATCGGAGACTATGGGGATGGGGCCCAGCAATCTAGAATTTAAAAAATTAAAATATTTTCAGACAAATGAGACCAGAAAATTTGTCATCAGCAAATAAAATACTAAGAGTTATTCTTTAGGCACAATAAAAATGTTCCTGATGAAATATGAGGGATATAACAAGTAATAAGAAGCAACAAATGGCTTCACCAGCAGTCATTTGGGATGAGACTCATCTCTTCTTTCTTGGGTATCAGTCATGCCTCTGTCCTCATCAGTTGTGTAGGGAAAACAATGACTATATTCACCTTTTTCAAACTCAGATTTGTGTTGCTGTGGACTGTCAGGAAATCCTTCATCATCCAGTCAAATGTGTGTCCAGGAAAAATTTTGAGTCTCTGGGATGGTTCAAGACAGTTCTATGTCAAAAACTCCAAATGTAAGAGTGATTTTTATAAGGAACAAGTCAATACCTCTGAAATCTGAACCCCATTTTATTGGGTAAGTCATGAACAACCAAGTTGGCTGCCTCCAAGCATGTTAATCTCATTCCAGCTAACAGGATCATTGGGGAGGGGACTCAGCCTGAAGCTACTAATGATGCCCAAGAGACGATCATGCCAGATGCTAAGCACTGGGGTTGATTTTCTCAAGCATGTCCGATTAGATCTATGCCTAATGCAGCTGCTTTTCTTCACTCTGAGCCCAGCATCCACTTCTAGTTGTTGTGATTTAAATTTCCCATATTCCTTTGGAGTGCCTGGGTAGCACAGTGGGTTAAACCTGACTCTTGGTTTCGGCTCAGGTCATGATCTTAGGGTTGTGAGATTGGGCCCCACTTTGGGCTTTCTGCTTAATACAAGTCTGCCTGGGATTCTTTTTATCTCTCCCCTGCCCCTCCCCCACTGGCTTAGGTGCACTCTCTCGAAAACAAAACAAAACAAAACACATTTTACCTCCTTTAACACACTGAATTTTTAAAATGAGAATTAAGGAAGCAGAAGGAATAAAAATAACAATAAAAATATAAAAAGCCCTCCAGGTGATTCTGGTACATGTCATTGATTTAAGCCTGTTTTCTTTGGGAATGGACACGGGTGTTGACAAATACAGGCCTACAGGGTTAAACAGAATAATGATTATAAGGTTCTTGGCATAGGGGACACTAACTACGATAATGAAGATGATATTTTCTGTGACTCAACCGGGCATTTAAGAGGCATTAGAAGAGTTTAAGGTATGCTTATTTTCTTATGTCAGCGGGGCAAGAGATATGCCAGAAGATATAGCCATAACTTTTTGTACAGTTAGACCATGTGTAATTATCTTAATCCTTGTAGCATCATTTGGAAGAGGTGAATACCAACACTGCTTCCTTATAGCATGCTTGCATAGGGCCAGATGCCTCAGACTTAAGGCAAGGAGGTGATTTCCCCTCTGTGTCAGGCCATTGGCAGCCCCTAGCCTTTGCTGTACTGAGTAAACCAACTCATGAGATGTGAACCAACAACCAGGAGAGTGGGAGATGTGAGGAACATGCTGGAGATTTAGGCTCTAGCCTTAGGAAAGCCTTTGAATTTGGAAGTAACACTTGTGGTTTTGGAAAATATTAGCTTCTTTTATTGAGCACTTACTACCTACCAGACGTTGCAACATGACTTTGCACCATAGACACTATTTCTCTTTAACAGTTAAAGAAACTGAGATGGAGAGCTCCAGTGATGTATTCAAGGTCACAGAATAGATGGTTTCTTGGATATAAAAAAGACACAGAGCCATTCCCTTAACCACTATTGTTCCCTTTTCTTTTTTATATCTTCCCTTTTGTATTTCATGCCTGTCAGTGACGGGGATCTTGGGAATAGAAGGACCACTAACTCTTATTGCAGGCTTCCCCTCCCCCACCTTTAGGCATATTTCAGAAACCCTCACACCATAAGTGGTTCATAGCAGTCTTCCCTAGGCACAAAGATGGACTTCCAAGGGAGGCAGTATAGTGAAGTGGTGAGAGCTTGGGGTCCTGCACACCTGTAGTTGAATTCTATCTTTACCAGTTATTAACTCTCTACCCTTGAGCATACGATTTTTTTCCCTCTAAGAGTCTTAGGTCAAATTCCTTAGAGGTAGAGCCTGAGACAGAGATTTTTGTGCAAATGATTTATTAAGAGAACACTCTCAGAAGAAATCTGAAATAGAATGAGGGAAGCAGGAGAGGGATAGGGAAGATGCTGAGCAAGAATGTAGACTCTGGCTTCAGAAATCTAGCTGTAGCTTGATCCCACAGGGAACACTGAAGTGTAAATTGTATAGGAGTTGGTCCCAAGGGAGTCATTTTCTTTTGTATCCCTGTGTCAGTTGGTTTTCAGATTTTGTCCAGGGGCTGCCATAGAGGGGTGCAATCTCCCTGTGAGGTGTTTCTGTCATGAGAAGGTAATTATCAGGAGAAGGGGGAAGCTCTGAGCATTAGCAACCGTTATTCACAGTAGCTAGCTAGCTCTAAGTGGGATCTGGATTAGGTAAAACAGCTCCTACTATAGTCACTCTCAGATTTTTATTTATTATTTATTATATATTTTTTAATTTTTTTAAAAGATTTTGTTTATTTATTTAACAGAGATCACAAGTAGGCAGAGAGGCAGGCAAAGAGAGAGGGGGGAAGCAGGCTCCCTGCTGAACAGATAGCCCGATGTGGGGCTCGATCCCAGGACCCTGGGATCATGACCTGAGCCGAAGGCAGAGGCTTAACCCACTGAGCCACCCAGGTGCTCCTCAGATTTTTATTTTTATTTATTTTATTTTATTTTTATTTTTAAAGATCTTATTTATTTATTTGACACAGAGAGAGAGATAGCAAGAGCAGTAACACAAGCAAGGGGAGTGGGAGAGCCAGGAGCCAGATGTGGGGCTCGAGCCCAGGATCCTGGGATCATGACCTGAGCCAAAGGCAGATGTTCAATGACTGAGCCACCCGGGCGCCCCAGATTTTTACTGTTTATTTATTTTTCTTTATAAATAATTTTATTCTTTTGGCTTAACCTCTTTCTTTCTTTCTTTTTTTTTTAAAGGATTTTATTTATTTATTTGACAGAGATCACAAGTAGGCAGAGAGGCAGGCAGAAAGAAAGAGCGGGAAGCAGGCTCCCTGCAGAGCAGAGAGCCTGATGCGGGGCTTGATCCCAGGAGCCTGGGATCATGACCTAAGCCGAAGGCAGAGGCTTTAACCCACTGAGCCACCCAGGCACCCCAGATTTTTCTTGTTTAAAATGCAGATACTAATGCCCACTCAAAAGGAGTCTTGTAAGGAAGGATTAAGTGGTATAATGCATTCCAAGGATTAAGTAGAGTGCTAGGCACAGAGGAAGCACTAAATCAAGGTTAACTTTGTTTCCTTTCCGATCCTGTTGAAAGAGAGTCACTTTATTTCTCTGGTTGAGGTAAAGGATATTTTGTTAAAGGAATTAGTCCAGTCCCCATTCTCCTCTACTTTTTAAATTATAAGAAAATATTAGGGGAGGGGCACCTGGGTGGCTCAGTGAGTTAAAGCCGCTGCCTTCAGCTCAGGTCATGATCCCAGCCAGGGTCCTGGGATTGAGCCCCGAATCGGGCTCTCCTCTCAGCTCTCCTCTCAACCTGCTTCCTCCAATCTCTCTCTCTACCTGCCTCTCTGTCTACTTGTGATCTCTGTCTGTCAAATAAATAAATAAAAATCTTTAAAAAAAAAGAAAATATAGGGGAATATTAATATTAGTGAATATTATTCACTTTTTCATTGAAAAATATATGGTTAGCATCCACTGGGTGCTAGTTGCAGTTCTAAGTATTGGGGATATAGTTGTAAATAAGACAGACAAAATCCTTGTTCTTTTTTTTTTTTTTTTAAAGATTTTATTTATTTATTTGTCAGAGAGAGAGAGGGAGAGAGAGTGAGCACAGGCAGACAGAATGGCAGGCAGGGGCAGAGGGAGAGGCAGGCTCCCTGATGAGCAAGGAGCCCAATGTGGGACTCTATCCCAGGACGCTGGGATCATGACCTGAGCCGAAGGCAGCTGCTTAACCAACTGAGCCACCCAGGCGTCCCCAAAATCCTTGTTCTAATGGTGTTAACATTCTACTGAAGAGGAATAGACAGACAGCACAGAAATTAGCAAGTATTAGTCAGTGATAAGTACTACAAAAATACCTGTTGGGGAGATGGAATCCAAAATGACTGCAGGGCTACATTTGATTTGGTAGTCAGAGAAGTCTTGTTTTAAGTGACATTCACTTGAAGGTCAAGAATGAGTTGGTTATTCAGAGTTATGGGAGAAGCCTATCTCAAGAAGAGAAAACAGCTAATGCAAATGTCCTAAAGCAAGAACAGAGTTGGCAAATTCAAAGTGTAGAGGAAAAGCCAGGGTGCTGGAGTGTAGAGAATGGGGTACAGTGATAGGAGATGAGCCCAAGAAGATAAGGTGGAAAGGTAGTTGTAGGCTAGGTCCTTCAGAGACATGGTAAGGTGTTCTGAGAAATTTTGATTTTGTTATAAGTCTTAAGGGAAGCCATTGGTGAGTTTATACAGGAGTGTGAAATAAACTTACATATATTTTAAAAGATCATTCCAGCTGCTTGTAAGGAACAGATTATAGAAGAACAAGAGTGGAAGCAGAGAGACCAATTAGTAGATTATTGCAAAGATAATGTCTTGGAGCAAGATAGTGGAACAGAGGAAATAGATGTAAATGGATTCAGGAAATGTTTTGGAGGCAAATTCAGTAGGCCATATTGACAGATTGGATGTTGGCCATGAGAGAACAGGAGAAATCAAGGATGTGTCCTACATTCATGGCTTGAGCTTCTGGGGCAGATGGTTTAGCTATTTACTGAGATGGCAAAGACTGGGGGAGAGGCAGAGATCTTATATATCACAGAAAGAAGAAAGAAAATGAAAAAAATTAAGAATAGTGCCACTATGTACAAAATAAAATGGAGAAAATATAAAATTAGAAGAAAAGAGAGTAAACATGAGTTTAATACTATTGGCTGGAAAATGTGGTGCACAATATTACAAGATACATTGAACTTTGAAAGGCTTATTCAAAGGAGTTTGGTCTGGTAATCAGCATTTTCAGAGAATGGCAAATGCAAATTTATCCTTCTAGTTCCTCTAAGAGAAAGCATCTGTGGGTATTTAGGTTCTGGAATCTTGGAAGGTCTGAGGGTTTACTTACTTCAGAATTTTTTTTTTTTTTTTTTCAAATCTAGTCATCAAAGCCATAAGTACCAGGGATGAAGTTCTTTTCAAATAGGGATATTTTCTGAGTGTAAAAATCTCAGTAGATGGGTAGAGAAAAAAGCAAAGTCTCAGCTTTTTCCATTGGCCTAACTTCTTTTGGGGGGACAAGAGACGGGAGCTAGCATTCTCTTTCCGTCTTATTCAGTAGTAAAAAATCATGAAACAAATGTAGCATTTATTTTTCAAAGATTTAAAATTAAGCAAAATATTTTGGGGTTGGAAACTTGGGAGCAATGTGCTGTGCTGATCTGTCTGTCCAAGACCAAAAATTCCGAAGAGTTTAAAAGAAAACAAAACAGAAACCCTCCTGTAGCTTTGTTCTTGGTTAACTCTTCTTCCTTCAAGGCAGACCTTATTCTTATTAGGCCTCCTATTTTAATCTTTTAAAAACCCTGAAGGTTAATGAAGGAAGATCAATATAGAGGTGGTTAAAGTGTTGAGATATTTTTCATGGCCATGTTGTTATGTTTCTGAAACAATGACATCTCTAGGAAGCCAAGGGAAGGACTGGGTATTCCTTCAGAGCCATTTGAAATTATTTAGTGGCCATGAAGTTGGATGTAGGACCCTCCGGTTAGGAATCTCTCTTGTATTCTAATCCTCCAGTGGCAAAAGGATAAGAGCTTTGTGCACTGGAAGGGAGATAATTGTGGTTCCTCTTTGAGAGTTTTTATTATGTTATAATTCCCAGTCATCCATGAACTTTTCTGGGTGGCTTTAATTGTGAACCATAATAGAATCAGCCAATCCCTAATATCAGGAAATTACACCCAATTCCAATACAACTGAGATGACTAGACAGAAATGCATTATTTCTTGATATCTACTATACTCCTCTTCCTATACTCCCTTCCCCTGGACATGTTATATATATATCATTATGTTTATTCACCTCAACATCTGAATATTAAAATTTCTATTTTAACTTCCATGTGCAGTCCTGTCTAGCTGGATCTGAAGTGAAGTTGGGTGATATCATTCTTCTGGGCCACTATATGTATTGTATGATTTTCATGAGATTTTAGAAATTTTCTGCTGAAGGAGGTTAACTTGAATTGGAATGGACTTGGCAGTGGTAAGGCTTACAAGAGAAGCCAAGCTTCAAGGAAGTCTGGAGACCCCAGTGAATATTTTTTCCAATAGAAGGAAAGGCATGATGAGACAGATTCTACAATACGGCCTACATGGGTGTTGCTACCAGGTTTAACAATGATACTGGCGCATGACATTCTGACAGCATATATGAGCCACTGGGGGGAGAAGGGGTGATATTTGCAAACTAGAACTCCTGTTGATGCTGTCCAATAGAACTTTCTGTGATGACAAAAATGTTTTACATGTGTGCTATCCAATAGACACTGGTCACATGGAACTTTTGAGCACTAGAAATGAGGGTAATGTGACTGAGAAACTGACCTTTACTTAAATGGTTGCATGTCTCTAGTGCCTACCACAGCTAAATGCTTCAGTAGCTCCAGTGCTGTGGGATCTCCACAGGTGAGCCTAGCTCAAGTAAAGACAAGTTAGGGATGTGGAACTCAGTAGGGGCAAGTTGCAAAAGAACATGGAGTGAGAGATGTCAGAGTAAATATCGACTGAATCAATTTAGAGAGCGATAGGAATTCAGTTTATGTAATGGGGGAGCTTATGTAACAGGAAGGTTTAGAGTGGGTACAATATATGCAATAAAAACCTCTTTTGGTCCCATATGTCAGTGAGCTTTAGGTTATACTTAGAAGAGATAATTATGTCCATTCCTCTGCAGGGTGCTCAGCACCTGCTCTAGTTTTTAGCTCATTGTATATGTTCAATAAATATTTGTTTGGAATGAATGAGTGAATAAAGGGGATGTCAAAGTTACCCACCTGGGATCATTGTATCATTAGCTATCGCCATAGTAATGCTGCATAACACAGTTCCTCAAAACTCAGTGACATAAAATAAAATTCCTTTATTCTTGTTCATAAGTCAGGAAAGTAGCTGGGATGGCCTGTGTTACTTGAATTCATTTAGGAGCAGAAGAAAAGCTCTTTTCATGGAGATGACAAAAGCACATGAGGCCAAGCAGAAACTTCAAGAGTTCTTCAGGTGGGCCCTCAGAACAGTCATGTCACTTCCATACACATTCCATTGGCTACGGCATGTCTTCTCACTAAGCCCAAAGGTGAGGGTTGGGGAAGTACTCTATGCCCACGTGCAAAGGGGAAAATCGTGAAGTTACATGACAAAGAACATGGCTCAGGGAGGGCTGAACTGAGGCCCAAAATTTGATCAGCCATAGTCATGTGGCAGGCCAGGGTCAGACCTGTGTTTTATATCCAATTTTGCCCAGTTCCTTAGTCTGTGTTTCTAAATGCTTCATGTACGATCAAAGATAGTCTTACCATCCATGTGACAATGAGTCTCCAGGGTGGATGTTATGTTTCCATCCTTTAAAAAAATCTGATATTCTGCTTTTAAAATTTTTGTTATTTATCTCATTGAATGATTGTCATTTTTGTGGTACTGGACTGCAATCAATCCACATGATTTGGCTCTGTCATAGAGTTGGAGGTGTAGGCTCATGGAGGTTCAAAGAATCTGTTAGTCTGCAAATATTTTTGCTTTAATCATGGACTGTCTCAGTTACTAAGGGCCTGGGATGCTGCTGCCAATGGCTGAAGCACTAGAGAGTGGAACTTTTAGTCTCAGTACCCTGGATTAGGTTTTCAACTTTGACTGAGGTTCCTTGCTGCTGTCAGAACCTTACCATTTCCTCTTTTTAAAAAAAGAATGGTTTTCTTTAAAAAATCCATACAACCACATTCTCTTTTTGGCATCTAATCTATGAATTTCGACAAATGTACAGTCATGTAGCCACCAACACAATCAACATATATCCACCACAGAATTGCCTGGTGCTGCCCTTTGCAGTCATCTCTTCTCCACATGTCCAGCCTTTTATAGAACACCATATAAATGAAATCACACAGTGCAGCCTTTTGAGTCTGGCTTCTTTTAGTTAGCAGGATGCCTTTGGGACTCACCTGTGTTGTTGTGCGTTGTCAGTAGTTCATTCCTTTTTGTTTCTGAGTAGTATCCCATTGTCTGAATGTGTGGCACATTCTGTGGTTGGGGAACATTTGGCAGTTTGTTTCCAGTTTTTGATAGTTACGAAAAAGCTGCTATAAATATTGGCATATAGGCTTTTGTGTGAATGTAAGTTTTTATTTTTCTTGGGTAAATACTTATGTGTGGAATTGCTGGATTGTATGGTAAGTTTATGTTTTAATATTCCAACTCCCTATTGGAATATTGGAACCCAAACCAATCTTTTAAGAGACAGCTGAATTATTTTCTAAAGTAGCTGTACCATTTTGCCTTCCTACCAACAGTGTATAAAAGTTCATACTGCGATTTTTATTTCTTTGTTTTCCTCTCAGCCACTCACTCTCTTATATGAATTTGTAAAGTCAGACCCCATCCATCTCCTTAGACTGATTTTATTTTTTTGCCTTCCCTGGTAGTTTTTAAAGAGGTTGTTGCCTGTATCAAATCTATTTTAGAATGAAGTGCATTACAGTTCTCTGCATGGTGCAATACATGAGAATATTGGAGTTCTGGTGCATGAAATTGGAATATTAATTTGCCATTAGTGCACTGATAATTCATAAAAAGTTTTCTTTTTGACCCTTGGAGCCTCAATACAAAAATAAAGGTGCTGATCTAGACAATATATATCTTTTCTAAAAAGCTGAATGGTTGATTTCTGATTTTTTAGTCTTAGCTGCTTATAAGATTTTGGGCATCAACCTACCATTATTTCTGATATTTATCAAGCCAAATTCCTAACTTTGGCCTTTACCATTTCAATGTATGCTGACCCAAATCTCAACTGTCAGCATCTACTTCTTTTCATTTGAGAAGTTTCTCCTGCCATCAAAGGCCACTCTGCTTATGCACATGGCAAGTTGGAGTGCCATGAAATTAACATCACCAGAGGCAGCCTTCAACCATTGACCGAAAGAAGAAATAGATTGAATTTGTGTATAAACACCGCCATCTCCCTCATCTCTGGGTGAGATAATTCTGAGGTTCATGGCTCTACACTGGCTCTCAGGGCTCCCCAGTGCTTTTAAGCCACAGTTTGCCCACAGTAGAACTTGCTTTATCGTGCAAACTTTATTGGTAACCTTCCCTTCTTTGATTTCTCCACTCTCTTTTTTTTTTTTTTTTAAAGATTTTTATTTATTTATTTGTCAGAGAGAGAGAGGGAGAGAGAGCGAGCACAGGCAGACAGAATGGCAGGCAGAGGCAGAGGGAGAAGCAGGCTCCCCGCCAAGCAAGGAGCCCGATGTGGGACTCGATCCCAGGACGCTGGGATCATGACCTGAGCCGAAGGCAGCTGCTTAACCTACTGAGCCACCCAGGCGTCCCTGATTTCTCCACTCTCTTGCTAGCCCCTTTAATTCCTAGATCAAATATTTGAAGTCAGTCCTTGACTCTTTTTTTTTTTTTAAAGATTTTATTTATTTATTTGACACAGAGAGATCACAAGTAGATGGAGAGGCAGGCAGAGAGAGAGAGAGAGAGGGAAGCAGGCTCCCTGCCGAGCAGAGAGCCCGATGCGGGACTCCATCCCAGGACCCCGAGATCACAACCTGAGCCGAAGGCAGCGGCTTAACCCACTGAGCCACCCAGGTGCCCCAGTCCTTGACTCTTTGTCAGCTTTTGGTATGACCACATCAAGTCAGGTGTATTCCTGATTTTTATCAACTCCCTTTTTTGGTTGCCTACATTCCTGACATCCATGTTTTATTCTCCATTAACTGAGTCTACTCAAACTTGTATCTAGTTCTCCCAGTACTGACATATTTTAAGTATCTGTGCTCTCCTACTGTCCATGAACATGATTTGGCATTTGCTGTGGTAGAAAGCTAATGGCAGTGGGAGTCATGTCTTTGTAAAACCTTATCTTTGGTAAGATAAGATAAGAAGTTTCCATGTCTTATCTTACCAAAGATAAGACATGGAAACTTCTCCAACTCCAGTTATGACATATGAAAAATGAGGCTAGTAGGTGCTATCACAAAGATGGTTTTGAACTTTAAAGTACCTATGGGTGATTAGTGAGCAGTATAGGTCATCAGCATAAGTTGATTCTCTTGCTTCTCATTGTCTGATCACTTTGAGATCAAGTCTTATTTCTTTCATGGCTGGCCACTTTCCAGGAGCACAATTCAAATGGTGAGTCTGTTTTTATCTATAGTAGTTGGTTTTTCATTGACCTGGGACTATGACATGATATAGTTGTTCCATTGTCCCTACCTTGATAGGTTATTTTAATAAAACAAGTATTTTTTCCATGTTGCAGATTAGAAATTTAAGCAAAAACTACAGTGTTTCATAAGTATATATTGAGGTTAGGTGAAAGAAGACAGTGATATGAAAACAAATCTCTTATTTCCACTTTGAACCTCAAGAACAATGAAAGAGAGAAGACTCAAAGCAAAATGGAATCTTAGAATTGTAAATAAAATGAAGGGTCACCAAGTAACCAGGGTAGTAATAGTTAATGTTTATTGGATACTGGGAATATTAGAAGAAGTGTTCCAAGTGCTATATAGGCAGTGTTCCAAGTGTTCAGAACACTGAAGAGTGTTCTATTATCAATATACCCACTTTACATATAAGGAAACAAGGTCAGAGTAGTTAATTTATCCAAGGTGACATTGCCAGTTAGTAGTGAAGCAGGAGTGAAACTCAGGGAGTCAGATGCCAGAGTCCACATTTTTAACCTTTGTACCATTTTGCCTTCCCAGACTAGGTAGCCCTGTCATGGAGAATCAATGATTTTCAATGTATTTTGTTTCATATTTTATAACCTTAGTTCTTTATCTTGAGTGTAAGTCAGCTTCTAAGCTGATTTCTTAAACCCTTTTATCCTAATTCAACTTTCAGAAAAGATTATTTCTATCTCGACAGACTTTTGAGGCTTACTCCATCACTCCTGGATTTTCTCTCCTCCAGAATAAATAGGCCCTAAAAATCCCTGCTATAAATCACTTGTGTATTATGGATATACATGATCATAAGAAGGCTGCTGCATATCCCTGCTGGTCATTGATGGAGTTAGTTCTTCACCCAGGCACCAATTTATATTAGCTTTCTATGATGCCTTGCCATAGGCTTGTTTTCAAGGAAGAAAAGTTCAAAATGACTGAATGGATGTAGAAGTTCAATGTTGTATAGTAAAGAATTGAAGAGCTCCAGAAACAATGAATACATGGGTAAATACACAATGTATTTATTTTCCTATTTTATATTTTTTAAAAAGATCATTACTATTTCAAGAAAAAATGAGCATTGTGCTCTGGAACAATCGCATAAAGATGGAAGGGAAGTAAATGGAAAAATTCTATTGTAAGATTCATACATAAGATTTGATTATTTCAAGGTAGATTGTGATAAGTTAAGAATATATTATAATTCTTAGAATAATAATTAGTAAGTAACTGTGCCAAACAGGCACAGTTAGAAAATAGTAGAATAGACAGAATACTAAAGGATACTTGACCAATACAAATAAAGAGGTAGAGTTAAACCCAACCATTCCATTAATCACATTAAATATTAATGGACTAAACACTGAGATTAAAAGGCAGAGATTGTCAGATTGGGTGAAAAAAATAAATTTCACCTATGTTTTATTTTCCATATAAAGACACACAGAGGTTAAGAGTAATGGGGAAAAAGATATACCCTTAATGGAACTGAACCACAAAAATTGGGGCCTCTGTTTCACCTGAAGGAGGAAGTATAGGGTACCAATAGGTATCCACAGTCTTAACAGAAAGGAAGCAACATGAGAAGATTGACTCCTTGGAACAGGGAAAAGCCAAATGCTGGTAGATACTGAAAACATTTCCTCAAAGATCCAGCAAGTTTAACAAGCAACCAAATAATGTCTTTCCATTTCTGCTTTGTAGAAAAGTGCTAATAGTAACCATTTTTAGTGGAGCAAAAATGACGATTTTTCTGCCACCTCTTCGTGGATGGCTTTTCAGCCTCATCCAGCATCTGGGCTGTGAGCAACAGGAATCATATGACTTGGGTACCAATTTCCTTCACCAGTTGGGTTTGGTGATGGATTTAGCTGACTGTCATATTTTTTCCTGGTTCAGTGTGTCCTCTTTTCCTGCTGGCCCCATGATAATGACTGTTGCCAAAGCAAACAATAACAGAATATAAGAAAGAGAAATGAGCTGTTGGTGTATTTATTGTTCCAGTTTTGCCAGTGGAATGAAGGTTGTAAGTAGGAAAGAGAGGCTGTTGTGGCTTTATTTGTCATACTTTTCTGTGGGCCTGTTATTTGGTAAAAAGTAAGTTTTCTGAGTAGCAAGATCTTTTCTATGCATGTAGCACATATGCAATGCATGCCTGGTTCTTCCCAAGCTGAGAGAACTGCCAGGCTTCTGTGAATGAAAAGGAAGCCTGGAATACTCCTTCTCTCCCTCTGACCTCCTACTAAGACTCCTGCTTAACATCCTTTCAAAAGGCCCCTCAGCTGGGCAATTACAGGGATATAATTCCATTGACAGAATCCCTGGTTTCAGTCCTGCATGTAAAATGAATTTCAGATAAAGTGGAGATTGTCTACAACTGTGATCCACAGTTTGGCTGGGCTGGGGAGAAACTTTCTGTGGTGAGAAGTTATTTTTCTGCGATTGACTTTAATTAACCTGTCTTCTTTAAGCCTGCATACTGGAAAGGTTCTTGAAGGTGGCATTTTCTCCAGGCTGTTCAAAGGGAATGAAGGTGACAGTTGAGTTTATTTTTCAGCATTGTTAATTTGGTTGATGTTGGGGCCTTTCCAAAGAAACCACTAAAGCTATCATAGAAAATTAAGGGTAACACATTTGAGAAGGATTCTGGAACATTTGGCTCTTGTAGTGGCCTGCATAATGTTTGTCAAAAAAAAAAAAAAAAAAAAAAGGATGAATTCATTATCTCCAAATAGTGGAAAATATTATAAATGGCAGTAAATGAAGTAAATGGGAGTTTCCACTGTAATGTACTATTCTTTAAGCCAGCCACCCAGAAAGAACATAATTTGGTTTGCTGGGTGGGGAGTCTTAACTAAAATGCAAGAGACTGTTCTTGGGCTCCAAGTGATGTTTTGGAATAAGGCATTCCTTCTGCTGCTGTGGCTCTTTTGGTTTACTGCCCATCTGGGCTGTGCATGTCTTGCAGCTTGTTGAATTGAGCCTGAATGGAGCTCTCAACTCTTCAACTTAGATCTGACCTTAGGGTGTTGCTTTCCTGCCTGACTCAGCCTCCAGGAGAAAAGAAAATAAGAAACTAACCTCTCCTTTTGTGAGGAAATGGTCTCTCTTACTTTTGGATGCCTCTCCTGCTTTGACTGCCTTTGCCAGCCTGCAGAACAAAAGCCGTGGCTGTGTTTCCTTCTTGTCAGTGGGATGCTTCACTAAGCGTGTCTGCTCAGGCCTGGGCTATGACGCTCTTCGGCAGACCCATCCTCCTATCCTGGGGGCTGAACTTGTGAGTTTACAGCTTTCCCACACAGGACCAGAAGGCCACATCCATCACTGCCATCACCATCTCCCTTTCCTGCTGTAAAAGATCCATGAAGGAGATCCCCCACCTTCACTGGCTTCTTGATTCCACCTTCACCTAAATGAGTGAGTTACCAACTGGCCCAGACTGGAGGCAAGGTCCATCTGATGGATTCTCTTCTCTTCTTCAGGCTAATGAAGTGAGTCATCTATAGGATAACATCTTCTCTACCTCTCCTTAACTAATTTTAGTGATTTTTGAGAAATTGTGAAATATATACACGTCATTATAGGCCCTTGGTACCTGATATTTGCTATGGATTCTAGAAAATGGAGTAATTATGTCTATATTTATGTAAATTGTAAAATAAACTCCTCTCTAGGGTTTTATTTTCTACTTTTTATTCTCAATATAAATTATCTTGTATTGAGCAAAAAACAGCCCTTTAGTTTGGTCTGTGAATTCTTGCTGGTCCATGGAAATTGAGGGGTACTGATGCCAAATTCAATTGTACAAGTATTGTTGAGAACTCACTATGTGTGAATTCCAAAAGAAATATGAGTCGTAGCTTCAGATCTTAATAAACATAAAATCTGCTTGAAAAGACAGAACAAACACATATGGAACACCTATGTATTTCCTCTGGTTTGATGTGTGTGTATGTATTTCCTTTGGTTTGATGTGTGTGTATGTATTTCCTCTGGTTTGATGTGTATGTATGCACATGTACATATACAACACCTATACATGTACCCATGTACATACATATGCATGCACACACACATATGCACTTTCTTGTACATTCACACAAACATGCACATATATATCTCTATACAGACACACACATATGCATACATACATTCATGCATTTATATATACCTATATACATACATATACAAGCATTCACATATACTCATGCATATATATGCACATATATACACATACACATTCTCACATGTGTGTTCCCACTTACATACATGTATACACATTCATACACATATACACATGTACCTGCACATACACACTCACACATATACACACTCATACACATATACATACACAAATACACAAACATTTTTATTCATTAATTAATGGCTAGAACCCCTAGGTCCACATTAATAGTTGTGTGTTCTTATTTCAAAAATTATTTTGATATTGATGCTTTTAATGTTTCACCATGAAGAATGATGCTGAGATTTGTTTTGAAATATATGTATTTTTAAATCATGTTAAGGAACTTTCTTTTTGTTCTTGATTTACTATGGGAATTTTTGTTCTGAGAAATTTGAAAAATACCCCAGAGTAAAATGAATAATTAGAATGTTAATGTACCTCTCAATCAGAATTGATGATTGGAAATGTTTTGTTCCATTTGCTTTGTCCTAATTTAAATGAAAGAAATAAAGCATTACAGGAGAGTTGGCATTTTCTTTGTCTTCTGTCTTCAGTTTGTTCCTCATGCCTCAAACCCAGAAGAAAATGTGAACTGAGCACATATCTTTTTCATTCTACTTTAATGCGCTTACGTACATATGTGTATCTCCATGAATAATATGTAATGTTCATTTTATCATGTTGGAAATTGGATGTAAATGTCAAGGTGTGTATTATCTGAAACCTTTTTTCTACTCAGCGTTTTGTGTGGAGTTCTAATTATATGACTGAATAGAGAGAGTTATGTTATTTTAACAATTGTATTCTAGTATATGAATATACCATGTTAGTTATTCATTGATGTAATTCTGAAGATTCCCCCCCCCTATTTTAAAGTGCTTTGCAGTGGACATAATTTGACACATTTGTTTGCAAACACACACAAGAATATTTTAGAGTATGTACCCAGGAATAGAATTTCTCAGTCATAGCATATAGGTTTTCAATTTTACTAGATAGTGCCAAATTCTTCAAAATTATTTGACTGATTTAAACTTCTACCAGGAGTATATGAAAGTTGTTTTCTTATGTCCTTGTCATCTTTTTTTTTTAATAGTTTTAATGTTAGCCTATATGAGGCTAATGGATATTTTAATGTTAGTCTATATGAGGATGTGAGGTGGTGTATTGTTCAATTTACAGGTCCTAAGAAGTTTTCTAGAAATGGAAATAAATGTTTTGCTTCAATGCCTTTTCTGAATATGTTGAAGACCTTTTTTTTAAAGCAACTTGCATTTTAAATTATGTTTACTGGCTTTTCATAATTTAATTTTATGATACCCATAGGTAATGATTTGTTATTTGTTTCATGTACTGCCACATTGCATTTATTGATATTTAATTTATTTTTTTTGTATTAATATTTATAACTAAATTTGTTCTGTATTTTTTCTTAGACTATTTTCCCCAGATTTTGGTATCAGTTTTAGGTTCTCTTCATAAAAAATTAGGAAAGATCCTTTCTTTAGACTCTGGAATATGTTATCTAGTATAGGGAAAAATCTCTTTGTTTTCAAAAATATCTTTTGAAAATTTCACCTTTGGAACCAGCTGATCCTGGTGACTTTTGGGATTTTAGTTAGGGTAGGTTGGGAGGGACTTAGGGAAGATATGGAGGTAACTCTTTATAAATGTCCATAGTTTCTTCCTTGGCTATTCATATCAGATTTTTCTACCTCAAATTGTTTTGACATTACTAATTTTTGTTCCTAGAAAGTTAACTTATTTTCCTAGTTTTCAAATTAACTCACTTGCAGTGAAAGTCAGTATATTAGTGATCTTCCAGAAGGTATAAAAAGTTATTACATCTCAACAATAAAAAGACAACTCAATTAAAAAATGAGCAAAGGATCTGAATAAATATTTCTCCATAGACTATGTATAAATATCTGATAAACATTTTGAAGTATGCTCAAAATCATTAGACATTAGGAAAATACAAACCAAAACAACAAAGAGATACAACTTTACATTCACTAGGATGACTATAATAAAAAAAGACAATAACATATATGGGCTTAGATACAAAAGAGTGGGAACATTTATACGTTGCTAGTGAGAATGTAAAATAATGCAGCTGCTTTGGAAAACAGTCTGATTGTTCCTCAAAAAGTTAAAAATTGAGTTAACATTTGACCCATCAGTTCCACACTTATGTATGTACCCAATAGGATTGAAAACATATGTCTAAACAAAAACTTACATACAAATGTTTTTACAGCAGTATTATTCATAATACTAAGAAAAATGGAATCAACCCAAATGTCCATCATATTGTATGATTCCATTTATATCAAATATTCAGACTAGGCAAATTCATAGAGACAGAAAGTAAATTTGTGGCTGCCAGAGCCTGGGAGGAAGAATTGGAAGCGGTACTACTGATGGGTAGGCAATTACTTCTTGGGTTGATGGAAATTTTCTGGAATTGGATAATGGAGATGGTTGCATATTTTTACTAGAAATAATTGACCTGTATGCATACACCTTAAAGTGGTGAGTTTTGTGGTATTTACATTATATGTCAATACAATATATTAGTGATATGAGAACATAGAATCTTAGAGTTGGAAGAGATTTTATAAAAAGTCGCAAATTTCAGGGACACCTGGGTGGCTCAGTTGGTTAAGTGGCTGCCTTCGGCTCAGGTCATGATCCCAGCATCCTGGGATGGAGTCCCACATCGGGCTCCTTGCTCGGCAGGGAACCTGCTTCTCCCTCTGTTTCTGCCTGCCTCTCTGCCTACTTGTGATCTCTCTCTCTGTCTGACAAATAAATAAATAAAATCTTTAAAAAAAAATAAAATAAAAGTCACAAATTTCAGATGCAATCTCTTTTTAATTTAAATTCAATTTAATTAACATATAGTGTATTATTAGTTTCAGAGGTAGCATTCAGTGATTCATCAGTTGCATTTAACACCCAGTGCTCATTCCATCAAGTGCCCTCCTTAATGTCCATCACCCAATTACCCCATCCCCCACACCTTCCCTCCAGCAACCCTCAGTTTGTTTCCTGTAGTTAAGAGACCATAAGGGTCTCTTAGAGTTTGTCTCCCTCTCTGTTTTCATCTTATTTTTCCTTCCCTTCCCTTATGTTCATCTGTTTTGTTTCTTAAATTCCACATATGAGTGGAATCATATGATAATTGCTTTTCTCTGACTGGCTTATTTGCTTAGCATAATATCCTTTAGTTCCATCCATGTCGTGCAAATGACAAGATTTCATTCTTTTTGATGACTGAGTAATAGTTCTCTGTGTGTGTATGTTTGTGTGTGTGTATTACCACATTTTCTTTATGCATTTATCTGTCAATGGACATCTGGGCTCTTTCCATATTTTGACTATTGTGGACATTGCTGCTATAAACATTGGGGGGCATGTATCCTTTTGAATCACTATGTTTGTATCCTTTGGATAAACACCCAGTAGTGCGATTGCTGGGTCATCAGGTAGCTCATTTTTAGCTTTTTGAGGAACCTCCATCCTGTTTTCCAGAGTGACTATACCAGTTTACATCTAATAAGAATGGGTCAGATCTTTGGTTGAGGGCTTTGTTTCTTTAAACTGGAGCTTAGAACCATTCAAGGGAGATAATTCAGTTTTTGACCAGATTTAATGGCTAGAAAAACTTCTTTTTTATTGACTTGAAATCTTCCTTAAGGGGCACCTGGGTGGCTCAGTGGGTTGCCTTCAGCTCAGGTCATGGTCCCAGGGTCCTGGGATTGAGCCCCGCATTGGGCTCTCTGCTCAGCGGGGAGTCTGCTTCTTTCTCCCTCTCTGCCTGCCTCTCTGCCTACTTGTGATCTCTGTCTGTCAAATAAATAAATAAAAATTAAAAAAAAAAGATATCTTCCTTAAATCATCTCCCACTGATTCTTGTTCTGGTGTAATCAGCAAAACAGAGGAAATTTCTCTGCCACACACTCTTCCATCACATATTTGAAGATACACATTATGGCCCTCCTATGTCTCCCCCCCCAAAAAAAATGTTAATTGGGGGATAGTGGCATTACCAGAGGTTTAATTTTGTGTCTTTCTTTTTATTATGTTTATTTAGTTTCTCCAAAACTACCACAAACATCATGCTTGTTATGTAATAGGAAGAAAAATATATGGACAAATATGCCCTCCCAAACAGAGTGACTTGATCAGGGAATGAGGCAGTGGGTCTGTTTATTTACTTGTTACAGGACTAATTTTGAAAAAAAAAAATTGTAAGAATTACAAATGTCAGCTCAGTCATGCTCCCACTCCCCTCCTCTTCTAACTTCTTCATTGAAGGCTTTCTTCCATGTTCTCTTACAAATCTGAGCTTAGCTGGATTCATTCCCCAGTCAAAGGCAAAAGGAGGCAGAAACAGAAGACCCAACTCCTACCCTCAATTAACTCAGAATCTGTGCCCTCCAAAGATACCAATTTCCTTCTAATTACTTCTAATTTTGCAATAGTAGCAGAGAGTAGAAAAGTCTTTTTCTCAAGTAGAAACTAGGATGAATGGAAACACAGGTAAAAAGGAGTTTTTTTAAAAAAAATCTAAATGTCCTGGGGTGCCTAGGTGACTCAGTCATTTAAGCATCTGACTCTTGGTTTCTGCTTAGGTCATCGTCTCAGGGTTGTGGGATTAAGCACTGTGTAGGGCTCTGCACTCAGTGAAGAGTCTTCTTGGGAGTCTCTTTCTCTCCTTCTACCCCTTTTCTCTCTCTCTAAAATAAATCAATCAATCTAAAAAAATCCCCACGTCTAATGCAAGGAGTGAGTAAATGCAATTAGAATCAAGGAGAACAATGCCTGTTTCTGCTTGCCTCAAATGTGCTCCTTGAATACACCTGTCAAACACATAACATTGGGCAGATGGACCCTGTGTCTGACCCAGTGTGCCTGAAATAGGATGCTATCCCTCCTTTATTGACTTATGGTTGATAGTATAGCATGATGGTTAAAAAATGCAGATTCTGCCACTGACAGCCTGAGTACAGATCTCACGTCCATGTCTCATTTTCCTCATCTGTTCGTGATTACAACTTTATAGGGTTAGAGCTAATACACACATATTTTTACATACACAAATATATCCAAATCATATATATGTATACATACAGAAGGATAAGAGAGAAAGATGAGAGACGAGAGAGTACTTAAAGTAGCTCTTAGCACATAATGCATACCATATGAATCTGTAGGAATGTTAGTTACTGCCATTGCTATTGTTGTGGTTTCAGGAAGTGTTTGGGTCTAAATCTTTTAAATTCAGTCTATACTTTAACTTACAACACATATGAATTTGGATGCTAAATTTCCATTTATAGTTGAAAAACAAGCACAAGAAAAAGAAGATACACATGCCTAAATTGTTCTGGAAAGAACCTGACTTTCTACCGCTCATTCTTCACTTACACCTGTTAACTGACCATTGTTTTGTTCAACTGATGCTCAGAAAGGGTGTTCACTCCCTATTTAATCCACGCATGGCTCCTGTTGACCTAGACTTGCTGTCTCTATCATTTCTCTTCCAGCTTTCCACAGTGAAGAGGCCACATTGCAAAGTTGAATAGAGCATGATTCAGTGAGGTGGCTGTAAAACCTCCCTATCCATAGGACAGTTCCTGACTGCTTTGGTTATCCCCAGCCCCTCCTGCATAGAGGCTTCTGGAGCCTCATTTTCAGGCCTTGTAGGTGGGACTCTGACTTCCTTGTATTCCTTAAGGCTGGCAGTTCCAGGGGCGCACAGTACAATATCTTTTCTCTGCTTAACTGTGTTGTGTGTACTTTGTGTTCTCAACCATGCCTGAGGTGTGTCATCCATTCATTCGTTTGTTTCAGAAAGTCTTTACTGAGAACCTACCACATGCTGCACTTTGCAGATGATGGATGCAATCATGAACTACAAAGACATTGGCCTTCCCCTCATACAGTGAGTAGAGTATCTAGCATTGAAGAAGGTATTGACTTCCCAGTGTCAAGGTTAACTCCTAGATTTATTTCAGTGTAATCTGATGAAACAAGGCATTTAGTCAGTCCTAGAGGAGAAAGACATTGTGGGTAAAGTAGCAAATAAATTAATTTTAATACTATTTTTTTTAACCAAATACATCCAAAATATCATTTCAGCCTGTAGGAAATCTTACCACTTGTGACAATATGGGTGGACTTTGAGGGCATTACACTAAGTTAAATAAGCCAGGCAGATGGGACAGCTGGGTGGCTCAGTCGGTGAAGGTCATGATCCCAGGCTCCTGGGATCGAGTCCCACATTGGGCACCCTGCTCAGCGGGGAGTCTTCTTTTCCCTCTGCCTGTTCTGCCTACTGCTTCCTCTGTTCTCTCTCTCTCTTTCTGACGAATAAATAAATAATGTTAAAAAAAAAAAAAAGAAAAGAAAGATGCCAGGCAGAAAGACAATTATTGCATGATATCACTTACATGTGGAATCTTAAAAAAGTCAAAATCCTAAAAACAAAGTAGATATGTGATTGCCGGGACTGGGCGGTGGGGGGGCAATGTAAGGGAAATAGAAGTTGATAAGAGGGTACAAACTTTAAGCTGTTGGATGCATAAGGTCTGAGGGCCCAATGTAAAACATGGTGACTATGGTTGATAGAATTGTATAATTGAATTTTCTAAGAGAGGGTCCCCTGGTGGCTCAGTAGGTGGAACACTATTGATCTTGGGTTTGTGAATTAAAGTCTCATGTTAGGTATAGAGATTACTTAAATAAATAAAATCTAAAAAGAGAAATTTGCTAAGAGAGTAGAACTTCAATGTTGTCACCAAAAAAAAGTAAATATGTAAATTGATGGATATCTTAATTAACTGTACGGTGGGAATTCTCTCATAATGTGTGCATGTATCAAATCACAAGATACACACTTTAAATATCTTACAATTGTATTTCAGTTACACCTCAATGAAGCTGAACAAATATTAATGAAAATTTGACACTTTCTCACACTAAATATTCTAAATCAAGTATATAATTTACACTCACAGCATATCTCCGTTTGGATGCTCAATTTTCATATGCAGTTGAAAAGTTTAGGGCTGATAAACTAGATTCACATTCTTAAATTGTTCCAAACATAACTAAAACTATACCTAAAACTGAAATATTATTTTTTAAAAATCTAAATAAATTAAATTGAGTAGTTCAGTTGTCCTAGCTGCATTTCAGGTACTCAATAACCATATATAGCTAGCAGTTACTATATGGGACCATACAGTTCTGTAGCTTAAGAGAGGGATCTGAGCTGAAAATTCTTCAGAATACAGATGGAATGTAACACCAAAAGAATAAGTGAGATCACCCAGGAAGAATACGTAGGAGGGGAAGAGATAGATCCTGTGTGATGTCCAAGGGCCTGCCCCTCTCCATGCTACTTCTGAGACTTCAGCCATGGCTTATAATGGTTCATTATCTTAGGTTTGGACATAGGATGAAGATTCTAAACAGTGTCTGAAAATGGGGCTACTGGGATTTTCATTAAGATTTAAGTATTCTTTTGCGTGAGTTCAAGAGTATGTACATATTTGCTGAGCCCTCCTGATCTCTTGTAGAGCTGGGTTAACATAACTTGGCACAAATTCCATCTCATGGTCTGCGAAGGCCAGTGGTCTTCTGCGATTCCTTTAGCTACACCATCTCTTTAGCTTACAGGATGGATGTGGTTTCTGGACCATATCAAGTCATCTGGGACCCTACTCTGCTTTCTACAAAAACTCCTTTCATACCAAGTATTGTTGAATTCAGGTGCCTTAGTGAAGGTTGGTGTCAATGACAAAGTAGAGAGTTGTTAATAATTTCTCGGGCTTCCTTCTTCTCCCTAACCAACCCCCTTTCCCCACACCACCGGCTTTTGCATTACTCTCTTCTCTACTCAGGGACAAACACATTGCCTGATTTTCCTATAACAATTGGGTAGCTTAAATTTGTTTGTAGTGTCTTCTCTAAATCCTAAATGTTTTGTCCTGCCTTCTTAACCAAAACATACAATAGCATCCTTAAAAAGAATTTCGATGAATCAAATGATCTCCCCTTCATTACAGTTGTTTTCTGAACTGCGTTCTTTTATTCTTCATCTCATCCTGTGTCATGGTTCATCTTAATATTCCCTGAAGTGCCTTCTCACAGAAAGTGGTCAGTTTATATTTGTTTAATAACTGCCCTTGTTTCCTACTTCCCATAAAACCTCTCTTTCGGAGGAGAGTCGAACTAATTTCTCTTTTGCCCATTTCATCCAGGCCACAGACAAAACCACAGCTCATTTGGTGGCTGAAGCTTACTGAAAGCTTCCTTTCCTCTCGATGCAGCCAGTTTATTTAATCACATGGCCTGAGGGCAGCAAGGATTGTTGGAACAGTGATTGCTTGCCATTTGGGGATAAGAGCCTTGCCTTTTGGATTTAACATGCTGTGGCCCAGGAAATTAAACTTTTAAGTCTACAGTCTTGCCATGAGTGTGGTCAAGATGGGAGCACTGGCTGGTTTTGAGCATCATCAAGAAACAGATAATTTGAGTATTTGGGATGCATACTGAAGACTGAGGAAGAAAATAAAAGTTTGTCTATCTTTAAAGGGTAAAAATCAGAGAAATACCAATGGTCTTTGATGCCAACATATAGGCAAAGCAAGGTGGCAGCTTGAGCTGCCAAAGAATTATTTTCTTCATTCATTTATTCATCCATTCACTCATTCATTCACCGGGCAATTCCTGGCTAGCATTTACTGAGTGATTAATATGTATCAGGCACTATTCCAAGCACTTTACTTGCATTGACTCATTTTATCCTCCAGCTAACCCTATTAATCTGGCACTATAAGAAGTTAAATTTCTCAGGCTTGCCTAGTTAGTAAAATGGGGGAGTCAGATTTTGACAGGATGTCTGATTCCAGAATCTTTTTTATTTTACCACTAGATAGACAGGTGAGCAATACTGGGTTCCTATTCTCAGGGAATTTACATTCTGGTAGTTGAGGTAGCCAATAAAATGTAAATAAAAATTAAATAGTTTCAGATAATGAAAAAGGATAGTGTAATGAGATTGGGAAAGCATGGCCACTCAGAAAAGATGACATTTGAGCCAACATGCAAATGATAAGAAGCTAGTTACATGAAGATCTGGAAAGGGTGTTGCAGGCAGAAGAAATAGCTAAAATAGGGTCTCACCATGGGTTTAGTAGAACTGTTGATACTCTGCTTAGATCCCCTTCCCAGAGCTAAGGGACCATCGTCTAGCTGCTGTGAGTGTTAGCTGCTGTCTGCTGACAACTGCAATTTCCCTCAGTCAGAAGAGAATGCCTGAGATGATGTTCTCCCTTGAGATAGGCCCCACAGCCAATGGCTGATTGATTGAGTGGTATAAGATGCTGGCCTCTTGCCTCATTGGGGCTGTGGGATCATCAGGCTGAGCCTAGGGAGTCTCCAGTGGAGATTGAGTAGACATATTTTATTGGCTCCCTCTTATTCCATGTTCTTCTTTCCTCACTCTTGCAGTTTTGTCCTGAGATCTTTCCCTCAACAGACCACATGCACCAGAATCCCACTATAGGGTATGCTGCTAGGAAACACAACCTAAGATAATGGGGAAGAGTCAGGTGTCATGGAAGGGCAGCAAGGGAAAGCCAATGTGGAAGAAGCGTAGTGAGAAAAGGGAGAGAGAGTCAGGCATGAATGCAGAGGGGAGGAGGGGAAAGCTGAAGGAAAACTATGCAGCCTGTAAAAAACCTGGATTTCATTCCAAGGGCAATGGGAAACCTTTGGGAAGTAAATCAGGTATTTAAATGCTGTCTTCAGTTGCGGTGTGGAGAATGAACTGTGGTGTTGGTATGTGGCTGAGGGCCTGGTTGGCATCTCTTGTAATATTCCAGCCAAGAAATGATAGTGCCTCACATTTAAAAAGGTAGTGGTGAAGGATGTGAGTTAGGGTCTGGATTTTGGATAGATTCCAGAAGCAGAGTTAGGACGTCCTATTAAATTTGGTGTGACAGAGTTAAGAAATCTGGGTTTAGCTGTCAGGAAAATGGCTAAGTGTGGCGGGAACAGTACTTGCTTTATCTTAAGCCCTGGAAATTTTGCAATGGGTTGTCTGTTTTTAATTTCAGTTTCCTCATTGGTGGATGAATCTGAAAGTTGATACATTTTTTAATTGAAATGCTATACAATGGTGATTAGGGGAAAGTAATGGAATCATTTAATTATGTTTTTCTCCATGAAGGCTTCCTTTCAGTTGTTCATAACCAACTTCAGTTGTTTGCTCCTTCTTGCTCCTATTTCTTTAACAGCTATGGTGTGGTTTTGATCATATACTCCTTTTAAGATGGGAAAAGCAGTCCCATATCTCTCTGCTTTCTCCTGGACAGACTACTTTGTGCATGGCTTATTGCCACAGCAACGGCCTTGATTAAGCAAAGGCCAAGGGGCCACACAGCACCGGGGAGGGCAGAACTCCATTCCCCACTTGTTCTCAATTCCAGGCGGATGTGAGTGGGAAAGAAAGTGTGGAGTGACTGTTTGTGTGAGAATGATTACCTTTCCCTTCAGAGAGCCTCCTGGAATATGGAATAGATTAGGATACTCGGAAGCTGTAAATGCTGTAGATCATGCCCAGAGGAGTGGTGAGTATCCCAAGGGCCCAGGCCTCCCTGGTTTTAGGGAGAGGCCTGGAATTAGCGGGAGGCCCTGAATGAGGAGTCTAGGCTCCTGGTGGAGGAAGAGAGCTTTTCTTTTTCTTCATTCTCCTTTGTTCAAAAGCAAGCCTGTTCCCCCGCCCACACCCCCACCTCTAGTGGGAAAGTAAGACACATGCATAGCCAAAAATTTATTAACTCTTCTTAACTTTCCTAACCTGGGGAGGGAAATCAGTGTCTTCCAGGAGAGTATCATTCACAAAGCCCCTTGGGATTTGGGGATGCCAGGATTAGGAAAGCAGATCTAAGTACTCACACTAAAAAGAAAAGTGAGTCTTGATTACAGAGAGGTGCTTAACAGACCCACAAATAATTAGAGGGACAGAGTCTACATGGGTCTTTTAACTGATGGAAGTAAATCATTTACAATATGAACAATAAGTGGAAAAGAGGTCACAGCTTTTCCTGATTCCCTGCGTCCAGGCCACACGCCCCCATCACTTCCTGCTTCATGCAATGCCATTGTGCCTTGACTTGTAGCCAAAATAAGTACTTAGTTTTCAATTCCTAGGTGTGCAAGCAATAATTGTCTAATTTTTGGTGATGTCTCTGTTATCAGTGTCTTGCACAGTATAAACTTTAGGAGGACTAAGAGGCAGCATTCAGGGGCGTCTGGGTAGCTCAGCGGATAAAGCCTCTGCTTTCAGCTCAGGTCATGGTCTCAGGGTCCTGGGATTGAGCCTTGCATCGGGCTCTTTGCTCAGTAGGAAGCCTGGTTCCCCTTCTCTCTCTGCCTGCCTCTCTGCCTACTTGTGATCTCTCTCCCTCTGTCAAATAAATTAAAAAAAAAAAAAAAAAAAAAAAAGAAAGAGGCAGCATCCAGTGCCAAGCATAGAAGTAGGTACAACTTTGCCTCTTTGCATCAGGAGCTGGCCTTGTCCCCCATCTCCTGCTCTTCCTGTAGCAGGTATAATAATCTTTTGCTTCTACCTTCAGGGCTGCTGAGTCTTAGTTGGACACTAGTTCCTGCTCCTAGCAAGAATCATTCAAGAGTCATCCTCAGAGTTATGTGAAATGGTTCCTTCTGTCCCACCAATCCTGCTTTAGTTAACCAAAGCTTGAGGAGCCAGTGGACCATGTTTAGAAGGATGTCAGGAGTGTGGCTGGAGGTGTTTTTCCTGTATGGAGATGTGGCCTGGAATTTAGAAGTCAGAAGTAGGCATTACCTTTGGGAAATTCATAGTGAGAATGGAAGCCACTGAGGATTATCATGGGATAAACACAGACAGTGCAATGAGCAGAGAACAGACCAAGGCTGGTATTTTTGAGAATAATCTCCATTAAGTGATGGACAAAGAATAGTGAAAAAAACACAAGGGCACATCAGATGAGCAGGAAGAAGAGTTGGAGGGAAACCAGCCTCACAGAAACCAAGGAAGAGAAAGGTTCATCTTGAGAAACAGGAGTGCTATTGGGAACACAAACGGGATGGGTGGTGAACGGAGGCCTTGGGTTTTATTGGATCTTTGAGAGGATAATTCCAAAAGATAGATGAAAGGAAGAGCCAAGGTGCATGGACTGAGGAATGGGCCTCCCCTTTATTTGGTGCCTTCTAACTTGTATGCTGGATGCTATTCAGATAATATCTTGTTTTACTGAGGGATGAAAAGAGGAAGTAGAGGAGTAGGAGGAAGTCTGGTAGAAAATGGGAAGTCTAGAGGTTGGAGAGTGGGACCAGAGGGGGTGTTTTTGGTGTTTGTGTGTTTATTTCTTTGTGGATGAGAAGATTTGAACACTTATTGAGGAATTAGACAAATGGCCATTGGAAAGGGAAAACAGGTCATAGTCATGGGAAGGAGGCCTCAGCCTGACAGGGAGCAGGTGAAGGGGTTAACCTGTCCATGTGGCAGGGAAAGTTCCTCCAAGATGGGCGGGAAGGAAGAAGGTTTGGGTGATGATCCAAAGAAAACTTAAGGAGTTTGGGAGGAAACTTGTGGGAGTTCTCATCAGATGTTCTCAATTTTCCCAGGGAAGTAGGTGGAAAGGTCATCTTTGAGAGTGAAGGGGCAGGGGAGGAAATAGACCTGGAGGAGAATGAAGGCAGGCGGGAAGACTCTGGTGGTGAATTCCATGACAGGGAGAACACCATGGGTGATAAAAAGGATTGTAGCCAGGCATCAAGCCCAGCTACCAAGGTCTACCTTCTTTGCTTACTCGGTTCCAGCCCCCTTTGGCTCTGATGTTGCCAAGTGCCAGGAGAGCCTTTACTTGCTTAGAATTTTATTGAATTAGGGGAGATGGTAAAGGGGGAAAAAACTCTGAATTGCTTTTCAATAGCCAGAAGACTTTACAGAGGAGGAGAAAGTTTACAAGGATTTGATCTAAGAACATAGAGAAAGTTGGAGGAATAATAAGGAATCAGATAGCCCTCTCTGGAAATGTATCCCTTAGATTTTTGTTTTTTGGGGGAAAGGGAAAAAAGCAATTATTACTCAGTGGATTACCCAAGTTCCTCTTTTTCCTTCATTGTTTCACTGCCAAAAGTTGGTTTGTAACCCATTTAAGCCACATTACCACATCTTACCTCTGATAAATGATGGATTGGGGATTTTTCAGGTTATGTGTGTTTTTCAACCATCAGTATTATGAGTGATGGAATATTTGCACAGCAATAAGTATACTTTAATGCTATGTCCAAGCCCAGGGTGAAAGTTTTACTTAAAGTCTTTCAATACATTCTTATCCATGATCTTGACCTTTAATTTGTAAAACACTTCTTTATTATTTTTTTTTCCAGTTTTAGTGGAGAATTTTTCAGTCTGGAAATCCAACAGACATACCTTCCTCAAATTACACACTGAAAACAGTGGTTTCTTTGGATACCTGAATGTGGTTCAGTGCCTCTCATTCATTAACTTGAATCTATGGTTAGAGAAATCCCAAGGTGGAGTATTCAAAAATAACTAGTTATGTTTAGTTTGCTGATAACTAACCTAAATAATCAGGACTGGTTATATAATTTATAGGTGCCACGGCAAAACAAAAATGCAAGGTCTTTGCTAAAAAAGTTAAGAATTTTAAGATAGCAAGAGCAGAGCATTAAACCAAGTACAGGTCCTTCCAAGCATGGGGTCCTGTGTGACTGCATGAGCCATATGCCCATGATGCCTGTCCTAGAAACAATCCAGGAGTAGTAACAGAAGTTACAGAGACCTCACTGACCTTCCCCATCCCTTGCCTGTCACTACTGAGCTTTAGTTTTGGATGTTTGGTATAAACCCTGAGCTATGCTCTCCTTTAACTCTCTTTATGGAGAAATGGAATGAGGCCAAGACATGACTGTTAGGATCTGCTGTTCTGTGACCATCCCAGGGACCGAGACAGGGAGCTGGGAATAGCGTAGTGTGGTGGACAGAGCTGTACACAGGTCAACCTGGGAGGCACATATTGGCTCCTAAGAAATTTTAAATTTAATTTTTTTCAAGACGTGATTTTTTTTTTCCAGAATTGCCCATAAGGTATTATCCTTTTGCTTCTTTGACAACAAAAATTTGCCAGCTAAACAGGCTATCCAAGTTAGGATAGCCTTGCCAGAGAAAAGATTTGCCATTGGGCATACGGTTCCAAACGGGAGTAATTATGTGTCTAATTTGTGATCTTATTCATAGTAGAAATCCCTTGCACTTTTCTGCTTTCTGATGGAGAGTGTTCTAAGCCCTGATTATAAAGTTTTGACTTCAGTGATTAACAGTCTGATAATCTCATCTAACTTAAAAGGTTTGGAGTGGGGAGAAGAAATCTCCATCCATGAGCGAGTTTTTGTAGCTGCCCTAGGAAATATATCAGGGGTATCCTACCAGAGTGACAATGAGTTGGCTGAGATTTTAGATTTATGCTAGATCATGGGTTAGAAACTCCAAAGCCTGCTGAAAATTTGATGCAAACAACTATGCAAGTTTAGAATCAGTATGTCAGGAGTCAAAGACAGGAAAGAGAATTGGTGGGGAAGGGCAGCCCAGTCCCTGGAGGGCGTAACAGAGAGGTGCTGGAAGGTTCAGGCAAATAGCATCTGTGGGAGTGTGTTGGGAACTGGGAAGGTGGGGCATGGACTAGTGTGAAAGGATTAGCCTTGTAAAAGCTTTAATTACCAAGGCAACTTGTTCAGCATTTCTTTCTATTGCCTCCAAGGTATGTGGAGTCCAGTTGCCAAGCAGAGGTGCTAACTATTGACTGAAATGTGCATGGTGGGAGGCAGAGCAAGAAGAGATTCTGTAGAAAAGAGCATCATAATTATGTAGTCATTTATTCTGAAATGGAAATCTTCACATTTTATATTTTTGGCCTGGTAAAAAAGACTCTTCAAGGGCAAAGACCATTTATTCTTTTCTTGTCCTTCTATAGGACGTGACAGCCTTATCATGCCCTCCTTCTGTACCTCTTAAATTATTATGGAGGCATAATTTGGATACAGTAAAATACACAAATTTGATGACTAAGCTTGGTGAACCTGTATGACCACAACCTAGATCAAGATAGAGAACAGGGACGCCTGGGTGGCTCAGTGGGTTAAGCCTCTGCCTTCGGCTCAGGTCATGATCTCGGGGTCCTGGGATCAAGTCCTGCATCGGGCTCTCTGCTCGGCGGGAAGCCTGCTTCCCCTTCTCTCTCTCTGCCTGCCTCTCTGCCTACTTGTGATTTCTGTCTGTCAAATAAATAAATAAAATCTTAAAAAAAAAAGATAGAGAACATTTCTATTCCTCCAGAAAGTTCACCTAAACCCCATTCCTTATCAATACCTACCCTTCTAAAAAAATCAGTGGGTGCACCTGTTCTGACCTCTATGCCTATTCAGTAGTTTTGACTTTCCTTGAATTTCATATAGATGGAATCAGAAAGTATGTCCTCTTTTGTGTCTGGCTTATTTATTCATCATTATATTTGGAAATTCATCTCTGTTGCTGTGGGTAGCAGTAGGAGTTCATTCTTTTGCATTGCTGAGTAGTACTTCCTTGTATGACTACTCTATAATTTATTTGTTCTCCTGCTGATGGGCATTTGGGTTGTTCCCGTTTTGGGGGTATATGGATAAAACCATTACAATCTTTCTTGTATGTCTGTGAGTGTGTATGTGTGTGTACATGTACATGTGCAAATATGTTCTCATGTCTCTTGATGACCTCCCTTTTAAACTTTTTTTTTTTTTTTGGATTAGCATCCAGGGTATGGCTCTTTCTTTATCCTCTCCCTATTTCATGGACGACTTCTTCTGATGTCCCCCACTATTTTCTTCTTACTTCCTCAACTTCTAAATGTTGGGCTTTCCCTCCCCACCTGTTCAGATCTTGTCCCTCTTCTCAATTTATACTCACCTTCTGGGTAATATCCTTCAGTCTCATGGCTTTAAGCATTTTCTATATCCTTTGATGCCCAAATTTATATCGTCAGCTCAGATCTCTCACTTAAACTCAAGCTGATATATTTAAATGGGTTTTTTTTTTCAGTATCCCTACTTGGACATTTAATAAGCATCTCAAACTGTATAGGACAGAAAGAAACTGGCCTTCTGATCTAACTTTGGTATTCCTCTTCTCAGTTGTGGCAACTCCATCCTCTCTGGTGCTCAAGTTAAAATATGGGAGCAATTATTGATTCTTCTATTTTTCTCCCATCTTGTATCCAATTCACTAGAAAATCCTGTGGAAGTTATGCCTCAGATTGTATCTCAAATCCAACCATTTTACCACATCCACTCCCATGGCATCTCCCAAGACTGATCTTCTGCTTCAGCTTTTGTCCCACTATAGTCTTCTCTTCACAAAGAAGCCAGGATGATCCCTTATTTATTTATTCATTCATTTAATTTATTTATTTGACAGAGAGAGAGAGAGCGAGCGAGCACAAGCAGGGGGGTTGGCAGGCAGAGGAAGAGGCAGAAGCAGGCTCCCTGCTGAGCAGAGAGCCTGACATGGGCTCAATCCCAGGACCCTGAGATCATGACCTGAGCTGAAGCAGATGCTTACCTGACTGAGACACCCAGGCGCCCTAGGATGATCCTTTTTAAAGCATAAGCCAGACCATGTCACTTTTCTTTTTGGAGTCCTCCGAAGGCATCTAATCTTGGCCACAAAGTCAAATCTCTTACTATGGCTTTTGAGGCCCGACTTGTTTCTGCCCCTCTCTTTTAAACATTCTCTTCCTATTATTTCTCCCTTGCCCACCTTTCTTCAGGTACATTGGTTTCCTTGCTGTTTGTGAACAAGCTAAGCAGATTTTCTTCTTGAGAAATTTGCCCTTTCTCTTTGCTCTCCCTGGAATAGTATTCCCCCACATACCAGCACAGCTTTACTTTTTCCCTTCCTACTGAGTCTATCAAATGTCATTTTATTATGGAGGATTCCTCTGAGCACCTTCTTTAAAGCAGTAATTCCTCTTCATGCCATGCCATATTCAAGGGATATAGAATATGTCGACTTGTTTATTTGTTTATATTTTGTCTTTTGCAAAGAGTTCTTTAGAAAGTTGTCTTTTACCCGTAAAAACAAGTAGATTAAGGAAGCATACTTTTCTCTCTAATTAGGTTATAATTTCAAGAAGAGTACATTTATTTTTATCCTCCACAGTGCTCAGTCTATTGACATTAATGTTATTTGATTACTCAGTGGGTTTGATTGAGTCATAGAAAAAAACTAATACCTTAATCAAAACAGCTGTGGAAAATTGGTGAAATTACTAAAGGGAATGTGGTTTTTACCAGGTAAATGTCATATAATCTTGAGTAAGTGGTTTTGCTGACCCTTTCTGAGTCTCAGTTTCCATGTCTGTAAAGAATGGGTCATAATTTTTTAATATTTATCTCAAAGATAAATTCAGCACTAATCAAAAAAGTTAAAGCAGGCTATCTGGCATTTGGAGTTATAGGCATCTTTTTGGAGAACATTAATTTAGACATTACATAAAGACATATATAAACTATAAGATGTAGTGCAAAGCATGATTTTAAAGTATTAAGGCATTGAGTAATTGTAATCCTGGACTTCTCTCTCTGTGGATGTCTCTGTTTATACATAAGTTTCTCTTCAGTCATTCTAATGGTGTGTGTCTGAGCACAATGTGGTTATTACATGAAGTCTCTACTTCTCTGGAACCTTCTGTTACATGCCTCTGGTCTTCTCGAAGTGATTGTTAACTTCCAGGTGGCCTCCCATTCTGACTCCGGCAATGGGCCAATTTCTTGATTCTATCTCACAATGTAACTTCCAAAGTAAATGTCTATTAAGACTTTGTGTAAACATTCCAGGCCTGTAACAAAATCAACTGAACATAAATCACCCAAGGAAAGGGGTGTAAGAGAATGTGTAAGTTTAAAAAATGAAATAATACAGTGTAGTTTCATTGTGGATCTCTGGCCTAAGTTACCTCACCTATGACTTTCTCTGGTCTACATCACCATTCATTCTCAGAGGTGGTGGTTTTCAGTTACTCCAGTGAGCTCTGCCCAAATATAGAGAAAGTAAGTTCTTCATATAAAAAGAAGCAAAGATGCCTATTTACAAATGGGGTAAACTGGTGTTCTAAATAAAAACCAGATTCTACCATCTTCTAGTCACTAACTGTATTTTGTTCATGTTTAGAGGGTTTGGCTGGAAATCAGAGAGAGTGGTGGTGATAAGTTTGGTAATTTTGCCTTGGTATTCCTTCCTTCTTTAGAACTGGATTGTGGATGAAAGTTCTTGATTTTACAACTGGATTTTGGATATTTTTTTTTCCTTTGAAAAGAAGGGTAGTAAGATGAAATGAAAGCCCTGCCTGAAGGAATGAAAGGGAAGTAAAGAGCAGGTATCTGACAAAAGGTACTTGGTTTGATTCCTGCCTTGAGGGGCTCAGGTGTGCATTATGTCTTTCAAGTATTAGCTTGTCAACTTGACAATGGTTGCTCCAAACTTAACTTTTCCTAAAAATGTGACCCAGGAAGGATATGTGTGAATTTATTCCTATGCAGAAGGTAGACATTTTCCAATAGCTTATCAGATTGTTAGAATAGAGCATTTTGGCTTAGAGAATGCTTTCTTTTCCACGTTCTTAATAGGGTCTAAAGCAAATGTTATGGTGTTTTAAAATGCCTTTTATTTTACTAATTAAAATATTTGTCAACCCTGGTCTTTCTTCTTCTGGGAAATCAATGTAGAAGAAAAGAACTCACCAAAAGAGATTTTGATGATATTAAGGTTGTCATAAAATTTGATAAGCTTTGGGATGAATTACCAGAAAAGATCACACAGAGGGTGATTCACGAGATGGTCTCCTTGGCTAGGCTTTTTCATTCTGCCTGAATGTACAAGATGGTCACAGAATGTGAACACTTGCATTGTATCCCTTAGTCACTGATGTCGTTGCCCTCTCATATTCTTTTAGCCACACCATGAGGTCACTTACAGATGGCTTTCGTTTTGCCAATGTCTTCCTGTATCTTTAAGATTGAATGCATCTGGTCCTTCAAGGCTGCCCTTCTGATGCATGGGCCTGGTTGGGAGTCTCTGCTGCCTGATTACTGCCCCCAAATTGCCTTCCACAATGGTGGATAAATTCCCCACCTGCCTCCTCCCTCAGCAGGATAATTCTACAGTATGTGCGTATGTTCTGTGAAATTACATAGAAGGTCCCCAGTGGGATTGCACTAGTTGCCCTTAGTGGTTACCTATTTGTGGACACACCCTTAATTGTTTCCTTTCTTTCCCTGCCTCTACTGATACTTCATCTCCCATGTAAACTCCTTCTACCCAAATGTTGTCTCAATGTCTGTTTCTGAGGAAATACAAACTAAGAAAACAATATCCGACCTCCTCACTTAAAGAATTGATTTGGCTAGGCATGGAATCTGTCAAGACTTTATTTCTTCAGTCCTAATAGTCTAGGGATAATGATGATGATGACGATGATGATGATGATGATTTATTTAGCACTATGTACCAGGCATAGTTTCAAATCCTTTATATTTATATAAACATTTAAAAAACTTAACTCTATAATGTATGTATCATGACTACCCACATTTTAAGGTAAGAAAGGAGAAGCACGGGTAGGGGCAAGTCATTTGCTCAATGTCACAAAGCCAGTAAATCTTCCAGCTGGGATTCAAACTCAGGCACCTATAACTAGCATTTCCTAACTACTAAGCCATCCTGCCTACTCCTTTGAGAACCAAGTTAAATAATGGACATGAAGAGTCCTTACAAAAAAAAAAGTTCTATATAAGAAGGATGATTGTAACTAAAACCTTCCTAACCTTATCTTTTTTTAAATTTTTATAATTTTAATCTCCTTTTTATTTTTTATTTTTTTGGTAATTTTATTTTATTTTTTTTTTTTCAGTTTCCAAGATTCATTGTTTATACACCACACCCAGTGCTCTGCCCTCCTTAAAAACCTTATCTTTTTAAAACTCTTGCACATTGAGAAGATTTTTAGCGAAAGTAGAGGCTGGCTCCACATTCATTCCAGTCACTGAAAGCCACTTACAAATTAGTTGAACTTGGACTAAAAGGATACTAGATTCCATTTCCTAATTACTGCTGTTTTTTGCAATCATCATGAAGAAGTCTATTGTCAAGATTAGGGAGGTTTCTTTACAGTGGATTGTAAGAGGCACAGGGACAGCTGATACACTGAGGTACCATTAAAAATTATATCATCACTGAAGGGTAATCTTGCTGCAGGCAAGATTGCTTTGGGTGTGTGTTCCAGTTTAGGTGCCAAAAATGCTACGACTTGGAGAAAGGAGAGGAGAAAGGAGAGCTACTGTCTCTGTATGCTTTGCTGCTTAGAAGGGAGACCAAAAACAGCAGGAAATGTTCATTTCTTCTCTGGGGATCTTTTAAGGACCTCCCACCTGAACAGGATGGTTGACCTTTGCTTTGGTAAGGGATGACTTGCTGGAAGTTGGAAAGCCTTGCAGGAGAACACAAATCCAGTTTTGCACAGCTCCGGAGGAACTGCTGAGTTTAGTGTGTGGGAAATGGGATAGAGGAGGTCTGGGGATTACAGCCTTCTGGCTGAAAGCTTCCCAGCTAGAGCAGCTCCAGCATGAGTAGTTCAGAAGCCTGAGCAAAAGCAGGAGCAAAATGGCATTCTGCTTCTTCTTGACTGTCTTCAAGTAGGCTATTTTCAGAGGGTCATAGAGGTGGCTATGATGTGGCAGGCAGAATAGAAGGGATCTGACCTATATGGGGCCTGGCAAAAACAGTGTAGGTGTTGCAAAGGCACAAAGGTGGGGAAGATATTCAGGATCCTGAACCTTTCTGTGGCTCTCAGAATATAAGTCGTGGGTACAGTCAATGATAGAGTTGACCTTCGTTCACTTGGTGATTTAGTGAACTGTCTTGGGGCTTGGCACTCTGCCACCCATCCAAGGCAGAGGGGGAATAAACACCATTAGCACGCTGATAAGTGTTTGTTTTCCTTCGGCATTAGGACTAAGAAAAATAAAGTGGGGAGGGTATCAGGCCCTGGAGCAATCCTTTAAAAGGTTTCCCCTTTTGATTCTTTTATGATTGTCTATTTATAGCAGCAACAATCACAGCAGAGAGAAAAAGACTTCAGTCACCCCTGGGACACATTTTGTCAAAATTACATTTAAGTACTTTTTATTTATGAGCAAGAAGCATTATCTTTTATTATGTCTTTAAACCAGTGAGGGGAAGTTGTGTATAAACCAAGGTGTTGCTGTGGCCTGTTGTCTGTTTTTGAATCCCTGGAAAGGATCACCAAGAAGGATGCTCCAGATAACCCCATCTGCTAGGCAGTTAGCATGAGAGGGAAGGGGCCTTTCTGAAGTCCATTAAAGATGATTCATTACTATTGGTCATACACACGCTGTGTTTTATAACTTAAATGCCTAAATCACACACTGACAGAGAGTTGTGTGTGCCATACTATTTTAGGCCCTGGGAGGACTAGAGAGGTACAAGATGTGATTATTATTCCCCAGGAAAGTCTAAATTAATTAAGGAGGCAGGCTACCATGTGTGCAATAATTAGAGACTATACAAAAGCAAATGATTAAGTAGTGAGTTATGAATTACAGGCTATGAGTACTGTGATTCTTCGTTGTGACACCAGAGGTGTCACAGAAAGTGGCAAAGCTTGAGATAAGTCTGGAAGGACTGTTATAGTCTGAGAAGGATGAAGAGTTGTGGAGAGGTCATTTTGGTTTAGAAGGATGGCATGCACAAAATCACAGAGGTGGCAATGCACATGTATGTCTGTGTCACCTAAAACAGAGCAGCCTGCTAGATGGAAGGGTTTGGGCAAATAAAGGTGAGCAGTAAGATGAGAGAGAACAATGTCAGGGAGGGAAGGTAGGAATTGTATGTCCCAAACCATGTATTCAGATCTCAGCTCAACTACACATTTATACTAGATCATTCTGTTTTGTCCATTTGCTTATTGTGATCTTTTTAAAGGATTGATTTGTGTTTATAACACTATACTGGGTGACAGGATCTTAGTCTGGGTTTCCCCAGAAGCAGATCCTGCTACGAGGAGCCCAGGATAAATAGTTTATTTGGGAAGTGATCAGAGAAGGCTCTGGTAGGTGTGTAGAAGGCAAGAAAAGGAGGTGAAGAAGGCAATAAGGTCAGTATATTTACCAATGTGGTGAGCTTAACTCTGCTGTGCAACTCTGGAACTCAGTGTAGAGTATTTGCCAGAAAGGTCCTGACTGAGGGGGGAAGGAATTGGGATACTTACTTACCAATTTCCTTCAGTCATTGGTTGAAGGCTGCTTTGAGGGCGCTGGGACATTGGAAAAGTCCTCACCAGCTGTTACTTACCTTTTCTCTGTTTCTTCCCATATGGTCTGCTCTTGTAGAGCAAACTTTGGAAGGACACCTGTGTAGTTTAGTATGTGAATAGAAGCATGAGGGGAGAGGTTTAGTTATAATAGGACTCCAACTGGGCTAGTTTACTTCAAGTCCAATAAGTCTCCAACACAGCTGTGAGGAAGATTAATAAATATGACAATGACTCAAATCTGAAGGAGCCAGAGCAGTGATTCTGGGTTGAGCCCTGGGTTTTCAGAGAAGACTATATGTCAGTGAATGGAGTTCATGTTTCATTGTCATGGAGAAACCAAGATGGCCTTATTAAATTCAGCAAACAAACAAAATATGCATCCCCCACTGCCACCACACACATGCCGTCCTATGCCCCCATTACTACGTAGCATTTCCACAGGCTAGATAGGAAATATAAATCCAGTCAGGGGTTGAACTTAGTAATTTATTTTTTTGTCTCCATCTGCAGCAATATTCTATGCCAGTTGGGTAATGATCCAGTGGGAGAGAGATCAATTAAAGGGAAACCACAGTAGAGAAAGCATTTAAGAACAGCATTCTTTCTTTCTTACTAAATTTTAATTTTTAAAATTTGCTTTGGGTTTTGTTCAGTTGATAAATAGAAGCAAAGAAAGAAGAAAGGAAAACCAAACATCACTTTGTTTTTCCATATGCCTTTGTGGAATCCTGGAATTTAAAGAAATCTTGAAAGGCCATTCTGATGGTCTTGACTTTTCATCAATATTCGTTGCGTTGAATTGAAGCTGTATTTACTCTGAGGAATAGATAGGAGATATACAAAGAGATTTAAGCTCCCTCAATAATCTGGTATTTGTCTTTGCCTTTATCCATCCATCTATTCACTCATCCATTTCCTTCTTACCGTTAGGAAGTTCTTTTCTATCAAGTGCTGCCAGTGCCAATTGCTTTTCAGTAAATGAAGAGGAAAAATCTTGTATTACAAGAATTAGTGTGAATTAGATTACTCGTACCATCTCTCCCTGATAAATGGGAGTTAACGTCTGGGTGTCTCAGACTAGCTTTTTTCCGCCAGATATTTTCTATTTCCCCTTTGTAATCTAAGATCAGATTTTTTTTAGAAAAATATATTTTTTAAAGATTTTATTTTTTTAGTTGACAGACAGAGATCACAAGTAGGCAGAGAGGCAGATAGAGAAAGAGAGAGGAGGAAGCAGGCTCCCCGCTGAGCAGAGAGCCCAGGCTCGCTCGATCCCAGGACCCTGGAATCATGACCTGAGCCAAAGGCACAGGATTTAACCCACTGAGCCACCCAGGTGCCCCTAGAAAAAGACATTTTGACAAGGATGAATAATTTTACATATCTATATACACACATATTTCTATATGTGTACAAACATTTTCTTACATATATACAAGCTATCTCTAAAGATTACTCAAGACACCTTGGTTTTCAGTAAGAAGAGTAATAAGATAGTTTGGACCCAATGGCAGGAGTTCATGAACTTTTATGCTTATTTTTAATACTTCTAAAATCCTAAAAATGGGTTGGGTTGTCTGTTCAAAAAAGAATGCTTTGAAAATTTAGCTTCCCTTACCCCATCCAGTTATTCTCCATCTTATTACCTGGTAATATTTTCTTCATGCCACCTATCTCCATCTGAAATTCTTGATCTTTTGTTTACTTCTCTAATGTCCTTCCTAGACTGTAGACCCTTTGAGAGCAGAAACCGTGTCTCTATTGCTGACTGTCCCAGTGCCACCGCACTATGTAGAATGAAGCGTCTGACTCCCCAGGGTTTGAGTGGTAAGGCCGTGTGGGGTAGATGGCATGTGGTATGACAAAGGGCTTCTGGAGCAAAGATGGACTGCCCTCAGAGCACATGCAGTGTTCTTAGTAGGAATTATAATTCTATAATCTTTGAATCCTCCAATAAATCCAGGCTTTTATTGTCATAATTATTATAATTGAAGACCAAAGATGCAATGGGAGAAAAATCAGCAATCAGCAAACAAAAATGAACTGAATACTTTGCCATCTCATGTGTAGTTTCTGGCATTACATATTCAGATGTACAGCATAGTTTATAATAGAAAAAAAATCAGAAATATTTCAAGTGTCTGTTAACAGGTGCATAGTTGGGAAAATGTTGGGATACCATAAAGCTATTATGATGAAGAAGGGAGAAAATTATAAATTGACTTAAAAAGATGATCAAGATATACAAAATGAAGAAAGCAAGTTACAAAACTAACATGTGTAATATGTTTCTTTCTTTTTTTTAAGTAACATATAAGAAAAAGGAAAACAATGGGGACTATGTCCTGTATTATTGGCAGTGGTTGTTTCTGGGGACCTGTGAGAAAAAAGAATTCATCTTTTTTGTTGCATATTTATATGATGTTAGAATGTTATTAATATTCATAAATCTCTTATTTATGAAATTAGAAAGAATAAGTGAATCTACATTTGTATATAGCTCTGTGTATAAATATCTGAATTTCTGACATGTGAATCTTATAAGAAATATGTATAAATTGCATACAGAGCTCATGAAAGGGTAAATCATGGGCAGCTAAGGCCTGGAATCTGAGAAGGAAGGGTGCCAGTCAAGATTCATGAAATCTGACCCTTGGAAATTGGAAGAGTATATTCATTTGGCATTAGTGCCCCAAAGAGAAACCATATAGAGCTAAAGATGGGGAAAGAGAAGGACAGTTTTCAGAATATGAGATCTCTAAAGTTAAAATTCAATCATGTGAATTTTAATAATGTTAAAATAATAACCCAAGGACTAAAGTGGCCCAGGAATGGGGCTGAGGAGCCATGTCCATATACCACCCCCTATAAACACCTGCTGTCTTTGTTATTACGTCCTGCTCTTGTTTTCTTAATTTTTCCTGATGCAGCTGACACAACAAGACAGGGTGGTCCAGGGATGGGAGGGGAGACACCTGGATTCTAGTTCTTCCTTTCTTTTGTACATGCCCTGGAACTCTGGGTTGTCCACAACCTTTCTCATTTCCTCAGTTTCCTATCCCCAGCAAGGTACTGCTCCTGCTTGACCAAGTTCTCTTAGTCTCAGATGAGGGTATATATTTCATGGGATTTGGATTTTTCTTAGACAAATGGTTTCTATAAAGTGTGTGTGTGTGTGTGTGTGTGTGTCCATTTAATCTCAATTCTCTTTTTTTCTGGCATTCCAGATAAAACTTTCTAGAATATTCCACCCCCCTCCCCCACAGCATCTTCACTCTGATGGTCATCATGCATTGTCAAGGCTGAAGGAAAATATAGAAACTATCTGGTTCAAGTCCATCATATTCCAAATGAAACCCAGAGAAGACTGAATGACTTGAATGACTTGACCTAGGTAGTTCTTCTCCAACTTTAAGGTACCCAGGAACTACCTGAGGATCTTGTTAAAATGCAAGTCCTATTTTTATAGGGAAAGGGTAAGCCTGAGATTCTGCATTTCTAACAAGCTCCTAGGAGATGCCAATGCTGTTGTTTCACTTTCTACATTGCACGGTGTACTTAGGGGACCAAGGGTGTAGGATACAGAGCTTCTAAGAGGCAGAGGCTGATCTTGGCCTGAGTTCCCTTACTCATTGTCCAGCACTCTTTCCTACAGAGGGTATAATTATTAATTCAGTTGCTGTAAGACCTGAAGCTGTCACCTGTATGAAAAATTTTGTGTCAGAATCACTTGGGGGAAATTTTAAATTTTAGGGTATCTAGGCCTCTCTCTAAGAATTCTCATTTGATTTTTACAGGTCAAGATCTGGGAATTAGTATTTTAATGAAGACTCCCTGATTATTTTGATTTATTTAGCCCAACTTTTGGAAACCATTGTCTAACTCATTTAGGAATGTTAAATTATATCTGGTATGATCTGAGTTTTAAACTTTAAGTTGTTATTTTGTTAATGTACTTCGATTCCCTGTATATTTCTTATCACTCCCATAACTGAGAAGATCAGTGTACTGAAGAAAAATCATGTGCATTTATGGCTTCATCCCTCAGTAGACAAACACATACATCCTGAACCTGGCAGTGATAATAATTTGGACTTCTAAGACACTTGGAAAACATTTCTGGAAATGCATTTATTACCATCTTCTTTCTCTCTGCGTTTGGATTAACAAATTCTAAATATCATCTCAGAGTAAAGAACACCTAGGCTTTATTCTAACAACATATATTCCAAAGATTTCCAAATATTAACTCATATTACTTCTGGATAGATTTTCTTCTTTTTCATCATTTTAATTTATGCATCATTGCCTCTTGCGACAACCAAACAACTGTGGGATTTGCTCTCTCACAATCACTATCGCTGTTGCAGCCTGGTTGGGGAAATCATTCATAAATAGCCATCAGTTGGGGAAGCGATGTTAGCCAGGGAAGTTGTACATCTATCTGGGGAGGGGTGCCCATATTTGGGGTTTTCTCTAAATCTTCTATGGCTCTATATTATTGTTTTCCCTGCAATGCCCACAATATGGATCCATTAATCTATCCTCCCATAAGCACAATTCAGAGCATGCCTTTCTGAAGCTTCCCAGAAAGAGTAGTACTTTGTCCTAGCACCTGACCTCCAGGAACAAGAGACTCTTTCTTATTTTACCATCAATTAATTGCAATCACTGCTGCTTAATGACCTGACAAAGGCCTTCATCTCTATGGTTCAGTCATTGTTTCCTGTTCTTTGGTGGGGCTCAGTGATCACCTTCATTCTCCACTGTTCACAGAGGTATTAGCCCAGATGAATTTTCCAGCCTGCAACTGGGTGAGGCTGTGGCTGAATCACGTGGGTTAGGTTTTGACATTTAATAAGACATGAGTTATCTTTGAACAATGTACCCTGCCTCTAGCCTACTGTGGGCAACTGAGAACATGCTTTGCCTGCATAATGACATCTCAGTAATGGAAAGAAAAGATGATTATTTGGAGGCATTGGCATCTAGGGGAAATTTTGGAAAGTATCAGGACTTGGCCTGTTGTTACTTTTGTTCTACTTCATCGACTTCATATTATGATAGGCCAGATGATGGGTGGAGGATGATAAGGAAAGTAAAAGATGCGGCACCAGGGTGATAGGTGGTGGCCTTATTCTTTTTAGCTAATGATGGACTATCCTTTATATCTGTCATATAAAATTACTTGGTGGCACTCAAAGTACAAATAGAAATATTCAAAACTCAGATGAAACAAGTTTGGATAGTTAAGTCACCTCCAATAACTGTCTTAAGAAAATGGAACTGTCAACAAGTTTGAGACACTAATTTATTCCTCTGGCAAGAAATAGAGACAATGATCCTAGATTCTCAGTATGTTCAGAGTCTGCTTGAGTATTTTGTATACTATTCTCTATATAGTTCTTATTTATTTTATGCATGTTCATCTTATTTCCCAAATAGACTCTGTATTTCCCAAAAGTAAAGAGCAGGTCTTTATGTTTTGATTATTTTCTCCTTTGTTTACACATAACATGGAACATAGTTTTCAGCATATAATAGAAACTGAGTAAATACTTGCTTTTGTTAACAATAGTTGCATTTAGGAGCCTCAACTATGTGTTAGTTGTTATTCTGAATGCTTTACATATTAGCTCATTTAATTCTCACAGATAACCACTAAGATGGATATATATGTCTCTTTTGAGACTGTGGGAAGGATATTAAAACTTGCATAATTAGAAGAGCCCTAATCAAAATTTAAACTTGTTTTTGGGTCCTCTTCTCTTTACCATGTTATAGATTGCTGTATTGTTGATAAGCCTTATTATGGATCTGAAATGTTTCTTCTTAATTTAAAGTAGTCCCTGACCATCTAGTACTAGCCTCACACCCTTCTTGACTCAGTAGGTAGATGATGTTATATTGAAAAACGTGTAAATTGAGGTCTGGTGTGAGCAAGGCAAGGGTGCGTTCTGCTGTGACGCTCTGGAATTCCTTTTGTGTTTTTGATCATTCCTCCTGAGTTTTGAATTTGGTGTGAACCCATGTGTTTTCTTTGGATTAGCCAGGGTAAAACCCAGTGGTTGAAACCCTGATACACTTGCCTTTCTCACAAACAGCCCACCTAGAATTTGAAAGAAGTAAGGATTGGGAGAAAGGCCCAGGGGATGAGGATCTGCTTACCTTGTGAGTTAAGGTAGTGATGGAAATCAGTCACTTGTTCAACTGTATATTATCTTAGTGTGAATTAGGTTAAAAGAACCACTGCATCAAGATCTACTTCCATCAGCTGGAAAATTCTTATAATTTATTGATTTTATTAGAACTGCCTAAGGCCTAATATTACTTTTCAGCATAGAACTTCTGGTAGCTTCCATTAACCAACTGGAACTGGCATTGTCATAAAATTATCTGCAAACTCTGATTTAGAGTGTTTCCCCCCCACTCCATGCATCTTTCTTGTCATTTGTAAAACAAAGCACTAAGGAAAGATATGCTTTCATTTTGGTTGAGGCCTTGGGGCTGATCTTCTGTTGTTGGGCTGGTCTCTTACCAAACCCTGCAGAAAACCTGAGAAACAAAAAACTTTCTATCTAGTTGCTTTTTCTTTCAACCAGTAAGTGATATAGTGGGTAGGGAGGGAGGAGATAGGTCAACTTTATCCTACTATTATTTAGAATGAGATCCCAAAGAACTTTGGTGGGATTAGATGGTCATTTGTTTTACTTGGGTAAATTGAAAATTCTATATGCCACCTTAAAACCCAGTGGCAACTTTATTGAATTTTCTGTAAGCCAACAAAGTGAACACAAATGCCTTCACAAGTAGATGAGATATGTGAGGGAGACATATGTTTTGGGGAAAACATACCAGTTAAATGATCTGGAATATTCTAGGATATTTGTGGTAGATTGATTATAAGAAAGTCTCTAATTTTCTATCACTTTATATGCTTATGCCATTGACAGTATGATCTTGTAGCTCATCCCATCTGGAATGAAATCTATTTCTCCTTTCCTAGAATCTGGGCCAGCCCTGTAACTTGCTTTAGCCAATAGAATGGAGTAGAAGGGATGGTGTGCCAGTTCTGAGGCTAGGCCTCAGGACTTGTATGCTTTTGCTTGGTCTCTTCTGCCACTGCCACATGAACAAGTGTGGAATATCCTTCAGTAGGATGTGGAACAGAAATAAGTCATCCTAGCTGAGGGTATCCTAGACCAGTGGGTCCTTAGCCAATCCAGAAGCTACCCTCAAGAATATGAGCGAACTAACCTGAAATCAGTTAATCTTGGCATGAATCCTTATAGCCTCCCAGCTACTCATCAACAATAATAAATTGTTGTGTTTCAAGCCACTAAGTTTGGGGTTGGTTTGTTATGCAGCAAATGTGAACTGCATTTGCATTAACAAATGCTAACTGTTAACATTCTGATTTTAAAGACTATTTTTTGGGTAATTTACATAACACACACAGAGCAATGCATGCATTAGAAAATGCTAACTGCTAACATTCTGATTTTAAAGGTTATTTTTTGGATAATTTACATAGCATGCACAGAGCAATGCATGCTAATAGTAGATATTTAATAAATATTTGTTCTTGTCTTCCTTTCCTTTCTCTAAAGAGACGTACTTTGGCATTGGAATTTGCAGGTTCCAGCCAAAAGAGAGAATAGCAATGTGGAAGTCATATCACATAGTTATACACGAGTTACCAGAATAGTTTCTTTCTAGGCTAGATAGGTACTGATATTTCTTTCTTACCTTCCTGAATAGCAACCCTTGATGTCATCTGCTTCTTGAGAGAAACAAGGAAAGAAAGAGACTTCAAACATTTAAAAACACACCCCTGAATTACTGGCAAGTAAATGATACTGCTTCTAGTTTATATATATTTTTTCTTATTGATAAAACTTATCAAAATATGGAAAACACTCTGAGGAAAATTGAGAGTCCTGGGTCTGTGTGATTTGGACCAAGTCACCACCTTTTTCTGGGCCTCAGTTTTCTCCTCTCTAAATCAGCCTGACATGACTCCTAGCTCCAACCATCCATGACTCTTTGGGTGGCAACATAGTAAAGTTAGGAACATAGATCCACAGCCAGATTACACACTCTGAAATCTGGCCTGATGCTTCCTAGCTATGTACCCTTGGGCATATTACTTATTCTCTCTGTGCCTCAGTTTCCTTATCTGAAAATGGGACTGCCTCATGGTGTGGTTCTGAGGATTACATGATATAATCCATGTAAACTGCTGAGAACAGTGCCTGGCACACAGAAAGTGCTTAACAAATGTTAGCTATTATTTCATTTGGCAGAGAGTCATGTCTTATGCAACTGTACTTTCATGGGATTTAAACGATGAAAGTTCAAATGGTGAACATCAACCCAGTAGATAAAATTGCCACGTTTTGAAATTCATACACACACAAAGAGTCTTAAAGGTCCTCAGGCTCTCCATCATTCAAAAGGTTTTTCTCTCACCTAGTTGGGTATGGTATCTTATATAAATAAAATTTTACCACTTTAGCTCCGAGCTTCCCGTCCCCCCTTCTGCTGCTACCCTTTGGCAACAAGTAGGAGACAATTTAATGCAGAATTAAGAGGATGGGATGTTAATTCTAGGTCTCCCACTCATTCCCTTCTTTAATTACTCTGTCCCTCCGTTTTCTCATATGTAATATGTGGATAATAAAAGTGCCCACCTCAAAGGAGTAATGTGTAAACACGATAACACTTAGAAAAATGCCTGGCACATGGTATCCTATTAGTAAATACTATGGATTGGTATATATTATTATATTCTGCTCCACTGGGATTGTTTAAAGCAAGCATTATGAATCAAAACATTGTCCAGAGGAATATCTTCTGAGATGAATTAGGATGGTAAGTATAGGGATGCTGTTGCTGACCCACCCAGATCTCCTTTGCCAGGCTGGTGTTCCCATATCCCAAGTGCTATGAGTATTGGCTGTTAATCGTTTACAGCTGTCTCTTTCTCTGGAGAATCGCCCTTGGCCAAATGGGAGTTGCCTAGCCTGGAATTGCTTGGGAAATTAAACAACTCTTTTGCCCTTGGGTGTGGTCCATAGCCAATGACTGACTGATGCAGGGGCACTAAGGACCCTTTGCCTCAAAAAGGGCAGGGGGCAACTCTGTGGAGCAATCCATGCTGCAGAGCTCCCTGTGGGATCAGACTAAGGATAGACTCCAGCAGAGACCACACCCTAACTCTGCCTGTCCTGCTTCCCCTACTCTCTCCTTTCCCAATAAATTACTTCCATGTGAATCTCCATCTTGGGCTCTATTTCTAGATGTCAACTTAAGATGGGAAGGAAGGTGGAACTGAACTATGAGCAATTACAGAGATTTTGATACATTACAATGAGACTTTCTGCTAGGGCAAACATCACAGCTGGGTGGAATTTTTATTCTCTAAGTCTTTGTTCAAGAGAAGAGCCTAAAGGGACTGAATAGAAGTCAGAATACCAACAGGACCTCAGGTAATGGCATCTATGAACAGCAATAATGGGCTCTGCATTAGTGAGGTCTGACCATAGATTTTGATGACCCATATGAATATACACATAGATTTTAATAAACTATGTTACTGTTATAATGACTAATACCAACTAGACCTAGAGTCTTCCAGGACCCAAGGTAACCTCCATCCTCCTCATCCATGCTGACTTCTTTTGCTTATGCAGAAATCCCCTTTTGTGTTATAACAGTTACCTTTTTTCCAAAGTTACCAGAGAAGATTATCTGAAGGGCTTTGGGTATGAGTTAAGATGGTAAGTATGAAGTTGCCCATTTATGAAGTGTTGGCTGGGCTGGAGAATAGAGCAAATTCTCCATAATAGGATAATGGTAATTTGAAAGAGCTGAGATAAAAATCACCTGCAGATTTAGACTTGGGCTTACATATGAAGCCATCCGCTTGAATTCAAAGTCCCGCTCCATCCTGATGTTTCCACAGAGGAGTGAAATACAGAATCTTTCCAGAATTATCTTCTTCTTTGTTCCAAAGAAGGGGACAGGGGACATTACCTCTCATGTTTCAGTCATCCATCCATCCATCCATCCATCCTTTCTATTTTCTTTTACTCCAATCTACATATGACATAGCAAGTCTCTGTCAACTCAGTTGAATAAACTAACATTTACTAAAATGAGTTATTATGCCCTTTTTCCAAGGAATCTTATGAAATTTATTCATTGCTTCCCATAGTCATGCAAGCCTATCTACAGAATAGAACCTGGAGCAGGATAGAACCTGGTGGAAGTTCTAGAATATCAACTGAAGGTGATGTTATATAAATTATAGTGCTAGTTTTATACTGATAGTGGGCACAGATAACTTAAAGGAATATATAAGTAGCACCTGAACTTTAAGGACAAACATGAGATTTTAAAGACAAAAGTTGTAATGATGGTGGACTATACTGTCTTTATTGCTCAGATCTCTGGTGTAGTACAATGTTCTTTCATGCTAAAAGAAAACTTTGATGGAAGTATCTGAGAAACACTTCTAGGTATGACTTGTACCAGTTCAGAAGATACTATTAGAAAGATTCCAAAATACCTGTGCAATAAGAGGAAGGAAAAATGGGAAAACTTCTAGTGCCGTTTTCATCCCTAGACTAGAAATGTCAATCATTTTCCAAATGTAGATGAATAGCAGGCTGAAAGTACCATTTTACGCAGTCTCTAAAAAAAATGAAGGGTTTACCTCAATGAGACACAGTTTTGCTTTTGCATATCTCATGAGGGATAGGCCTGACTGATCCTACTGGTGGTAGATAAGATATATGCCTACTCAGAGATTGCTTCTCAATCTGTGACAAAGTGACAAAGTGTGGGCCCCGTAAAGGAATGGTGGTCTTAATGACTTTTTGTCCAGGATATAAGAGAATTATGTCATTTCATGACTGAATTGGTGACTGTTCAGTCTTGAGGTCTAATCAGGCTTGACTGGGCCTGAGTGAAGACTTCCTTCTCTGGGGTTCTAAATCACTGTAATGTTGCTACCACTCTGGAACTGGCAACATGTGACCTGAGTTAGACTCAGGAATTATTCCAGTTTGGTGGAGGAGGCCATATTTTTTCAGGTGAGAAAGCAGTGGTGCTTTTGTCCTGCAGGTGTGGGAGCCCTTGAGGCTGAGCAATGCTCCATATAAATTGTGCTCCTTCAGAAAAGACAAGTGGAAAATCCACACTCTGGGCCAACCTTGTTATTTTTGTTCTGGGCAGGGTGAATTTTATTCATTTTTTAAAAGACGTTATTTCTTTATTTGGGAGAGCAAGTAAGAGAGCAGCAACAGTGAGGAGAGACTGAGGGAGAGGGGGAAGCAGGGAGCCTGGTGTGGGCCTTGATCCCTGGACCCTGGGATCATGACCCGAGCCAAAGGCAGATGCTTAACCAACTGAGCCACCTAGGCGCCCTGTAAATTTTATTCTGACATCTTGCCTTTCCAGGAAAGAGCTCTATAGCAAACCTAGGGAGGTGAAATTTGGAGTTGGTTTTGGGACATATGAGCAACCTTTTCATAGGTGGCAAGGTATAAAACGTAGGTGAGAGTCCAAGAAATAAACAAAAAGAGACCGTCTTGTATAACATTTTGAAAACTGTGTGAGGATATCATCTCCTTGAGAACATCCCTAAAGGGTATAACAGGATTTGACTGGAAAATTTCTGTCTCTTCTCAGTTTATGGTTCTGCTCTTTGAGAGGCTATGTTTAGGTTTTACATGCTACCTCTTTTTATCTTAGGGAATCTTGGGTGGGCACAGTCTACTCTTATAGGGCCTGAGGCAAGATGGAGTGGGGTGCACCCTGGGTCTTTGGATCATGATTTCACATTATGCTCCCTTCCCGTCCTTTCCCACAAAGCATGTAATTGAGTGGGTGGCTCAGCCAGAGAAGCCCAATAAATATTTGCTAATGAACATAATGGAGAAGGCATTGGCGACAACAAGGTGTTTGTACCCCACCCTGTTGCCTCTCAGAGGTGGCACCAATGGGATCCTGATCCTGTGCCTATGGAAGATTTCATGGCACTGTCAGTGCCTAGAGGCCCTGCTCATGCTCCATCTTGCACCATGCTGCCTACCTGAGTGCCCTGTGTAGTTCCTGCCTTTCAGAGCTCCTCATTTCCAAGAAAAGGAATCATCCTTTCTCCTAATAAGCATGTAGACAGAGGAAGGAATTAATAAGACAAGTAGAAACCACCCAGCAAGAGGACTTGAATAGTGTGCAAGGGAGGGTGGAAGAAAGGAGGAAAGGAAAAATTTGTCCAAACAATATTGTGTCAGTTCTGGAACTTTCCACTAAGCCATATGTGGATTTGTATTAGCACTCATGTCTTACAATCCAAGACAAGAGCCAGACAAAAGTGCTTGGACTTCATAAATCCAGGAGAGAGGTATGTTTATCAAGGTCTCTCATTGTTTGAAAACTCAACATCTGTCGAAGACTTGTAGGCCTTTGCCCCCCACACTTTGGGCAGGTGCTTATGGTCTTATGACCCTGGTGAGTAGATTTTAAAGAAACATTCAGTGGGAAAACCCAAGTTCATCCCTCTTCACTGCCACTGTCTTTTCTTCTAATCAGGCCTCCTCATCTCTCACTTGGACTGTTGTAGAGCTTCCAGATGGGTCCCTTTCCCTCATCTCAGATACATACTTGCCTCAGTCCTCCACATGGCAAGGGAGTCCGTCTAAAGCCCAGACCTTAAAACTAATTAAAACTTGACAAACTTCTTAGTAGGGATGTTTAAATTCTAGATCTGTTGTCTTTCAGCCTAATTTCTTTTTGTCACTATTCTCCCTCATGTGACTTTGTCTTACATTTTTAAATATAAATATTTTTATGGAAATATAAATACAGAAAATATGAATGATGAATTCTTATGAATTCTTATGAATTGATGAATTCTTATGAAACTTGCATGCCATAAACTGGCAACCAGATTATGAGACAGAATGCAATCAGCACCCAAAAGCCCCTCAAGGTCCTTCCCAGTCACCATCTGCCAGGGATAACCATTGTCTTGACTTCTAATTCCATAGGTAAGTTTTTCCATATATGGAATTTTATATAGATGGAATCTTAGAGTATCTGTTTTACATTGTCAGTAACATAATGTTTGTTTCATCCGTATTATGCATGGTTGTAGTTCATGTTCATCACTATATAATATTCCATTGAAAGGGTATTTATTTACCCATTTTCCTCTTTTTTTTTTAAGATTTTATTTATTTATTTGACAGACAAGAGATCACAAGCAGGTAGAGAGGCAGGCAGAGAGAGAGGAAGGGAAGCAGGCCCCCTGCTGAGCAGAGAGCCCAATGCTGTGCTCAATCCCAGGACCCTGAGATCATGACCTGAGCCGAAGGCAGAGGCTTTAACCCACTGAGCTACGCAGGTGCTCCACCCATTTTCCTCTTGATGGACATTCGAGTTGCTTACAACTTTTGGCAATTATGAATTGTATGATCATGAAAAGTTTTCCTAAACAAGACCTAAAATGTGCTAAGCATAAAGGGAAAAGTTGATAAATTGGTTATGTTAAGATCCCCTGTCTTGCAAAAGACAACACTGAGATAGAAAATGAAACCCATGGATCAGAAAATATTTGCAATATATATGCTTGGCAGAAGGACTCTTATCTTAAATATAAAAAGAGCTACTATTTATTGAAAAGAAAAGCCAAATGACCCCATAGTGAAATAGAGAGAAGACTTGAATAGTCACTTCACAAAAGAGCATACTCAAATGGTCAGTAGCCCTAAACACATGAAGAGGTATGCAGGTATTACTTTTTAGCTTTACTAATTTCTTCACCTCTCCCTGACCACATACTTACCATTTTGACATATTTGCACAGGCTCTTCTGGCTAGGTGGGGTGCCTTTACCCCTTTTCTATCTCCTTTTCTTTTGAGGACCAGATAGACAAAATCATTTCCATTTCACCATCTCCCCTGGATTCCACTAGGCAGAATTAATCTTACTTCTCTGGGATTCAAAAGTTTGATTTCGTGGAAGTGAGGTATTTAACTCATGTTCCCAGTGCATAGCATTGCACTTGGTGCATAATAGATGATTGATACATGCCTTTTGGGATGAATGTCTAACATTCCCCCTCAAACCTCCAGATAGGATCTAAAACCAGTGAGGTATACGTGGTAACAAAGCCATCCTGTGTTGAACATGGGAGTGTTTATTAGCCAATACAAAGATTACTTCATGGGGAAAAATGCTGGCATATTTCCCAAATCATAGCTCAGCTTTAATGAAGAGTATCATCATAAGCCTGTGGACAAAGACCTAGTGCTCTATAGATTGAATTGCAGGTTAAGATACATATTAATAAGTAGGTCTGAAAAACAGCATTGCCTTTTGCAAAGCAACTGGAGTGAGTGATTGGAGTCTTACCATAGGGCAATAACATTTATTACAATATACATAAAGGAGATCAATAGTCACTGAATTTAAAGTCAAAGAGTTACATTGTACACTGGGGAGAGGGATGAGAGGGGTTTTGTTTTATTTTGGGTTTTTTTGGGGGGTATTTCCCCCCCTTTCCTTGTTGATTCAGGCAACATTTATGACCATACCAACTTTGTTTTGTCATCTTTATTTCCTGGAACCTCTCTTCTCACCTGTTCATGCCTTATTAGGGTTTTAATTTCCTTAATCCTTCTGTGTTTCATGCTTCCATCTGTCTTATTTCCAGCCTCACTGGAATTTTTTAAGCTCAAAGTTTTGTTAGCCAGATGATAAGAAGAAAACTTTGCTTTTCTTTTCTGTTTTTTTTTTTTTTCTTCCTTTTCCCTTTTCTTCCATTTTTTCTGGGAAAGATCTGTCCTTTACGGAACTTTGTATCCCTGGCTAGATAAGCTTAGTGCCTTATACATAATGGGTTCTCAAGAAATATGTATTGAATCAATGGCTTGGAAATTTCTTACTAAAGTGGGGATGGTTGCTGACTCTCTAAACTTCCCAGACATGATAACTTTCTTTTAATGATAATGTTCATTAACTGAAATGAGTTTCCAACTTAGGAATTTCAGGTAGTAACAATAGATGAAAGAGTTTAGGAAGGTGTATGGAGAAAGAGATTGTGAGGCAGAGAAGGCAACTTTTTCTTGGAATTTGATCCTGGGTCCCTAGGTTGATTCTTTAGACACAGTGTTATCCCTTTCTTTTACTTTAAGAATTCATTTCCTAAATCAACAATACCCCCCTTTTTAGAGTATAAGAATCCCTCTTTAACATTAAAAAATATTTACACACCCAAGAGTATTGAAAGAATAAAAAATAAAGTGATCAAGAATTACCCCTAGTTATAAATAAATTTTAGTATTATAAAATCCATCTCTATCCATATACATATATATTTGTATGAGGTGTGTCATTAAGGTAGTCTGCAAATGAAGTTTGGTATGCAAATGAATACATGGGTCCTTGCCAATAACTGCAAGGACTCTCAGACCACTGTTGTAAGAACCACACCTTCTCTCCCCCCACTGGCATTCAGAATACACATGGAAATTGTTTATAAACATAAATTTAATGTTAACTGGACACTGCCTACAATTATCGGTGGATGGTTGCTGATTTCATGAACTTTTATTTATGTCTTATTTTAGGTTGGGTTCCCTAGAAGTAGGACATGGGACAGGGATTTAGGGAAAAGTTGTTTGTTGAATAAGTAAAGGAGTGAGAGAAGCAGGATAGGAAATGGAAAATGCATAGCAAAAACAAGATTTCAGATAAAGTTTAGCTTCAGTCAGATCCTGCATGGAGCTCTGGAGGGTGAATGATACCACACAACTTTGTTTTACTCAGAACTGGGCTTCTGTCCTCCATGTATTCATCAGTCATTGTCTATGGGATGCCTCAAGGGGATTTTAAACTTCCTACAAATGAGGTGCTCCAGTTGTCCAAGGGTAGTCCTCCAGAGGATGGTACAGGCATTAGTCCTTAGCAGCATGGACCATACAGCAGCTGGGGATGAATAGAACTGGAAAAGAGATCTGGATGGGCACTATTAGCAATTATTACATGGCTCATGAATTAATTAATTAATCCATTTAACAAATATTTATTGAATGTATACTCTTGGCAAGTTCCTGTCTTAGTTGCTAGGAACAGAGTAATAAACAGGCCAAATATGGTCCTTCCTTTCATGAAGCATACAATTTGTGAGGAGACACAAATAAACTAGTAGATAAATGGAGCAGTACAATAACTTCTGAGAGTGACAATTTACTAAGAGAGAAAATAAAGTTTAACAGATTGTGGAATGACTAGGACAAAGGGTGGGCACTTGAACACAGACCAGAATGGTGAGAAGGAATAAGTTGTACAAGGATGTTAGGGTTTAGTGTCTAGGCAGAGGGAATGGCCATTATCAAGGCCCCAAGATGGGCAAAAGCTAACTGTGTTTTAAGAACAGAATGAAGGCTTTGGGACATGTAGTGGACTTGGGGGAAATGTAGGAAAAGGATGGAGAGGTGAGAGTAATAGATGGGGGAAGCCAGTCTTCTAAGGAGTTTGGTGATTTTGGATTCTAGTTGTAGGAATGAGTTCCTTAGCCTGCGTTAAGATGGTGAAAATGACAATTTGTCAGACTTTGACTTAGATTTGTCTTGACATTGTTTATTAGAAGAAGGATTTGCTATTCAGATTCGTGGAATAAATAAAGAAAAACTCAGGATTAAGGCACAGCTCACTGTTTTCTAAACTCTAGGAACATAACAGGCATTGAATCCAGACATCTTATATGGTAATTATGAGAAAATTTTCTCTCCTTGTTAAAACATTCCCAAGATTTTAAAAGATATATAGTTGGACTCAACTTTCCTTTGTCCTTGGCAGTGTGACAAAGCAGCATTTTTAGAAAAGAATGTTAAGTTGGACTTGACCTTGGCTATACGCAGGGAAAGTTATCAAGGTCACTTTTTTTTTTTTTTTGGTTTGTTTGTACTATAATTGCTATTAAAATGCATCAACATCTCTTTTTTGCTCAACATTCTGCTTCATGCTAGGATCATAAGTCTTAGTGCAGACCTATTTCCCATCTGTCAAATAATGATGGATTTTTCTCAATCTTCTCATAGCCCACTGGAGAAGGTTAGAAAATGCCTCTAGATTGTGATCATGAAAAATGTTTCCTAGACTTTATTCCTAAGAAGAGATAATGCTTATAGGCCACTTACCTCCATCGAAGCTACTGAATGGAACTTAATAAGATTATGTAAAAGAGGCCAGGATAACAATGTTTTCTGTTTGATTTATCAAATTATTCTTGAAGACCAATGTCAAGGAAAAGATCTCTACACTATAACAAATTTAACATCTCAAATCAGGATGAACTGAGACATCAGTAGCATTTTCATTCATTTATAAAGTGGATTTTTCCAGGGGTCTTGATTTAACATAGATTTGAAATGTTTTTGTCACTCACTTCTCTGTACCAACCCCTGTTCCTACCTCCTTCATGTGTGAAACCTTGTTTAATTCCGGGGGAACTTAATCCATATGTTTCCAATTCATTTGTACAATAGTCTTAGTAAGGGCTAGCTGATGTCCAAAGAGTCTTCTGGGAATTTTTATAAGTCTTTTAAAATTTTTTTTCAGGCCAGAAAATCATATTTTCCAACTCAACTTGCCCTTCCAAATCAAAAATATTCTGAGCCTATTGAAAACCCTCCTTTGTGGAGAGCTTAAACTCAGGCAAAACATAATTCCACGTTGAGAGCTGTGCAACAAGATTGACTTGACCCATGAGAAACAGGAGTTCTGTTCCCAGAACGGAAGAGACACGAAAAGAACCTGAATAGTAGAGGGAGTCTTGGACCTGCCATGTTTTTCCATTTCTAGGAGCAACCAGTGAAGTCCTACAACTTATATAAAGTCAGATTCAATTTATGATGCACATCTGGAGCCAGATAATTTCCAATTGGCTTTGCACAACATCTTTGAGCAAGGGCAGAGAATTCTAGAACAGTTTGCAGATTTGTAAATATTAAAAGCCCTCATTTGTGAGCACACTTAGCAGTTGCTTAGCAATTCAGTGGCTGGGTTTCATTTTCTATAAAGCACGATGAAGCCTAAAGATGGTGAATTGTTGGCTATGAACTTAAACAAGTTCTGCCAGGAATATAAAGATTATGAGCTTGCTAAGGACAAGTGAACAACTGTTGGACAGTATGTACAAAAGTAGAAGAATCCTTTCCTTGTCCCATTTACTTCAGCTGTGCTATGACCCAATTTTTTACCACCCTTTAAGGGCACCTGATGTTTACGGGAAAGAAAAAAAAAAGATCCATAAACCATTTTTTTTTAACCAAGTACTTGACAATGTATGCAGACTCATCCGAAGAGGGTCATTTTACTGCTAAGAGCTTGGATTCATCATAGCTCAAGCATCAATTTTCTACTGGGCCAGAAATGTGATTTTACACTATCTTAATCCCAAATTTGGCTCCCATGCCAGAGTGAGTTGCTATTCAATTCTAAAAAGTTTTCTACCTCAGCAGACAGCAGTATGGTAACTTGAAAAGCAGGAATGGTGATAAATGTCTCCATCTCAGTAAATGCCACTACCATGTTTGTAATTTCTCAAGGAAAACAAACAAACACCCCACAAATAACCCTCAATTCCTCTCTTTTTGTGGCTTCCAGATGTCATCTATCAAGTTCTATAGACTCTTGTTTTTTCAGTTGTGGTCGTTGGATCAGCAAGATTAGTATCACCTGAAAGCTTCTTAGAACTTTAGAATCCCAGGCCCCACCCCAGACCTGCAGAATGAGAATCTGTTCTTTAGCAAGCTCTCTAGCGATTCTGGTGCATAGTTGAGCTTGAGAAGCACTGCTAGACCACACCTCTATTAGGTACCGCTTTGTTCACTGCCTGTCTCTTGCCTGGATTACTGCAGTTCTTTCCCAGCTTCTGCCCTTTTCCTCCAGTCTATTCTCAATTCAGTCTTAAAAAAAAAAAAAAAAGTTAAAGCAAGCCATCCTACTCTTTAAAATCCAATGCTTCCCCACTGCACATGAAATAAAATATGAATTCATTGCTGTTTATTAATGTCCTATATGAACCGCCAACACAACTCCTTAATCCCCCTCTCAACCATTTTTTCCTGGTCATATACTTCCTCCAGCCACACTTGTCTTTCTATCCTACACAGCTAACACAAGCTTTCCCTCCTCCTGGAGTGTTCTACAGAGCTTCTCTTCATTCAGGACTCAGCACAAATGTCACCTTGCCTTGAACTCTTGGCTATTAAACTTATATTCATCTCCCAGTCACTTTCTATCACATCATCCTTTTACTTTGTAACATTTCTGAACCATCTGAAACTGTCTTGCTTTTTTGTTTATGGATTTATTGGTTGTTATCCAGAATGGTCCCTTTTCCAGTCTTATTCCAGCTAAATCCTCAGCACCTAGAATGGCACCTGGAACAGAAGAGATGCACTATATATATATATATATATATATATATATATGAATTAATAAGTAAATTTATATCTATTCAATCTGGACAAACCCAGGATCTTGTTATTATTTTTCTTTCTCTTTCCTTTCCTCTCTTTCTATGACAAATACTTATTAAGCATTTAACCTCTGCCAGGTACAAGGGTACTAAAGGGAATGGAGAACAGCTCCCCTATGGAGCATAGAGAGAAGTGGAAGAGACAGATAGTAACCAGAATCAGTTATGCTATCCTGTGGAGCATGTAAGTGTTCCCTAACTTAGTTCAGGGGGACTGCTGTGAGCTGAGAGCTGAAGAATGAGCCTGCTAACCAGGAGAGGAGACTGAGGAGAGTATAGGAGGGAGAGAATTTTGTGCAGGAAGAGTTCTGTATCCAAAGGCAGCAGGGCCTGTTGAAGGAACAGAAAGAGGAGCCCTAGGATGGGGATCCAGAGAATGATTAGGGTACAACTGGTGGTGGGGCTGGCAAGGCAGACAGCAGTCAAATAGGACTCTATGGGTGGTTCTGGTTTGCCTGGGAGAGTTCCAGTTTACATCTGCCACCTGCTGTAATTATTCGTAAAATTTGTAGTCACTTTTTTTTTTTTTTCCAGTTTCAGGGGTAGAATTTAATGATTCATCAGTTGCATGTAACACCCAGTGCTCTTTCCATCACATGCCCTCCTTAATGCCCATCACTCAATTACCCCATCCCCTACACCTTCCCTCCAGCAACCTTCAATATGCTTCCTATAGTTAAAGGTCACTCTTATAGGCCATATCATAGGCTTTATCTTCCAAAACTCACCCCAAAGCCTTGTGCTTAACAATGAGGACTCTGGACCCATCACACAGAAGTGTTGGAGGAAGTAGTTTGTTGTTTTTTGGGTCGTGCTTCCTTAGGCAAATTACTGAACTTCTCTAAACCTTGGCTTCCTTATCAGTGAAATGGGATTTAGTAATTGTAGTATTCAACTCATAGGCTTTTAATAAGGATTAAATGAGTTAATACACATCAATCTTGTCCAAGTGTCTGGTGCACCTAGTAGTAGGTAGGTACCCACTGTTAGCTATGTAATTCTTACTATTAATATTCTCAATGTATGGATAATAAATGGGAACCTGTGAACGATATTAAAAGGGATGACATGGTCAGAATTGTTTTTCAAAGTTCATTTGACTTTCATGTGGAATAATATTTGGGGGGAGGGACTAAAAGGGGAAATAGATACAGAGTTCTTCTAAAATGACTGACACAGAATAAATGTTTAATAAATGAAGTAAGGATCACCATCATCATCATCATCTACTAAGAATGTCAGGTCCAGGAATAATATAGTTCTTAAATATTTCCTACCAATTTCCATTTGACAGTGTTGGGGGACAAAGCAGCTATTTGAAATTTGGGAGTCAGTTGATCATTATCTTGGATTCAGTTGAAGAAGTAGCCAAGATTGGAGTTGGAAGGACCAACCAGTTTACTCTTAGAAGCCAAATTCTATAGTTTCCAAAAAGTAACTCCATTAGAGCCTTTGGATTGCACAAAGGATTTCCATATGGATGTCCTATTTGGTATTCAATGATTTCCAGAGCAAAAAAAAAAAGGAAAAAAAGATCAGCAACAGTGAGAAGGAGTTGGAAGGTTTTAGCAAACTCCTCCCAGTGGGCCTTGACTTAAACTTTCCAGGCCTGGAATATCTCCTCCACAGTTCCCTGACACTCCTGTTACCCCAAGAGTGAGAGGAAGCCACATGAGTGAAAAGGGGCCCCTTTCTCTTGGGGATAGTGTGGGACACACCTCACAGTCACTTGTCACTTTGAAATTCGCCTCTCCCAGGAGTGTGGAGAAGGATTACAGAAACCTGGCAGATAATTAACATTTCCCGGTGTGAACGGAAGGGATTTGTCACACAATGACTTGAACATCATGACTTTCTCACTAAACTGGGGTTGGGGGGGGGTCAGTAGTGAAGTAGGTACGGATTTACAGGAAAATTCCATTTAAGGAGGGCTAAAGAACAGGAGCAATGTAGTAAATTGTTAACCATTTGGTTAACCAGGACTCATCATATTACCACATCTGGATTTCCTAGTTTAAAGACTTAGAATGTACAGAGGTGATTTTAGCATACTAAGTTCCTTGACCTTTCCCAAGCCCTCTGTAGCCTTTAGGAAGCCATTATAACTGACTAGAGTGGATGAGGGGAAAATTAGCTTCTCAGATTCTTTAGTTGGTTTGGCTTTTGAATAAAAGGATTCTATCATATTGAATTAAATATCAGTGATGAAAGTCTTATAAAATACCAGCAGATAGGACCTGAGAAAAGAATGTAACCACCTTTGGATTTCAGGCAGTCATTTAGTCTCCAATTCACCAATGAAAAGATTCCATTCATTTGCAACTTAGAGAGCACTTAAAGCTAAGCATACTTCTATATTTCAAGTGTCTAAGAATTAATAAAGAGGTTTGAAGCCATGCTGATTGTCATGAAGATAGTTTAAGGAGATGAATTATAGGATTGGTTAGGAGAGATGGAGAGGAGGTGAAGAAATGAGAAACTAGGACAGATATTCCAGGCATGGGGGACAGGGAGAACAAGGCTGGAATAGATGCACAATCTTTCTGGTACAACAGGAGAGGTACTAATAATGAAGATGAGGATAATGTTGATATTTATTAAGTTATTACTTATATGTCACTGTCTCATTTTCTTCTTCGTAACAATGTTATCAGGGAATTTATGCTATTCTCACTTCATCAATGAAAAACTGAAGATTAGATAATTTAAGTATCAGGCCAGACTGCAAGGAACTTAAGTGCCAAACTAAGCAGTTCATGATTGTGGTCTATATGATAGACAATTTTGTTAACATCAGTGGAATGCAATATATTCTCAGATTTTGGAAGAGTAATACTGAGTTTTAAGTTCTTGCCTTATAGGCATTTTTTTATGTGGCAGAAATAAAATTAATATAAAAGTATTTTGTTAGGAAGCTATAGTCTAATTCATAAGTAGACACATTTTTGAAGAATGTGATGTGTGAGGTAGAAAGAGAAACTCCTATCTGAAAATATCTCTCTGATGGCTTGGGATCAGTATATGAAGTTCACAAATGAAGATATGTTTCCTGGAGCACAAGAATATCCTGGAATTTTCTGGAATCTTGGTTCTTTTCTTCCCACCCTCTCTCATTTTTCTTTCATTCTCAAACACTAATTGAACTCCTGCTTAGTATGTGTTATTTTGCTTCAGGTTGAGGATACAAAAAGAAAAAGTATATCCCTTTTGGGAGATAACTTTAAGAGTCTGGTGAGGAAAGAGGACAATCCGTCTTTGCTGAACAACCAATCAAAGGCAGAGCATGGAGGAAAAGCACTTTGGAGGAGGCTGAGACTACCAGAAAAGATTGGGTAGAAGGGTGAGTAATCTAGCAGAAGTCTAAGGATAGACTGTATAGGGAACAGGCATTCCAGGCAATGACAAGGGCCTTTTCAAAGGTCTGATGGCATGAAATGAAGCCACTGTGAGGTTGGAGAATGGTGAGCTGTTTACTGTTTTTGTCATTGTTTTTAAAGATGTTACTTATTTATTAGAGTGCACAGGAGGAGGGGCAGAGGTGGAAGGAGAGAAAGAATCTCAGGCAGACTCTATGCTGAGCACAGAGCCTGTCACAGGGCTCAGTCTCATGACCCTGAAATCATGACCTGAGCTGAAATTAGGAGTTGGATGCTCAACAGACTGAGCCACCCAGGCGCCCGTGTTCACTGTTTTTAGGACTTGAATTAGAATGGACAGAGGATTGATAGGGGAAGGGTTTGTATGGGTCGGTAGAGGACCATATTTTTCCTACAAAAGAGTTTAGATTTTATCCTGCAGTTGATGGGTAAATCTAGTGATCAGTATTCTTTCAGATAAAACTGACTGCAGGGCAATTGACAGACAACCAGTACAACAGTCCAGGATTGTACTGACTTTAGGAATAGCTATATTCACTTGTTTCTGTACTCTAGTTCTTGTGGGTCAGCTTCATTCTTAAGGCAAATATGGCACCCAAAGGTCTAGGCTTACATCTAGCAGCCCTTGCAAAAAGAGGGTGATGGTTTCACTCTATTTCTATTAAAAGTCAGAGGGAGAACTCTCAATGGCTTTATTACTTGGATCATGTTCCTTCGTCTGAACCAGCCACTGGAGACAAGAGGATGCCAGCTTTGATTGACTGGTCATATTTTCATCCCTGGACCTGGGGAATGGGACCCTCCTAAATTTCATGGTCATTTCCCCAAAGAGTTGGTGGACAAACCACAAATATTTCCAAGAATAAATGAAAAAAAAAAAAATTCTGACAATCTTAATATGCTACATATGGTTACATTTTAGCTCAACCTGAGGCCAGGCATGTAGATCCCAGTGATAAAGATATTCAGTTCTTTTTGCTTCTAAATATGTCTTTATTACAGAGATTAATTGAGTGAAATAATTTGTCTGTTTCTGCAAGTGATTAGGATTTTTGTAATGGTTGCCCTTGGATTCTACATAAATGACACGTTTTAAATCCGAGAGCAATGCACAGCTTATTACAGAAAGTATTAAATGATAAATATAGCAAGACCTGTTGATTTTCTAAAAGCTGATGAGTTAGAAACATAGGTTTACTTTCTTTCTTTCTTTCTTTTTTTTTTCATATGTTTACTTTCAATCATAACTATTTGTGGAGTCTTTTGATTTGGTCTCAGAACTCTCTTACCATTTGGAAGAAGCACCACTTAGAGAAAGTTCACTGAGGGCAGGCTGTTGGTTTTATATCTGACCTCTGGGAACCTTAGCAAAGCCTCATGGTTCAATGCCCAGTTTCTTAATCAAAATACTTTGTGAAAAGAATATATATTCTGTGTTAATTTCCACTGCAGAGAAGGTTTCAGGAGCCAGAAGTTATTGGCTGAGCTTTCAATATTTCTATCACAGACATATTTGTTAAGTCTAAAAAACCTGAAAAGACTTGCATCTTACCCTGGTAGCAGGTCGATTGTGAGGAATGGTATGGATCCTGGGAGAAATTCCTTGGGTCTTACATAACAATGAGATTGTTATGTCAACAGGTCTGCTAATAAAGGCTTCACTTTATTTCGGGCTCCACCTAATTTTGTTCATCTGCCCTTTGTGGTCCCACCCTCAAATAGTTTTCCTAGTGCCCTACTCCCTGTGGTACCACATTTTTTTTCTCTTTGACAATAATTTTTTCTTTTCTTTTCTTTTTTTTATGGATGTTCTCTATTCATTCTTTTTTTTTAAATTTTTTTATTTTTTGACAATAATTTTTTCTTATTGAAACTTTATTTTCCTCTACCCAACCCCAAGATAAATTTTCTGTGTACTTAGAATTTTATGCTCATTCCCATCTGGAACAGCTATATTCCCATATCATCTCTGTGCTTCTTCTCTTGGATGCTGACTTTTTATTACCTACATTTTTTTCTCTTCCCTCTTCAACAATTAACTTGCCAGGTAAGCTTTCAGGAAGCAGAAAAACAAAAAACAAAAAACAAAACCATTGAACCAAATATGAACGAACTCCCTTTGACAGGTAGCCTGAAGGCTACTAGATACTTTTTTGAAGGCTACTACATACTTTTCCAGAACAAATTTCTAAGTTTGATTCTGCAGTGTTTTCCTAGAGGTAGCATGGATGATTCCGCTGTGCTTCTAAAGCGTATTGGAGGAAATGTAATAATATCAAAGATTGTCAAGTAAATGATGTGATTTTATGACAAGGGCCCAAAAATAATTTGAAAATTTTAGGAAGACAAATTACAGAAAGAAAATCATTGCAGTGAAAAATGCACCTTAGCATAATGGAATTGTCCTTCAAATGTTGTCATAACAAGCCTAAAAAATAAAAATAGAGTGTACATAGTGGACAATAAAGTGATAGCATCTGAGAACAAAATCAGTTAACAAAACCTTTCCAGAAATGAAACATGAAGGAAGAGGAATTGGACATGGTTTAGGAGATAAAAGCGGCTATAGAATTGAAAGTGATTATGCAGATAGATTTGTATTTTTAATAGCTCTAATCATATTTAATAGAGTGTGTGCAGATCAGAATTCGGAAATTTCTGTCAGTCGCTCACACACAGCTTTGTACACATTGCTTTCACTTTGGTATGTTGCCCCAGGAATTTCATCATAACTTCAAGAGGGTGATGTTCAGTTCTTGTTTTTCCATGACAATGCCAGCTGAAGAAGCATTTTCAGTCTCTTGCTCCATAGTGATCTATGAAATCAGTTATTTTCAGATTTTAGAGACACTTGATTTCTTAGGATTTCTTTTGACCTTGAGGTTCTGTTTGTCATTGAAATGGGCCTCCTCTCTGCAGATGTTAAAAAGCTGCTGAGTTCATCCTTAGACAATGAAGTCATTGTTGACCACTGTCATGGACATCTTTGTGAGCTCATGCTCAGCTCTAAGTCCAGCTTAAATGAATTGCAACTTATCATCTACAAATATGATTATGGAATTATATGACCACAGATACTCCCAAGGTAGTGAACACATTTATTGAGTGGTGTTAGAGGACTAAAGCCAAAGAAACATTTTGGAAATTTAGACAGAAGTTGAGAAAGAGAGAAATCTGGTTTATATATCCAAGGAAGATGGAGGAAACCTTGAAAAGTGGAAAGAGCTGTAAAAAGTCACTGCCACCAAGCTGAACATGGGAATAATTCATTCAGCAAATACTTTTTTTTTTCTATTTGCATGTTTATCCTCACTGTCTTCTTCCTTCAAGGTAGAAATGTGTCCATTTGGCTTGAAAACATGTCCATATTACATCTTAAACTATTTCTTTTGTAAAGAATATTTAAAAAAAAAGTTTTTGTAAAAATTTCCAAGTAGAGAACAATGAGCACTTCACTATAATTGTCTTCAGAGATTCATAATCGATTCCTCTCTCCCTTAAAATTAAATCCTGTAATGGCATCTTCATATGCTTCATATATGTCTTAGAAAGATCATTAAATTTAAGGGCTTGACAATAAGTATTGTGTAATTGGCATCCTAAGATTCTCACTACAAAATGGAAATACTGCCTCTTGAATTACTTTAAACCTTATCTTTTAGGAAGGAAAAACTAACACATAGGGCATCAAGTTCACAGGTATGCTAATTGTGACTTAGCCTATTCTTTTTGTTTCCTTCCCTAGTGGATTTGCTGACCAGTTTATGCCTATTGTAAGTCCTGATTAATTTTTAAAGAACAAGTAATTACTCATTTTTAAAATGAGTGCTGTGAGAGATAATTAAGCATTGGGAGGATATCTGTTCCTGCTGCTAAGATTCTTGTTGTGTCTGAAGACCTGAAAGTATAGAAAGTATAAATGGCTTTGTCATATAAATTAGATTTCTGTGTTCTTATGGGCAAAGTATCCACATTAAGAACCTGTAGTAGCCCAACTTTGGTACCTGCCCTTTGTCTTTTTAGGATATGAAAAGGAAGGGACTTTACAGTGGAAAGATTATTTGGGAGATGTCATTGAGGTATATGAATGAGCTAATTGGATAAGTTAGGGTCAGATGGTATCTAAAATTTCACTTTTACCTAGAAGTTGGCATTCATAGAGCAAGTGAGTTTTGACATGCTTTAATTGTCTGAAGAACTAATTTGTTTGCTAATAAAAATTTAAGAAAAAATATTTTTCCAAGTATAGATAGATGATGTAAATTTTTACAATTGTAGTGATACCACCAGTGACAACAGCAGTAGTGGGAGGGTGATCATGAATTTTATTGTATAAACCACTACATTTTTGAAAGTGAAAGCAAGGTACTATTGATTAAGGACAGAGAGGCCAACTAAACCAGAATATACAATAATACTAAGTAATGACACTAAGTAAGAATGGTAGATATAGTAAATATGCTCAATTCAATAATCCAAGTGGTCCTATCCAATCAGGATAGTAGTTACACACACACACACACACACACACACACACATACACACAGAAACCAGCATTCAAAAAGAAATTTAGAAATATTCACATCTTTCACTTGCATTTCTTGAATACCATAAACATAAGAACATGCTGTAAGAACATAACTTCAGATCTCCCTTTACCTTTCAATAAATTTCCTCACATACCACACCAGTGCCTATTTATTATTTAAAACTCCTGAAATTGTGTTGGCCTATGTCCTCCCTCCACCCCTCCCCCTTTGCTATAGTCTGGCAAGGCTGAACCTTTCTGGGGGAGAGGAAGCTGGCAAAGCGTAGTCCTTTTTAGCGAGCAAGGAGCAGGTAAAGCTGCTAATATTCACCTACTAATAATCTTGGTCCTGTGCCAATAGCCTATATTAATAGAGAAATCTCTATTAGAGAACTCTTTTATTAATAGAGAATCTCTAATCCTGGTGCTGTGATAGAATTAGCAACCTCATCTAAATTTCACCCTTGCTATAGATGCTGTTGCAATTCCCGTTTTTCAGAGGAGAGCTGAGGTTTACCAAAAGTAGGTAAGTTGCTTCAGTGGTGGATGCCAGAAATTCAGCTTGGCAGTTTGACTCAAGATCTGATGCTCCCAGCCAGTAAGTGCAAGGCAGGCTTCAACCTGGTCTCATTGAGATTGCCTAAAGGCAGTAAAAACTTTCACAAGTTATAGTAAAAAACTCACTATAACAAAACATGTCCAGTTTAAGCACATGATAGTGTTAACAAGAATTCTTTCCCACTTTGAAAATCACTCTAGCATGAATGGAATATCTAGAGCTCGCTGATAAAAGAACCCAATGTGAAAATAAATGCATATGAACACACGTTATTTGGAACACTTAGGCAAAAGTGAGCAGAACACACAGTGAGAATGGCCTATTTTTCATCCAGTTGGAAGGGGCTGTCATTGACTGAATTTAGCTGCTATTGCCAGAAAGACATTAAACCATTTTTAATGCCCAGACCATTGTTTTTAATGACTGCCTGAAGGATATCAGATGAGCTATCCATTGTAAATCAATAATAATTTGCTTTAGATTAATGAGGAACTAAAACTGTTTCTAATAAATGTCTAAATGCTTAGCATATTTTGAAAACCAATCATTTTCTGAGGATTAGATTTCTTCCCTGTCCTTAAAAAAGAGCTGGAGGTGGGGGAGGAAGAAAAGGTAGCCAAATATTTTGGCAACAGAGAAATGTAAAAACAGTAAATGAGAGAATATGCATTCCAGGGCTTTGTTTTGTAATCGCAGCTGTTCAGAGGCTTGCTCTGTGGTCCAAAGTGCTCTAATTTACAGCAAATAAGATGCCGCAGAACCTTCCATGCAGGTTTCTTGGCAAAGTCCATTGGCTACTTAATGGCTGGTCAGAGTCTTCAGTATCAACTAAGTAATTAGAATATATTAGAAATAGGTGCATTCTTGTCCAAATCATGGTCTCTGTGACCTGGCAATGCTCTACAGTGATTGGGTAACTGGAGCGTGTCTTGGAATGTGGATGGATAGGTCTCACTTTCTGTCTAGTCTTCTTCTTCTTCTTCTTTTTTTTTTTTGTATTTAGAATGTATCATGGGAAAAGAAAAATGTAGGCTCATCTCATCTGTTAATTTGATACTTTTATAACTCTATTTTTCCTGAGGACTTTCTTATGAAATTGGAAAAGTGGAAAAGAAATCCACTGGGGAGGTGCAAAGCAGAGAAATATTTTTTCCCTAAATGTATCTGAGTGATTCAAATATAATCCCAAAATCTGAAGAGTAATCTAGTGATTGGTAAACAGCTGAACTTGCTATTCATCAGACAAAGGAAGGCAAATGATTACTTGTAGAATCCCTGTGCCCATAATCCCAGGCTTGTTTTCCGGAAGGGATGGAAATACTACAGAATATTGTGGTGGAACAGTAGTATATTCTGAACTGGGTGTCTTGTCTCTTTTAGAGCTTTCTTTCTAGCAAGGTGCAGCAAGTGTAAGGATCTCAATTTCTGGGTTTTCTGATGCATGAGCCATATTTTTCATTATCATTTATTCAATAATAAATAAAAGTGGGTGTGCCTTTTATTGGTCACATTTCAGAATAGAGTCATTTACCAAGGACCAGAAAATGTTTAATCTCAGTGATTAAGTGATTCTGTATGAAACCAGCTAAGAGTCTGTGGCAAAGATTTGTCCATATCTGAGCTCTCACTTCATCTTTGGGACTATATTTCCTTTATAGCTTGATGTGGTCATGTGCCTGAGCTCTGTCCAGTGGAATCTGAGAACAGTGATAGGTGCTACTTCCAGGCCTGGCTCACAAAACCCTCTTATGAATCATCTCTTTTCTTTTTTTTCTTGTGTACTGCCTGAATGGCAGGAATCCCTCAGACTTAGAGGGTGTAGAAACACAATACAGAAGAAGCGTGGGTCCTTGAATGAGCACATGGAAAGACTACCCCACCAGAAAAATCCACGACCAGCCAGTGAGAAGCATGAGAATAAAATGTTACTGTGTCAAGTGATTGTTTTTGGCCACCAGTAGCCTTACTTACTCTGGTGATACTGAGTTGGTTTTTGTCATGACTAGGGTGATATCTTTGTACTATGGTAATGGTCCTGCTATCTAAGTTAGGTCATTTAGATTCTGGTCCTGGCATTTGCCTGTTAGTAGATGCACGCTTCTAGGCAGATAACTAAACTTCCTCCCTGGCCTCAGTTTTTCAGCAGCAAATTGAAGAGTTTGGAAAGCCTATATGATAAGCTAGAGATTTTTTTTGGTTGGCAGAAACTCTGACAAACTTAAACAAAAGGAACTTACAAGAATACAGAAATATGAGCCTTTTTTTTTTTACATAAATTAAAAAAGATAGACCTTGTTTAAGGGTACATACCAAGTAGTAAAACTAAAGTGAAAAGCAAGAGAAAATGATTATCACAAAATTCAGGATAGGAGTTATCTCTGGGAAGGTAAGTAGGAAGGAGGTATAATCAAAATGGGATCATCACAGCGGGGTTGGGGGGTTCTACTGTAGCTGGATAGAATGTGATCCTGCTTTAGAATGTACATTTTACACACTTCTGTGTGACTGCACTCACAAAAAATCAGACATGATCCCTATTGTCCTTTCCCAACCCGTGGGACCTACTGTCAGAATGATGTACTGTCCACACTTTCAATGCCAGCCTCTTTGGCCATCAAATAAAAGGGGCCTGATTTTCTCAGCAGTTCTTGAGGGCTGCTATACTCTACAATCTTCCTGTTGTCTAGGACCATTATCTTGTCACTGTCCATGATGGTGTGCAGCCTGTGAGCGATGGTGATGTTGGTGCAGTGGGAGAACTCCTTTTGGATGGTTGTCTGGATGAGGCGATCAGACTCCAGATCCATGGCAGCGGTGGCCTCATCCATGATCAGAATCTTGGATTTCCGAAGCAGAGCTTTGGAATATAAGCCTTATAAGTCTCACATTATCAAAGATAATGTTAGAGAGCCAGGCTGGGGGAGGAAAAGAATCAGGGGAAATCTGGTCACCTGGGCAGAAGACATAGTTAAAAATATTGTCATGGGCCCCCTCTGGGATTTATCGTAGGTCTTTTCCATCCTTGCATATTGGTTTGGTTTTTCTGGGTAACAAACTACTTCAAAATTTTATGGCTTAAAACAACATTTGTACAGCTCGTGATTTTGTAGGTTGACAGTTTGAGCTGGTTTCAGCTGAACATTTATGCAGATCCAGAGCAGGCCCAAATGATCTGAGCCTGGCTGACTTATGCATCATCTAGTAGCTGCTATGTTGATTGAGAGCTGGTCCTTTCAAGATGGCTCAACTGGGATGACTTGTTTCTACTCCATGTGGTCTCTTATCTTCTAGCAGGCTAGCAAGAATTTGTTCACATGACAGGTGAGCAGGGATCCAAGAGTGGTGTAGAAGTATGAATAGTCTCTTGAGGCCCATGTTCTGAACTTTCACAATGTCACTTCTGCCACATTCTGTTGGCCAAAGCAAATCATAAGGCCAGCCTAGATTTAAAGGATAGGGAAATAGACTTTACATCCTGATTAGAGGAGCTACAAAATTCATATTGCAAAGTAGTATGGATATAGGGGTGGTGGTGGAAAATGATTGTGACCATTTCTGTAATTCATCAAACTTTGCTTGGATCATGTGTACTCCTTGGGTAGGAAAGGACTGGCCAATTTCACACTCCTCCTAAGAGTGAACACCATGTGGGAGAAGTTAGTTCCCAAAATGGAATTAAAGCAAATGGAAAATGACCTGAGCTTGACCTGCTATTGAACCTACCATCATGAGCTAAATTTGTGATCTCAGCAAAACAGAAAATCTCTCAGAAACTACTTTCACATCTGCAAAGTGGGTTAGTTATAAGATTGTTATAAGAATTAGAGATTATAAAAGTAAGGTATGGGTACCATGTTTATATACAGTAGGCACCCAGTAAATTCTCTAGTTTTCATCTTGAGTTGACAATGGAATGAAATGTAGATTCACATATTTACATTCTTCAGAAAGTGATACAGGAGGACTTTTTATACTACAGCTCAATCTACTGTTGTTTTTACCACAGCATTCAGAAGTGTTAGTTATTAAAAAGGTCTGTCTTTACCATTCTCAGGAGTTAAGGTTGCTCCAGGGTTGTTTTCAGCTGATAAGTATTGGAGTGGCCACATTGTATTCTTTAGCTATATCTTTTCTTACTGGTTGAGTGGTGGAGGTGTGTCTAAGTACGTTCTGGTTGCTATAACAAAAATGCCATAGACTGGATGGCTTGGACAGTGAATATTGATTTCTCATCATTCTGGAGGATGGGAGATTCTTGATCAAAACACCTGCAAATTCAGTGTCTGGTGAGGTCCATGTCCTGGTGTATAGATAGCTGTCTTCTCGCTGTACCATCATGTGGCAGAAGGAAAGAGGGAGCTCTTTGGGCGTGAATCCCACTCCTAAGGCCTCCATCCTCATGACCTAATCACCTATCAGAGGCTCCACCTCCAAATGCCATCACACTGTGGATCAGCTTTCTACGTGTAGATTGGGGGGGATGCAAATATTCAGTCTATAGAAGGTGCCATTCTGATCGGCTGGTTCCTGTGCTCTACCACTGTTAAATATCATGAATATCCCCTTGGCTGTATCTAAGGAACATGCCACAACCTTAACAGGATTCTTTTCTGGAAAATATTGTGGACTTACAGAGCCTGAAGTCCCATTTTTCTCCAAAGGTGTTTAACAAATGTGTATTGAATGAATATTTGAGTGAGTAGGTAGGTAAATTAATGATCTGGAGAAATCTCCTAGTTACGTGACAACAGCTTTAAAGATAAGAAATATCTTAATTAGATGCAGATGATGATTTAACTCTGAAAGCTGCTAAAAGAGATATTTTAGGGATAGAACTGCAGTTGTAAGCTACAACAAAATTGCATGCTTGCTTTATATCTTTTTCTTGAAAGTATTTTTCTCTTCAATCTAAACTATCTCTTGAAATAAATAATACCAGGCCTTGATATTGGGGGCGTAAATTTTAATTTCATTAATTTGTCCTAAAGTTAACTGTTCTGAACTTTTGGGATTATGTGCAGGGAGTGTACCTCCTGGTTTTTTAAACTACTATTTGGTGAACAGGTGTTTGGTGGTTTTGCCCACTTTAAAATCCCAAATTGAAGTGCAGTATAGGTAGGGATTAAGATTATATGACTGTATTTACGGCCATCCTATACCCTCATGCTTCATGAATGTTGAAAGTACATTCTGTCTCATTTTTCCAAACTAGAACACCATGGTTGATTTTAGCCTGTCTGTGTGTCCTCTCCTCTTCACTTGGAATTTAGGGGACCACGAGCTCTGGAAGAGGGTATTCCCTAATGTTCAGCAAAGCCCCTTTTCAGGCTGCAGCAATGATGTTTTATCAAGACACAGTGGATTCTGTTTGATAAGCAAATCCCACTTGGAGCACTGAAAGATAGATACATTACTATCTTCAAAGAGAAAGCTCTATAGAGTTTATGACTATCAAGGGGCACAAAGTTAGGATAACTACATGTACTGAATGCCCTGGTTTGTCTGGAACATCCATGGTTTATACATGTTGTTCTGTCATCCCTCCAGGTTAGCATTTGTTCCTGATGTTTTTCTTTAAGTGAAGAATTGTTGTCAGTATTTGTATTAAAATAATCTAGAGTAGACTTGGAAGACCTCCACATTATACTTTCACTTCTCCCTTGTACTCACCTAGCGGTGTGTTTGACATATGTGGGGTAAAGAGGGTTCTCATTTCAACAAGTGGTCCAATCAGAAAAGGAACAGACATGACCCATTTTTCTTTTCCTAACTCTTTTCAGATGCATCAAAATCAACATCTCACTTTCCAGGATAGCATGTTGTCCCTTAACTAGTTTAAATTGGGTTGACAGATGTGAAGTGAACTCCTCCTACCCACCTGAGGCAGACAGTGCCATGTGATAATCAAATCTCTGGATTCCCAGGAAGACTACAATTGTCAATATCCTTTGAAATAGATGGCAATGGAATACAGGTAGAAGTGATATATGCCATATCCAGGAATGTCCCCTAAAATATCTTGCATGATTCTCCAATATTCTTCTCTTCCTTGTCAACTGGATGGGTAGGAATAATCCAACTGAGGACTTGGAGGCTCTAAAAGGTGGTGGATCCAGGCTTCTCAATGACTCCAGGCAGACCCTCCCTATGGCATTGCATTGAACTGTGAGTTGAACAATAATAATCATTTTGCATTAAGTCACTATAATGTGGGAGTTGTTTGTTATAACTGCAGATTGTTTACTTTCATTAATGTTCCATCCAACTTTCTCCTAAAAATTCACCTCAGGATTAATTTCTATGAGTGATTGGCTCTCTTGCTCAACTCCTATGTGATATGGTAATACCTTGGTTTGAAAGATTTTCAAGGACTAAAGAATGTGCTTCTGATTAAGCCAATTGATTATAGAAATAATTTGTATCTGTAAGATACATGGCTGAATAGGTATACATTTGTCCTCTGTGCTACTTTCTTATTATGTCCTTATGATAAAACTGTATTAGATAAGCAAGTAATATTGACACCTACTATAAATTGGTATGTAAAGCGTATATTGACATGCAAAACACTGTGCTAAGTACATATATAAAAATAATCCCTTGGTGAGGCACCTGGGTGGCTCAGTGGCTTAAAGCCTCTGCCTTAGGCTCAAGTCATGATCTCAGGGTCCTGGGATCGAGCCCCGCATCGGGCTTTCTGCTCAGCAGGGAGCCTGCTTCCTCCTCTCTCTGCCTGCCTCTCTGCCTACTTGTGATCTCTGTCTGTCAAGTAAATAAATAAAATCTTTAAAAAAAAATAATCCCTTTGGCAACCCTTTAAGGTACACAATTTATTAGCCCCCATTTTACAGATGGGGACACTAAGGCTTAAAGAACTTAGCTAACTTGCTGAAGGTCATGTATGTGGGAATGGTGGACGAGGGATTTGCAGGTAGGTGTGCTTGACTCCAAAACCTGAGCTCTGGATCATTTTATCAGCCACAGTGGAGACCTCTTGACTCTTGCCGAGATTCATGATTCATGATGATGATGATGATGATTGACGTTTCCGCACACTCACTACTTGTCAGACCCTGTGCTCTGTGCTTTACCTGTGATAGTTTATTAAATCTTCACAACCGTCATAGGAGACAGACATTATTACTGTTTGTTGTGTGTACACCTAGTGTACTCAGTAGCTGCAGTAGCATGCAAATTGAAATCAGTCTCGCTTCTTACAAAAGAGAAAACTGCCACTTAGACTGTCATTAGCTGTAGCACCTCAGGGGAACATTGTTTCCAAGGAAGTGCCTTGGTCACTCTAAGTCTTTCTGCAACAGTTTGTACAGGTTGCAACCCTTCTCTTCAAAGCTAAATAATGGGAAGGGAGGGGGGAAATGTAAGGTGCAACCCTGTGTTGTTGGATGTTTTTATTACTTTAAGAAAGAGGGGTTTTGTACACCTGCCCTCCAATATTACCAACACACACACACACACACACACACACACACACACCCCTTTGCACTGCTTTTATAAATCAACAGGGAGCACAAATTCTTGAAACAGGCTTCCTGAGACTGGTTGCAGTCAGTCTTCACATTGTCTCTGTGCCAGGAGGGAAAATACAGCAGACGCAGAATCGAGAGACTGTAACTACATAGTTTGGCTCTGCCTTCTCTACCACCAAAAATGATGGGGGGGGAAAAAAAAGAAATAGAAAAACAAAACCCGAGACAGAAGGTAGGAGGAGACACTGGGGCAGCTCCAGCTTTCAGCAAGCCGGCTCTGTTCCACTTCCTTTTGATTGTCCAGGAAAGCTAAGAACAGTAAAAACAGGGCTGTGAGTGCGTGAAAGCAGCCCCGTGGAAACGTTATGTTAAACAATCGGCCTGTGGGTCAATTGTGAAGGGCGTTAATGTGCGAGACCCCGATAAAGAGATTTGCACGAATGGCCACAAAGCATTTCATATTTAAATACGGGTCCAAGTTTGTTCTGTACAACAGTATAAATATAACTAAGGTGGGGTGGAGAATGAGATTTGGAAATCAGCCGATTTTAAGGAAGCCAACACAAACACTCCATCAAATGCAGAGTTTCACACAGCCTTTTGTGCTCATTACTAGTTGTTGGCATGAGCTCATAAAAACAGAAAAGGCCGTGAAACATAGGGGTTGGGATATTGTATGCCCTGGCGGTAATAAAGTAGACTGTTTATCTGAAAACAGCCTTCTTGTCATGGACATTGCCTTTCCTGGAAGGTGGCAGTCTTCCTTTGTTTCACGGAGGTAGGGAGAGCCTGGAGAAGTGCACAGCATTTCAGGAAGGCCTCGATTCCTCCGCAGTGGTTATTGCTTTGTGGGATAGGTCAGAGGGTGAAAGTCCCTAACCTTGAAAGCTTTTTAAGTTAGATCTTTAACATAAAGGAATATATTTTAGCCTCTAACAAATTCATACTGCATGAAAGGGTATTTTACAATAGACTAAGCAGGCCATATAAAATTAAGTAAAGCTGGCTCTGGTGCCTAAAAATATTTGGCAGAAATCCCTGGAAAGCCACATTTGAACATTTTTAATATATATTATGAGGCAGAAAAGAATAATTATCTTCTATTGAAGTTCCCAAGTGAAAGAAATATATTTGTAGAGCCCTTTCAAAGAAAACTGTCTGTATTGCAAAACTCTTGTGTTTGGGATAATGTCCTGCCTGCTTTGGCTTATGGCTTGTGGCTTGTTTCTCGGAGAAGCAGCAGGCAGGACCCAGACATTACTCCACTATTTCATTTGACTGCTACCTTGAGCAAGGTGTTTTTGCCAAGGGCCTTGAAATACTTGGCTAAGAAGTTTCCAGAACAAAGACTTTTGAACTCCATGCGTGGATACCACCACGGAGGGTTTGGGAACAAAAACCACCTGAGTGACTGAGGCTCTCTATTTCTAACCTGCACTCTTGATGTGAAATAAATTGCCTATCTCCTTTCTCTCCTTCTTTCTCCAGAGAGGGTCACCTTTCATGGGAGACACTCCTGTGTCCAAAGCATCGCATTTCTGAGGCCAGTCCTCTGTTTTAGTGTAGGCTCCCTCAAACACAGACCCTCAGATAAGAGTTTTGGTGTAAGTAGGTAATTTGGGAGTGGATTCCAGGAAGCACACAGGAGTGGGGAAATTGAGAATGAAAAGGAGGAGAGCGTCAGCAAAGGACTGTGAAAGAACAGAACATCTCTACAGGGCTCAATCCTGCTGGGGATCCTGTGCGTCACTGTGTAAAAACACAACTAAAAATTGTCCCCTGGGGGTGAGGCAGTGCAGGCTTGAATCTGTATATTCACTAACTCTGGTTCCTCCTGTGTCAAGGATTGCTCCTGAATTGTTACCCTCCTACCTAGACTTTCCAGCCTGCCTAGGTTGGTATACGTGCAGCTGGAGAATGACCTTGGGCAGAGAAAGACAAGGGAAACGGGTCCATCTGTGTGAGAACTCTTTTTCGGCTCCCTTGGGGATAAGTCAAATGGATTTTGATGGGAACCTGGGAACATCAGCCACAGCCATCAAATCTACCAGATAAAGCAGGTTTCTTGCAAAGTAAAAGCTCTTAGTTTTGATAGGTCCCCCATTCTGTTTTTAATTATTACTTAATGTAAATCTTCCTAGTCTTTTTTAAATGGGTAACTATAGCTTTTAATGTCTTTAATTGCTTAAGAAATAATAATTATAGAACTTATTTATTGAGTGCCTACCTTATGTCAAATACATTCACTAACTTATTCAACTTAGCCCTTACCTCATGGTATACATAAAAAATAACTCAGCGTGGGTTCCATACCTGAACATAAAAGCTGAAAATATAAAACTAAAATAGAAGTTAAAAAATATAAAACTTCTAGAAGAAGATACGGGGGAAATCTTCATGACCTGAGGTTGGGCAATGATTTCTTAGCTATGACTCAAAAGCATTAATTTTAAAAGGAAAAAAAAATGTACATGATCAAATTTAAACACCCTGCTCCTCAAATGGTACTGCTAAGAAAAATGTACGGGCATGTTCTAACAAAGAGAAAGTATTTTCAAGATATATCTGATGAAGGACTTTTATGTAAAATACATAAATAGCTCTTACAATTCAATAAGAAGACAATCCAATACAAAAATAGGCTCTCTGTTTGAATAGAAACTTCAAAATAGAACTTATAAAAATGGCCATTGTTGTTGACTAAACGTTTATGTTCCTCCAGAATTCATACGTTGAAGCCCTAATGCCCAACGTGATAGTATTTGGAAATAGGAGATTGGGGAGGTAATGAGGATAAAGGAGATCACGAGGGTAGGATCCTCATTTGATGAGAATAACATCCTTATAAGATGAGACACCAGATCTCTCTTTCTTTCTCTCGCTTTCTCTCTCTTTCTCTCCTCTTCCCTCCTACGCTCTTCCTCCCACCCCTGCTGTGAGGGCACAGCAAAGATGGCTGTTTGCAAGCTAGGAAGAATACCTCGCTATGTTGGCATCCTGATTTCAGACTTCCTGCTTCCAGAACTGTGAGAAAATGTATTTCTATAAGCCATCCAGTCTATGGTTTTGTTATGGCGGCCCAAGCTGATTAATACATCCACAAAAGCCCATGAAAGCTGTTCAACATTATTGGTCATGAGGGAAATGGAAATTAAAAACACGGTGAAACATCCCTATCCATCCACCACAATGATGAATTTTAAAAAGCAACAATGCCAAGTGTTGACAAGGATATAGAGCAGCTGGGTATCTCACACATTGTTGGTGTGAGTATAAAATTTTACAACCACATAGGAAAACAGTTTGATAGTTTCTTATAAAGTTAAACATTGACTCTATGAACCTGCAGTTTGTCTCCTGGAAATTTCCCCAAGAGAATTAAAAACTTACATCCACAAAAAAGGTTTGTATATGTTTATGGAAGCTTTATTCATAATAGTCAAGCACTGGGAATAAGCCAGAAGAATGGATAAAGAAATTTTGGCTTACCTTTGTACAAAGGAATATAATACAAAAAGAACGAAGTTCTGATATAGGCAACAACATGGATGAATACTGAACAAAAGAAGCCAAAAAGATAATGATACATGTTATATACTCCATTTAACTGAGTTTCTATACTAGACACAATTAGTTTACAGTGGTAGAAATCATATCAGTGTTTGCCTGGGGCCAAGAAGAGACGGAATAGAAAGGGGCAGGGACGAACTTTCTGAGGTGATAGAAATGTTTTGTAGCTTGATTATGGGGTGGATTGTTACACAAGTGTACACATTTATCAAAATTCATTGAATCCAAACTTAAAATTTATGTATTTTATTGTATGTAAATTGCACCTCAATAATGTTGAGTAGATAATAACAACAGTGAACGACTGAATCACAGGTATTTGTTATATCGCTCCTCGTATTTTTCAAAAGAATGTTTTTTTCTCTCAAAAGGTGTCTGAATGAAAAATTCCTAGTAAACAGCCATGCACATCTCTTATCACTTATATTCTACCTCCCTTCCTGTTGCTTTAAGAAATCGCAACCTTAATTAAGGGAAGTCATACACAACTCATTCTTCATGAAGAATTCTGGACAGCTCTCTAAATCACCCATTGCCCTTGAATTTGGATGTATCGGAGTGCTTTATCATTTGGGACTCACTCTTTTTTGGTTATATGGTGATTTTTGACTTGCAGAATTCATGGTTTTACATAGTGGTAGGTTTTCTCAGAAGTTTTCCTGAAATTCATATGAAAATGCAGGATATTTGTATGGTGTGTGTGTGTGTGTGTTTGTGCGCGCATGCGTGCGCCTTGCAATAATTTTTCCCCCTCTTTTCTTTGAGAAAGGATATCTGAATGTTTAATTAGGCCCTGGCATGAATTCTCACTAATGCCACACCCAAGAGGAAATGTGGTTGGGATTAACAATTTCCTCATCCAGCTAAAATTACAAGACTCAGATTTTCTTTTATTAAACATGGGAGCTCCCTCCTTTTGCATTCATTATTTTCAGACTCCCAGATAAACTTTTGTTTCTTGGTACAAGAGTTCTCAATACCCAGTGAGAAGGCCAAACATTTCTAGATTAATTTGTTAATGAAAGCTAGAAAACCCAAGTCATCTCATTCATTTTGGGGTAGCTGGTGGTAAGAATAAGACTCTTAGCCATCTTATTTACTGTGATATCCCCAGCACCTACAGCCATGTTTAATAAACATGAATTTTACAGTAGGGAAATCGATGCTCAGGAAGATTGAAATGAGTTGTTTAAAGTCACACAGTGATCCAACAATTCCATTTCTGGGTACATATCTGAAAGAATTAAAAACAGGGTCTTGAAGAGATATTTGTATAGTCAAGTCACTAGTAGCATTATTCGTAAGAGCCAAAAGCGTCCATCAACCCAAATGTCCATCAACAGATGAATGGGCAAACAAAATGTAGTATAGACACACAATACAATACTATTCAACCTTAAAAAGGAAGGAAATTCTTACACAGGCTACAACATGGATGAAACTTGAAGACATCATGCTAAATGAAATAAGCCAGTCATGAAAGATCCAATACTGCATTATTCTACTTAGATATCTGGAGCTGTCAAACTCAGACAAACAAAAACTGGAATGGTGATTGCCAGGGGCTGATGGGAGGGAAGAATGAAGAGTTGTCATTAAATGGGTGTAGAGTTTTAGTTTTGCATGATGGAGTGAGTTCTGAAGATGGATGGTGATGATGGTTACATACCAGTGTGAACGTAATTACTACTAGTGAACTGTACACTTAAAATGGCTGATGGCAAATTTTGTTATGTGTATTTTGCCACAATTTAAAAAAGAGTCACATAGCTAGCACACAACAGATGGATAGAACCTAAGCCCAGGTCTCATTTCTTCCAAGTTCAGAGGGCTTTATTAAAAAAAAATTTTTTTTTAAAGATTTTATCCATTTATTTGAGACAGAGAGAAAAAGCATGAGCAGGGGGTGGGGCAGAGGGAGAAGCAGGCTCCCTGCTGAGCAGGCAGCCCAATGCAGGGCTTGATCCCAGGACCCTGGGATCATGACCTAAGCCAAAGGCAGATGCTTAACTGACTGAGCCACACAGGTGCCCCAGAAGGCTTTACTTTATAGTCATCTGCCATTTTAGGTATTATGAGACAGGTTTCTTCATAGCTATCTCAATATGAGGAAAAACACAAATTTGATCACTTAATACCTTGACTTCAGAGATGGTGGGATAGCCCTGCCACTCCCAAAAAGGAGCTCCTTAATTTGCTTGATGCTGTTGGCCTGAAATTTCACTATTTTGGTGATTCTCAGTCTTGACAATACATTGTAATCACCAGGGGAGATTTTTAAAGTAATGATGCTGGGGTTCCACACTCCTGGTATTCTTATGTAATCAGACTCTGAGGTATGACCTAGACATCAGGATTCTTAAAAATTCCCGGTCTGAATGCAGCCAAGATTGAAAATGACTATTCCATTGTGACATATGATATATGGATAAAATAGGGTATCCCTTTGTGACGGAACTCCAAATCGTTCTCAGATCCCAAGTACCTGAGCGTGTGTACTCAGTGCTGGAGGAAAGATTATGGGATCCTTTCCTGACCTTTTGAGAGAGAGGAGGAGTTAACATCACAAGTGCTTAAAGCAGGGCCCTGGAGTTTGGCTGCTAGGATTAGAATCGTTGCTTCAACACCCACCACGAGCTGTGCAACTTCAACTAATTGATCAACCTCTCTGAATTCCCAAAATGGCATGGTATGATTCCTCACTCACAAAATTGAGGAAGGGGTGAGATAATTCCCCTAAAACACAATATCCAGCAAAACCGAAAAAACTTAGTCCGTTTTACTACTCATTATGAAGAACTTGTATACTTTTCTTTTTAATTTTTTTTTTTATTTTATGATGGGACAAGCTTCTTTAACATAACCTAGAGATCTACTCTGTGTGACATATAATATCCTGGATTTCTGAAGGTCAAAGGAGGAAGGGGAGATGGGAAGGAGGGAGAAAAGGAGAGAAATGGAGAATGATAAGGGGAAGCACATGTATGTATGTGTGCATGTACCTGTATGTGCCCATGCACACATGCTTGTGTGTGCATATGTGTGTGTGTGCAAATGGAGAAAATAGAGCAAAAAAGAATGATCAGACTACCAAAAGGCATTTATTAAAAGACTAGAATTGGAGAAAATTTCTCAACTCCTTGCACTTGACACCAGATGGAAACAGAAGCTTCAGGAAGAAACCAGAGAGCAAAGATTTAAAGCATCCTCAGAAGGGAGAGGGCTGCCACCCAGGGATGACAAGAACTTTGCCAGAAGAGATGGAGAGAAGAATGAGCCTTGGAATCAGCCAGGAGGAAAGACTTCAGAGAAGACTGTGAAGGCCAACACTTCAAGTATTTATTTTTTTATGCTGCTACATGCAAAGTTACACTTGGAGGAAAAGCATGTTTGGATTTACATTCAGAATCATTTCTGTAGAGGAGAAAGCCCATGTTTGAATTGTGTATAGGAGCTACAAAAAATGGGGGCTGCCTTGTGGTGAATTCCAATTCATTACCACATCTTCATCCACACTTGAGGGAAGCCCGAACTCCTGAAATACTAACCATTAGGTGTTGAACTCTACTCTGGAGGGCTTGCAAGTCTGTTTACCATTACCCGCCCCCCCCACCCCCCACACCCATGCCCAAAGTCATACCTCCTGCAGTGGGGAGGAGAGACTGCATTGACCCAGCTGCAGAGAGCTTGGGGAGGGAGGCACCTGCCCAGGGGAATGAGCTCAGACCTTCTCGTCATGGCATAGCTGGAGGCCTGGCAGACATCTGTGAGGGTCACCCTGGATGGATTTCATCTTGCAGAGGGGTGTGTTGTCCATGCACCTCAGGGTGGGTGCTGGGAATGTTCATAACTCATTCCCAATTGTGTTCATTCCATTTGCTGACTAATTCTTTTCAGATTTAGTCAGAGGGTTTGGCTGTTCCTTTCTGTGCATAGAACTGGGCCTTCATTCCCCATGGTTGGGAGAGTTAGCAAATCTCCATCAACTGGCAAGTTAACAAATCTCTGCTGTCAGATTGGTGACCCTTTTGCCAAGCCTGCTCCTCCCTCAAAGCTCCTCTGTGTCCTTGCTGTAATAGTCATAGTGTGCGGTGCATGGAAACTTCTAGGTATTCCTTCATCCTTTTTTCTCTCTGTTCAGCATGCTACCCCACACAAGGTAAGATAGATAGTTTGGGCCCCTTCATTATCACTCTCCACCCACCCGTCAACTTGGTGACTCCCAATGGGGTTAGCTCAGAGAAAAGAAAATCTCCAAGGAATTCCCACAAGCCAAGGGCTGGGCCTCCTCCTTGGTGCCATTGGGTCGGCTAGCCTACATTTTTTTATTTTTTATTTATTTTTTTTAATATGACAGTTCAGGCTTGAAAACCAGTACATTTGGAAATATAAACTAGATGAAAACAAGCTATAATGAAAGTGAAAAAAAAAGTATCAGTTTACTGCCGATTGAAAATCAGGACCAGATGAGACTGTGGGGCTCTGGGCATTTAATTCCCTGGAGGAGGTCACTGCTTGGTGAAAACCAGGCTCTGCGCTGGCTTCCCTCAGCAATACTGTGTTTATTTGTTTGTGCCCTTCCCTAGTTTGTGGAGGGAAATAATGAGCCAGCTTGTTTGAAGTTTTTCCTGCCTTTCTATATCATGGTGTGTTTCATTTCATTTCATTTGGAGAGGAGGGGAAGAAAAGGGCATCATTAGACAACCTGAGAATTCAGTTGATTTTCTAAAATGTACTGAAGGCCAGAAGAGGAAGAAGAGGTGTCAGTAGGCAGTGAATGGAGGAAGGAGGAGGCATGGCTTCTCCACTGAGGACTATGAAATATGAACCCCATATACTCACTCCATAGGATGAAGAAAAGCAAAATGGAGTGGGACCACAGAACAGTGCTACTCCCAGTGTAACCTAGGAACCAGCTGCATCAGCATCATACTGGAGCTTACTAGAAATACAAATTCTCTGTTTTCATCTCAGACCTTCTGGATTGGAATGTCTGTGATTCGTTGGCTCAGAGTTTATACACTGGGAAACCAAAGACCACTTTTAATCAACAGACCTGTTATTTTTGAGCTATAGAATGAATGTTGGCCTGCAGTATATTTTTTAAAAAAATTAAATATGTGGCCAAAATTTACAAATTCAGACATAAAGAAATCTAAATTTCTGTCTTGTCATGACAACACCAAAGGTCTGGTATCACTGGGCTTACGCTCCGGTGTGGCTCGTCTGTTGGAACAGAGTAGGGCCTGTCCTCTTGGGTTTGTGTGGCCTTCCAATGTTCTACTTTCTTTTCAGCCTGAGGTCAAATGTCTTTTGTGGTTTAGCATTGCTTTAAGGTCTTCAGTGAGTCGTTCAGGAACAGGTATGTGACCCAGCCCATTCGCCAACAAAACACAAGGGAAAATCTGCTGGAGGGCTTCTAGGAAATGTTTTTCTTTTTTTTTCCTTTTCTCTGTCTCTCAGGGGATTTCCCTTCTTCCTTTTGATGTTGTCATGTGCAGATGTGACATCTGTACTCATCTTGGTTCCATCCTGCAAATGAAGTCAGACTGTCAAAGTGGAAGCATGAAGAAAATCAGAACTCCTGGGGGCCTTGTTGAACTGTTGAGTCCATTCACCCTGGACCCTGCCCACACAGCTACTCCTTCTGTTTGAGATTATGATGCAGTTCCTTATTAAGCCATTCTGCAATCAAAAACATCCTAATTGGTTTCACAGAAAAGTAATATTTCAGCAGAAAAATCCATGTGCTTCTTACATAGGTTATCTTTATTGATTCTATGATCCATCTGGCCTGGACCTTAACTTCCACCATCAGACTCCAGCATAATAAGTCCTGCTGCCTTTCCTGGGTTGCAGTGTGCTTGACATGTGATCCTTGCATGTGGAGGGGTCTCCTGCCTCAATGTGAAAGGAGGTAGCAGAGCACAGAGTGTTCGTGAGACAGTAGGCTCTGGTTCTGATGTTGTTACCTTGATGTTCTTAGCAAGTATCTTAACCTTGCTGAGCCTCAGTGTTCTCTTCCATGAACTACTATCCTAACCTAAAGGGGGGGGGGTTCATAGTGCAAATTAAATGAAAAGATTGTAATATTCTGACTCCATTTTTTTGATGTTTGATTGTGGACAGCTTTTGAGCTTCACTGGTCTTTCTTTCCCTTGTGCCACACATCTGGGAACACTAATAAGTGCTCCTTCATTTGGAGCTGGTGGGAAAGTCAAACCACATAAGCCCCTGTCTGCATATAGGAGCTCTAGCCCTGCTGCACCTCCAGCACAAACCAGTTTCAGGCCAGCTTGGGGGGCCTGCCTTGCTTTCCCCCAAACGACTTGAGATTAAGTATTAAATCTTTCCATACCCTCTTACTGTGTGTGTGTGGTATCATCATTCTCAATCTCTGAACCAAATTTTGCATGGAGGTCCATCCTGTTCCTATGGAATAGCCACAAGTGTGATGTATGTAGGAAGCTCTCATATCCCAAGTGCTCAGGAAATGTTAACCCTGTACAGCCATGTAGTATATCATCATCATTATCCTCCTCCTCATCTTTTAAGGATATTTTCAAAGCACATGAATATAGAGAAAATAGTTGAGTGACTCCTTTGCCCTCATCACCCAGCTCTAACCACCACTGTCTAACTCTCTTGTTTACTCTTATCCACTTGTTTTTTTGGAGAAAGTTTTTAAGCAAATCCTAGCAAATTTACTTGTAAGCAGTTCAGTATGTGTCTAATAGATAAGGACTTTTATTATGTTTCTTTCTTTTTTAACATCAGAACAAAGCCATGATCAACAAACAAAACTAACATTAATTCTTTAGTATCATCAAATGCATAGTATGTGTTGTTTTCCTCAATTGATCAAAAGATGTGTTTTACCATGTTTTCCAATCAGAATCCAAGCAAAGTCCATGTAGCATTTAGTATTTTTTCTACTAGTTAATTTGTTCATTGTTTTGAGTTAGTCATCTTTATCCACCCTTTAAAACCCATTAAAATGGAAGATACTTGAAGGCATGGACTCTGTCAGTTTTGTACACCAGAGTCCACTCAGCACCTAGTTTAGCACACATCCTATATTTTCCAATATCTACTGGAAGAGCAAATGAATAAATGAAAAGACAAGTGTGGAAATTGCTCTGTCCACACACCAAGGTGTATATATCGACAACCCCCTTTATGGGGTCCACAGTCCACAGGACTCATGACTTGATTTTCCTTTCTTCTTGCTCCAGAAAAGGAAAAGAGAAAGACTGGAAACTGAGCTAAAAGTCATGCAGTTACCCTGAAGGAGTTTTCCCAAGACTATACTAAATAACAACACATTCAGACAAGATTGAATGATAAATACACAGAGGTGACATTTTTAAAAGAGGAATTAGCTTTATTCAGAGGAATTGGCTAGTGAAAGGAGATGTAATTTAGGAAGGAATTAAAAATGGATTTACTTCTTTAATCCTTTATTTTATCAGCATCTGTCATAAGAATTCCAGGTTCTCTTGAGATGGACCTCAATTTCATTGACATAGAATTATATAACAGGACTATTTTTCCCATTGCCACAAATTGTACAGGAGTTACAATTCAATCTTCAAATGAATGTTTGCTCTGAAAGAGCAGGTAGCTTTAACGCCAATCTGTAGGGACATGAAGAAATGTCCATAAGATCTTAGGTCATGTACTCTGGTGTCATTCCAGAAATGATAAACTTGTATTTTACTTTTGTAAATTCAAGAAGAAAACCTCGCAGAATTCCTCTCATGAAACTGGGTGACTCTTGCAATCTCGTTCTTTTAAAGTCATGCAGAATTGGCATAAATGATCTAAAAGATGCAAATTTGGCCTAAAGGACAAATGGGACCCTTTAGAGCTTGTAGTTGCCTTAGGAGACGGAATCTGACCTAGAGTATTAAAGAGGATTGGAGAAAGAAGAGTGAAAAGACAAAAGATAATTTATTTATTTGAGACTCAAGACAAAACTTGGAAAAAAAATCAGTTACTCCCTCTCAGTTACCAAAGAGATATTGAAATACTAATGACTTATTTAATATAGCATTAAAATGTCTATGCACAAACACAAATATATTCAAGATGATAAGTAGCTTTGGGAATTTCTGTACTTTTCCCCATTATTTTACCGAGATTATGCATGTGGCCCCTGAAAGAAAAATATAAAAGAGGGTCAGGAATACTGAAGTTGCCAAGATCACAGAGACTCCTATTTTAGATGATCTGAAATATTTTAATGATCACACACATAGATCTGAGGGATCCAGAGGCACACAGCTGTGGCTTTAGAACCCCAGCGATATTTACCATCTGTCTGTTAGCACCGTGAATCTTGGCTGAGAAAGCTGCTTTGCAGATCTGAGAATTCTCTTGTTTCTTCCAGGCACCCTGGGCTGGGCTTTCCAGAGGATTAATGGAACCTACGAGAAATATTTTTTTTCCCCTCTAAACTTGGGACAAAATGAGGGAAAGTTATTAACATGAAGTCAGTTGTGGAGCCTTTCATATGCTTTTGTTTGTAACCCTGTGGTAGAGACATTAGTCACTCACCTTCCATGAGGGGCGTCATTTAAAGTAGATGCTCAAGGAATTCCACGTCCAAATAGGGTCATTGCTGAATTTGGTGGGGGAAAAAAAGACTCTGTATTTTTGCTGGCTAATAAGGCATTTCTAGATGCTCATTAAGCTGTTAAAAAATGTGAAATGATGACTCACTATGAACCCCTCCCAACCCCCCTCCCTGCTCCAATTTGCCTGCGGGTTGAAGGAATGTATACTGACTTGAGTTAAAGAAGAAACTTGTGGTTTCCATTATAGTCTGTAAACATCGATTGCTGAAAGCCTCAAGCGAGCTATCATCTCCTGCCACACACATGCTTTATATACAGTTCGCCTTAGAAAACAGATTGGGAGAGTACCGTGTTTACAACTCCAGAGTAACCCAACTAATGGGGGGCTTGTCTGCCTGGGGGTCTCCAGACCGTCACTATTCACAGCTAAGTGGAGGTCTCTGATGTCTTCTAAGCCAAAAACATCAGGAGAGAAGCCAAGGCCAACTGTCCTTAAAGAAATTTCTTCCTGGTGCCTATAGTGGCCCTTTGCCTCCCCATTATCCACAAAAGTGTTTCATTGTTTTGTTGTTGTTTTTGTATTTGTCTTTATCTTTTCATAGACAGAAAAAAAAAATGCTCTTTTCTTTTCAATTCCAAGGCCATTGCAATACTGTTGTTTTGGATCCAAGATTAACTTAATTACATGGGGGTGGGGGCAGGGTGTGAGCCATCCAGGGAACAATTCTCGTGGTGTGTCATGGCTTTCAAGAGCACCTCAGTGAGAGACTGCAGAGGGTCTCCGGAGATTTGCTTGGCATCCTGACCGAAGCTGATAAGAAGAGTTTAACAGGGGCCAGTTTCTTCTGGAAGAAGGAATCATGGGTGTGGTATGGGTAGAAAAAGGACAGGATATAATATCAGAGAGTTTGAATTCGCCTCTGGCTTTAGCATTTAGTAGCTTGGTGACCTAGGACCCTGCTTCTCAAACTGTAACTTGAGTATATGCCTGGGGGTTTGGTTAAAATGCAGATTCAGGAGTGGGTGGTGCCAGAGACTGCCTCTGTGACCAGGTCCCAAGGATGCCTCTGCCACTCCTCTTGTCCCTGCTGTGAGTAGCAGGGAATCCAGCAAGTCTTAGAACCAGTGTCTTAATTGGCTTCCTAACAGAATAGGGCTTAGAATGATGCCAGCCTTCCAGGATTATTACCAGACTCATCACTGGTAGCAGCACTGAGAAGGCAAGGATTACATGTTGACTTTGAGGGCCTGGAATGTTAGTGATTGAAGAAATCTGAGGAAGGACCTAGTTTTAACCCCCATGTTACAGATGGAGAAATGGAGGCACACGCAAGGTAGTCACTTTTCTTGGGCTCAGTACGTCACTACACCAGTGTTTTCTCTTCACGTCTAAATGGAGGTCCAGTGGATAGAGGTGTCTGATTTTTATTGAGGGTGGGTGTGGCTTACATCTCTGACATCATCTGACTAACCTATGATTTGATATGAAGTGAGTCATTGTTGCAAATATTTCACTTCCCACTTCACCCTCTTCCTCTTGTTATTATTATTATTTTTAATAAACTAAGGAGATCCCATTACAGGCCAGGCTAATATCTTTTATTTCAAACAGAAGGGAGGAAGGAGTCTGATTTCATCCATGTTGAGCCAAAAGGCTTTGCTTTTCCCTGATGTCCAGCCTCTCACCCCTCCTAATTCTTTGCTCTAACTCACCCTCTCCTCAGCTCTTAAGAATGCTAGGCAGGCCTAGTTGTCATCTTTAATCAAGTAGCATGATCTAAATGTACCTTTTTGCTCTTTCTGCACTGCAGTGGTGGGGAAGTCACTAATGATGTAATGAAAAGGCTAATTAAAAACTAATAAATCTCATAGTCTTTGAGTTTGACAAGTGGCTAACAAGAAAGTCTTAATTCCATAGCATAACCAAATGGTCTTTATTAGGAAATATATCTCATTGTTTGCTTCTTTTTATGGAGACAGATAACACAAGGTTGTTGAGAGACCCTCCACCTGGCTTGGCTTTGGAGAAGGCAATGCTTATTAGGTTTCCCAGCTTTTAGAGTGTTATGTTTGTCATTGCTCCTATTGTCAGCTGTCTGACCAGTGGTCTGTTAATATGATGTTATTGATATTGGAGTTTTCACCCCAGGTGTGTTTGTAGAACTCAGCACACAGAAACTGTTTATTCTCTAACCTAAGGCTACACTGCTCATGTTGGCCTAACTCCTCCAAATATGAGGAGGACCAGAAGATAGCAGAAACCTGGTTCCATGAACCCAGATATGTCTGCTAAGCAGAGGGAAGGTAGATCAGTGACCTCATCTTAGTTTACAAAGGATAGCCCATAAGCAATAAGTGAAGGGAAGCAGAGAAGCAGTGTGTTCTTCAAGAAGCCCCAGGAAAGGGGTTGCGGAGGGAGACCTATGGGTTTAGGGCAAGTAATAGGATGAAGTGAGGGAGCTAGCTGGGGGTGGCAGGACCTCAAACCTGCATGTGAATGATAGTATCCTTGCTTCCAGATTCCTGCTTCAAGAGGGCAATTACTGACTTTCCTTGGACTGCAGCCTCACCTGAACAACATACAGATTTTAAAATATCATCCCTTTCCTCTGGGGTCTGAGGACTTCTAGACTCTGAATGTGCTATGCATGTGACTGTTGGTGAGTGATCGAAATTGGGTGAGTATGTAAGTCTGACAGTAGAGTCCTCATTGCCTTGTGGTAACAGTGGTTAGCAACCAGTAAGATGGGTAGAGTAGATTGCAGAAACGACTCCAATTCTTTACCCTTCCTGTTTATTTCTCCACCCTTGGAATCTGGGCTAGCCTTTTGAATTGTTTTGACCAGTTGCTTGCTGTGAAAGCAATAGTGATATTTCTTTTTTTTTTAATTTTAATTTTTTTTAAGTAGGCTCCACACCCAGGGTGGAGCCCAACATGGGGCTTGAACTCACGACCCCAAGATCAACCCTTGAGTGGAAATCAAGAGTCAGATGCTCAACTGACTGAGCCACCCAGGTGCCCCAAAAGTAATAGTGATATTTCTAAGCCAAGGACTCAAGAAGCTTTTCATATTTCTACTTGTTCTCTGGATTTCTGTGAATATCAAGTGAACAACAAATCTTAGCTTGGCTACTGGAGGATAAAACATGGAGGAGAGCCATTCCAGAAAAGGCCATCATAGACTAATGTGGTCTGTGGTTATAGATCATAGTTCCCAATGATCTACCAGGTAATAGGACAGAAACATGAATGAGTTTAGCCAAAATCAGCCCTGCTCAGAGCACAGGGACCCATATATTTGTGAACTAAAGAAATGCTTAGGGGTTTTGTTGTTGTTGTTGTTGTTAGTGAAAAATATCAAACATAAGATAAGCTAACATTTTAGTGCCTAGCCATATACCTACCACCAAGTATTTTGCTATATTTGTTTTATCACCTATCCGTCTACCCATTCCTCTATTCATCCATCAGTCCATATCCTTTTTTCATAATGATTACTGTTTGTAGCCAGTGAATTTTGAGATGGTTTGTTATGTAGGCATTATTTGTGGTAGTAGGTAACTGATACCTATTGGACATTGTGTAAAAGGAAGGCTTACTTAGAAGAATAAGCAGGGGATCTCAGAAATGTGGCTGATTTGGAGTTCTTCCCATATCAGTTTTTTCTTACTCAAGGGGACTGGTGAGATACACTCTTCTAGGAAGATGCATATTGACCAGAAATTGTGAAAATGGCTCAGAGTTCATCGGTGAGCAGGGCACCATGGTCAGACTATATCACTTTCCTATATTCTGTGTCTCCTTGGCAGTTAGAAATGATCAGAACTTTTTAACTGCAGAGTGGGTATTTAGAAAGCAGCTTGCCGTGAGGATGAGGACAAGGAATGTCCCTTATATATGCAGACATTTCTATGTTTTCCAAGTGCTTTTCATACAGATGTATATTCATTTTGATATTAACCTCAGGGAAAAGCATCTTGAAGATTTAGAAATCAAAGCTTGGAGAGACTTTTGATTTGCCCAGTGTCACTCAGTTTAAGGGTGACCTAAGACTCAAACCCAGGCCTTTGCATTTTAAGTTTCAATTCTCTTTCTACCACAAATCAACTATCTTTTTGTTATTAAAATACTGGAAGGACAGCAAGTGACATTAGGAATAAGAGAAATAGGAAAAGAGGAAAGAGGCATTGAGAATACATGATTGATTTATTCTGAACTGGATCGTGTCAGAAATATTTATCACACTTCCAAATATCTGGTGCTATGTTAGACACACAGCATGGCATCACGTCAGGCAAGACTGCCCCTCCTTGAGAAACTTGTAAGTTGGCGTGATAGACACAGAACAAATGCTTTTGATATTGGCATCGTAGACCCATGTCCCACCACTGAGTTCAGTGTACATGTGGGAGGCAGTTCCACAAACTAACAACTCAACTCCCGCTGTCAGCATCTCACCTCAAGAGTGTGTTTCATGGCTTTCTATGCTCTGCCCCAGAGCCTTTTGCCAAGCTCTGGGAGCTTGAGTTTGTTTGGCTTGTAAACACCACTCAGAAGAGCTGGGGAATCAATATCCCTGGGACAACATTCAACTGGTGGGGTCAGATCTGGTGGGTAAATGCTCCAGCTCCCCTCCTTGCCATTGGACCATTCCCAGAGATGCTTACATACTTGTCTCAGGCTCTGCTGCTTTTCCCAAGCTTAGACAGAAAGATAAAACATGCTCACAGAAAAAATAATAAATAATGTAGTGATATAACACTAGAAGACAGTATGGCAGGCAATATACTATATATAAAGACAAATAGAGATAGAGAAACAGAGACAGAAAGAGAGGCAGACAAACAGAGGATAGATAGTATAGGAAACAAGAAGAAATCACTGAACACTGGAATCACTGGAGTCAAGGCTTAAAGTTAGAATATGATTTCAATACATTGTTAAATGGAATCTGGGGCATGGGAATCTGTGGGCGGGAATTTTTCTGGGATTCTTACAAACCTCTGTTTTTCTTTGCTTTAGTAAATGTCAGCCATTAACAGTGCTTGAATATCCAGTGGAAACTTTAATCACCAAGTGCCCACCATGAAATAGCAACTTGTTGACTGCTATTGCTATTTGAAACCCAAGTTGTCTCCATTTTTTTTTCTATCTTTGATTGTGGCATAATTTTATTAAGATTGACCCTTTATATGTTAGTGATGATCATACAGCTCCATTCCCTAGTAGGATATTTATGAGCATATTTGGTGCCAAAATTGCTTATCTAAAGTCCTGTGGATGCATAGGATGGGAAAGCCAAAGTTGGTTTGCAATTGAACTTGTCAGTCAGTGAGAAGTGCAAATGCCATGTGGTTGGCTTTTAAATCAAGACCAGATGGCAAGCAGTGTTTGGTGGGTCTTGGTTATACTCCAGATGTCTAATACTCAGAAGTCAGACGAAAAGTGGGGATATTTTTGCCACAGAGAAGTTCTGGCATTGGTAGCCAGTTGCCTTGATTTCCATCATGGAGGGTCATTTTTGAAGCATGACTTCTAGAAGAGGCAGTGAGGAAGGCCTAGAGGGAGAAGGTGGTCCTCTTAGGCCAGCATCAGGCTAGAGAAAGAGCCAAGTATAGAGGTTCACATTGCAACTCCCTCCATAGTACCTGATCTCATTTTAAGCAGACAGTTTTATTTTCTAGGACTAATCTCTTTCTTGCAGTTTATCAGCTCATGGCCTGAAAGGCCAGAGTCTCAAAGGGGAAACAAGAAGGAGGAAATTCAATGGGGAAAGAAAATATCTGCACATCATGGAGAGTATAAAGAATATGTAAACCTTTAATACTAGGCACCCATAGGCAGATGACAGGAGCTGAAGTGAAAGCCCCCCTCCAAAGTTACCACAGCTGCACAACTGTCTGTTGAAAACACTTTATAATCTCCAAACATTAACTATTTTGTTCTTTTCAAAGTTTATAACCTTTTTCCTTTTTTGCTCGACTGTGCTCTAATGACATTTTTTTTTTTTCTGTTAAAGGGGATCAGTTTATGAGGACAGGATGTTTGTATTAAATATTAAATCACCAAGGCTTCCTTCAGCCAAAGGTCCCGGCTTGGCTTTAGTTTTGATTAAGATAGACAAACCTACATTCCTACAGAACTACAGAGAGTACAAAGACTTTGTCAAATCTTGATAGTATAACCCGGCGTGGGGCCAAGAACAGAATAATTGGTTAATGTCTGCATAGTTCTTTGAAGATAGAAAATACTGTGTAAATTCTGAGTAGTATTGAGAGCTAAGCCAGCCCTGGAGGACCTGATTCTAGGGCTCAGTAGACTATACTCTTCTCCAAATTGACTTTTGAGGAGCAAAGTCATTGACTCATATGGATGACCTTGATTCTTTGTGGGAGTCATGTGGGTTCTAGAAATTAGCCTTCTATACTGGGATGCCTACTCTCAAGCCTTCTTTTTGGAGGTTTAGTTATGAGATTAGTTTTGTCATCTTTGACCTTCAGAGGCTATGCAATGTCCTAGAAGCCATCGTTCATTTCATGTGCAGATATTCTGGGGTTAGGAGGTAGACACTGGAAGAAGAGGCAACTCTATCTTAATAGGATCTGCCACTGTCTGCAGGATGTCAACACATAGTCACAGCAATGAAGGGAATATGGTGAAATAAATCTTGGACGTGTTCATTCTTTCTCTTAGAGAGTCATGAAACACGTCACTGTGTTGTATCTATTATGGTTTTTCAAGAAAATCCAACCCACACAAGGTAGTTTAATAGAATTTAATATAGGAACTGAACTAGAGAGGTGTTAGAAGAACTAAAAAACCGGGGCAGGTGAAGCAGTATAAAGATGAACAATGCAGGAAGACACTACCCTACCCAGGGCTGGAGGACAGAGCAGACAGGAAGTATTAGCAGAACTCAGGTGTTGTGTATGGGGATCCATGTCCTAAGAGGAAAGCCCAGGTGGCAGGAGATGAAGTCATGGAGGAATTGCAACCTCTGTCTGAGAAACCACTCAAAGAAGAGAGGGGAGGAGGAGTGCCTGAGTGGCTTAGTTACTTAAGCATCCGACTCATGATTTTGGCTCAGGTTGTGATCTCATGGGTGATGAGATCTAACCCCACCTTGGGTCCTGTGCTCAGCACAGAGTCTGCTTATGTTTCTCCCTCTCCCTCCCTCTGCTCCTCCCCACCATGCGTGCTCTCTCTCTCTCTAAAACAAATAAATCTTTAAAAAAAAGAAGGAGAGGAGAAATACCTAGCTTTTTCCTCTCTTCTGCCTTAGCCCCGAAAGCCAGTACTTCCCATTGCCCTATCTTAGTTAGAAACCAAATAGTCAAGGGAATCTGGGGTATTTACCCTGCACCAGCCAATCCTGTATACTAAAGAGAGCAGGGTAAGAGTAAGGGATAGATTCAAGTTTCAAGAAGCAGGTGGACAAGCATACAGATGAAATGCACAGAGAAGTCCTGCAGTCATGACGCCTGTTTATCAGAGTGAGGCACATATTCTTTTTCCTTTTCTTTTGTTTTCTTCTCTTCTCTTCCCTCTCCTTCCCTTCCTTCTCTTTTTCTTTCTTTCTTTTTACTTCTTTTGATCCTGTATGGCCTTCTTGTATGGAGATTCAAATTGGTAACCAATGTACCCTAACTTTTTACTGAAACAGCTTGTTGGTTTTACACTGTGGTTAATCAGAACTATAGAAGCAAAAGTAGTTAAAGGCAAAGACTTGTGGCTTCCGCAAGTGGTTTTATTTCTCCTCTCTTCTTCACTGACATTGTGAAAGCAGAGGCAAGCATGGAGATTTGGAGAGTCTGGTTAATGCTGAGCAATGTGATGCTGGCAGAGGGAAAATCCCCTCCAGGAAGAGGACAGGGCACATTGTAACCCAGACATATTGGCATATGGATGGATAAGACGCATTTGCCTCAGGGGACTCTGAGGTAGACTTGTGAATGGAACTTTAATTTTTGCAAGTGGGTATGATTGTTATGTGGGAAATTTGCAGCCAAGAGCTTGGATTATGGGTCTCAAGTTGTCAAACCTTCCATCTTCTGTAGGAGTTCTGTTACTCCAAGTGCCCCGTAGGGCCATCTACCCATCTTCTCTGTACTCTTCTTCCTCAATACTTGGTCCTTGTTAGTACTATGACCCTTTCTTCAGAGCCATTTTAGGCTCTAGCCATGTCTATGCTACCAGAAGTGAGCACACATTCAAAAATACATACATACATACATATGAATATACACACTTTTTGAGTCTTTTGTATAGTGTGTATGTTTGCATATCTGTATTTGTCTGGGTGCATTTATTTCTACTCCTGTGCTACAAAGTGATATTTTTAAGAAGTGCAATGTGGGGAGTTAAAGGAAGAATTCATCCCACCTGCCACACATCTGTCAGCATTTGGACCCATTAGGTCTGGTGCCCTAGGCTAAGCCTGGAAATCAGCATTGAGAGTGGCTTTGGGGTATAGTGCCAAGGTTGCTTCAAGAGCAAAAGAAGAGACCTTTACAAAAGTGGCACCAAGGATTAACCCTGTCTTGGCTTTAGGCTATCCAATCTCTGGTCTCAAATCTGGACAATGTGCTTGAGAGAGGTACAACAGGTAGAAGACCATGGCATCCAGTTCCCAGGCTGCTGCCCTTCAAGGTTGGTCAGTGTCATGGGAACTCTGCTGTGTATCTGTCACCACATCTCAAAAGAAGTTCCTTTTTATCTCCTAGCTCTTCCTTGCCCCAGAATGCACACATTCAATAAGGCCACTCTCTGTAGGTGTAATGCTAAATGTTTCACCAGTATTGACAAGCAATATGGGTAATTTAGTCCCGACAATGAAATACTTGGTAATTTTCAGGAAAGGGTGTGGCTTTGTACTTCTCTGAAGATCCTTTTTTTTTTTTTTTCCTGAAAGAGAATGAGTGAGTGGGGAGGGCTGTCTTAGGGTCAGGGGGGCAGAGGGAGAGAGAGAATCTTAAGCAGACTCCACACCAAGAGCAGACCCCATGACTCTGAGATCATGACCTGAGCCAAAATCAAGAGTCAGATGATTAACTGACTGAGCCAGCCAGGCACCCCTCTGAAGATCACTTTTACTATTTTCTTTCTTTTGGTCTGGACAAATGTCTACTACTTGAATTGGCAACTTGATTCAAGGATTTGTCTGGCTGCCTGAGCAATCTATTATCTTTGTAGTCTGTATCTTCCACTTTTCTTTCTTTCTTTTCTTTTTTTTTTTTAAATTAACCACAGTTTCCATCTTTCCTGGCTTTGGCTGGATCCCTCCTTCTCTAGCTCTTCTGCTTCTCCTCAGTCAGCATGAGCAAGAACACTCTCTCACTAATCAATAAGACTATCCAGCCTCTTTTGGAAATACTATCAGTTTACCTCAAACTTCAGAGAAATCAACAAGCAGGTTTACATTCAATGGTCATGAGTTTACTACAAATAGCTCAGACAGGTAATCTCTAAAACTTCCCTTCTAGTCTCAAGCTTTAGAAATCAATTTATTCTTATGAAATGAAATATATTAGAAGGTGACAAGGGATGGGAAGGAAAATCAGGCATGTGATTTTACGTAATTGGAAAAATTACCTGTCTTCTACCACCACAGTGAAAACCAAATGAAACCTCTTTGAAGGTTACATAAATGAAATTTCTCCACAACAGTTTTTTGAGCGTTGCATCTTTTGTGTGCCATTAAACTCTTCTTGAGTCTAGCTGGGATGGTCAGTGGAAGTACCAAAAACCACGAGAGAGATTGTGCTTATAATATTGCCAGCCTGACTGGAAACAGGAAATACCAGGAATCTTATAATAAATGTGGAGACTTCCAGCCTAATTTCACAGTCTCAGAAGTTTGAATAGAGGTTAGACTAGGCTGCAAATCTTGGGTGTACATTTCAACAAGATTTCCGGTCTCATGGTGACCTGCCCTGTGTCAAAGAAATACAGCTAAATTCAGTCTTGGTTATCTAAATTCTGAGGTGGACAAGTCCCAGTATCCTTTCACTTTTTGAATGGATGGTGAATAGAAAGGCCTTGGCTGTGTTGGATACTGGGAAGGAGCTTCTATCACCTTGATAATCTCTAAAACCTGTTAAGAAACCATTTTCTGTGCCTTAGATAAAACCCTGTTAGGTAAAAAGGGATGAATCTGAACTGTTATTACTCACAGTAAGGGTATTGGTACCACCTGGGGACATGGTAGAGGTGCAGAATCTCAGGCCCCAAACCAGACCTATTGAGCCAGAGCCTGTGTTTTCATAAGATAATTCAGGGACTTGTGTGCAGAGTGAAGTGTGACAGACTGCTCTGGAAGACTCCTGAGAGTTTTTTGAAAATTCAGTGATTTCTACTGAATGATGAATAATTTTTGTAGGCCGTTTGATAATACTACCTATATTGTGTAGGTAGTACTAGAGTTTCTGTATAATCTAAAGGCTCCCATGTGGCTTTCCTCCAATTAATTCTCCAAAATTCTTTTACATTGTAAGGGTTTGAGTATGTGTGTGTGTGTGTGTGTGTGTGTGTGTGTGTGTGTGTGTGCATCTCCCCTCCTATAACAGATAATAATAAATTCAATAGCTTAAAACAACCAAATTTATTATTCACCGTTTCCATAGATTATAAGTCTGGACATAAATTAGCTGGACCCTCTGGTCAAGATCTTAACAGGCTAAAATGAAGGTATCAACTGGGACTGGTACCTCATCTAAAACCCAAGGACCTCTTCAAAGCTCAATGTTTCTCAATGGTGTCTTTCTTGTGGCTGTAGGACTTAGGTCCTACATAGACCACTCTTAGTGCCTACATGCTGCTCCCAAGTTTCTGCCATATGGCCCTCTGCTTTTACAGCATGACTGTTCGCCTCTAGGCCAGCAGAAAAACACCTGTTGCTGTTTCATATCTCTTCTGTGGGCTCACCTGATTAGGTCAGGCCCACCTGAGATAATCAATCTTTTGATTAACTGAAAGTCAACTGATAGGTTTCTTAATTACAATCTTCAGAATCTCTTTTGCTATATAATACAACATAATCATGGAAGTAAGATATTACATTCCCAGGTTTTACCTGCACTCAAGGGGAAGGAATTATACAGTACATATATACCAAGGAATACTGGGGGCCATGTTAGAAATCTGCCTGTCATGATAAATATGTACACACATACATTATCTGAAATTCATATATGTTTAAATTATAGGATAATAGATAAAAACTCTTTGGAATAAAGTCATGTTTCCCAAACTACATTGCTTCATTTAACACTTTTTAAACATAACTCTGAAAAAAAAGTACTATTTTTTACATACTTTTTTCTTTAAATCACTTACTTTTTAAACTTAAAATTGGGGGCACCCAGGTGGTACAGTCAGTTAAGCATCTGACTCTTGGTCCTGATCTCAAGGTTGTGAGATTGAGCCCAGTGTCTATTTGCATTTCTCTCTCCTTTTCCCTCTCCCTTTGCCCCTCCCCACTGTTCCCTCTCTCTCTCTCCCTCTAATATAAATGAATAAATCTTTAAAAAAATAGCAGTGTCCACAATAGCCAAAATATGGAAAGAGCCCAGATTTCCATCAACAGATGAACAGGTAAAATGGAATATTACTCAGCCATAAAAAGAATGAAATCTTGCTGTTTGCAGCCACGTGGATGGAACTAGAGGGTATTATGGTAAGTGAAATAACTCAGAGAGAGAAAAATATCTTTTGATTTCATATGTGGAATTTGAAAAACAAAACTGATGAAGGGAAGGAAAAGTAAAGCAAAATGGAAACAGAGAGGGAGACAAACCATAAGAGACACTTAACTATAGGAAACAAACTGAGAGATGCTTGAGGGGAGATGGGTGGTGGTATGGGGTAACTGAATGGTAGACATTAAGGAGGGCACATGAGGTAATGAGCACTGGGTGTTATAGGCAACTGATGAATCTCTAAATTTCTATGTCTGAAACTAGGAATACACTATATGTTAATTAAATTGGATTTAAATTTAAATAAATAAATAAATAAATAAACTTAAAATTGTGTGAAAAAGACTTTAATGTAACAAATTGAAGTTCATTATTATTCATCATAAAATAAAAGTTGACACAAAATAAAAATTCAAGGGAAATAAAACATTAAATTAAATCACTAACAATTGCCTGCTCATGAAGTTCATATCTGATGCTTCTTTCTCTTTGTTAAAAGGGGAGTGTAGCCAGTGTTTTAAGAAGGATTAAGATGTTCTGACTCCAAACCAACTCTTTCTCTGTGATATAATCAATTGTTGAGATGAGTGTAAAAAAAATCACTTTCCGACCGTGTGATTCAATGTTCTTGGTGCTGTGTGAATGCCACCTAATTAAGGTGAGTACCACACTTTGAGATTTGCTGGGTTTCCTGAAGGTCTTTATTGAAAATGTCTTTTGTTCCAAGTTGGATTGCATGTAAGCTTTGTGTGTAATCTTACATTCTTAAGCCTTTGTTGCCTCCTATACAAAATATTCATGTCATTATATCAAATATTCTGACAGTGCCACAAATCATTTCTGTGAAGTCTTCTAGCTCTAGGACCTATGATTTTATCCAATTAGTGATACTAGACATTTGCATGGAATTATTTATTAGACTGACTGGCTTGCCACATAGCAAGAAGTAATTTCCCTTGAAGGATTAGGATATAAAAAGATATAAATTGGGGCGCCTGGGTGGCTCAGTGGGTTAAGCCTCTGCCTTCGGCTCTGGTCATGATCCCAGAGTCCTGGGATTGAGCCCCACATTGGGCTCTCTGCTCAGCGGGGAGCCTGCTTCTCCCTCTCTCTCTTGCCTGCCTCTCTGCCTACTTCTGCCTACTTGTGATTTCTCTCTCTGTCAAATAAATAAATAAATAAATCTTTAAAAAAAAGATGTAAATTGAAAATATAAGGACTGTGCTCATCTGAAATATGGGCTGTGACTCAGGTAAGACAAGCCTATGTCAGGGACATATGGAAGGCACAGATATTCATGGAAGCAGCATAGAATGATGGTGAACTTCTGGTGGTGGCAGTGGATCAGATATAGACTAGGAAGAGATGACTACCAAAGGTTTAAGAGGTATCAGGGACAAACCCTTTACTTCACCTTTGCTTAAGGCAGAACCTGACATTCCACAGCATACTGGGTATCTTCATTTGCCTCTTAGAGCCATTGCCATATTATCCACCTTACTCTGATCCCTGTGGACCTCCTCTGACTTCTAGTTGGGTTGGTCAGTGGAAGAAATGAGGAAGAAATGGGAGGACTGGAGGAAAATGATGGGATATTTTTTTCTCCTGGCTTTCTCCCTGTCCTCAAATCATGGATTTGTTGATACTACCATGGAAGGCAATGGCCCTTGTCAGGCAGCCCTCTCCTGTAGAAATTCTTCAGTATTCCAGTAACTGCCTCCAACTCTTGCCCTTTCTGGTTTAGGATCCAAAAAAAAGGCTCCCTCTTGCCATTTCTTGATGGTCTTCTAAACATTACCCACTTACTGTAAACAGTCCCTTCCTTAAACTCTCCTCAGTTTGTGTATGCCATCTTTTCCTTTCTAGGATCCACTGATAAACACACCATCAGTAAATTTAACTAATATGTGTTTTGGAATATTCCTATATCAAAAGGAGATGGTTTCCTGCTAACACTCACTTTTTCCTCCTTGGATTGTGAAGCTGAATATATACAGTGCTCTTCTTAAAGGCTGTTCAGATCCAGTAACCTGATCTGAGTTCTCCCTCCATACCACAGACCTGAGCTGTATATGAAAAGATACTTGGAAATGGTAATTTATTATATTTTCTCATTTTAAGAAAAACTATCTCCTGAGGGTGTAAACAATAGATTTGCTCTGCTAAAATACAGTTAAATCTGTTCTATTTTTAATCTCAAAATGACAGAAATGCCTTTGAACTTGGGAATATGGTGCAATGACTCTTTCCTCTTATTATTAGAAATACTTGACTTGAAATTAGACACTTAGACCCATTGAACCTTCTCAATTCTGTCTATGAAAAGGATCAAAGTAGTGGGTATAAGCCTGAGACAAGACACTGAGTATCTCATAAAGGAAAGAGAAAGGAGGGTGGATACTAATGATCCTAAAATTCAGTGGTTTCAATTTCAAACAGGATAAGGACTGAGTTTTTTTTTAATTGAACAATTATCATATTCCAACAAAAGATTAGGTAGGATGAACCTGAATTTGAAGACAAAAAGACATGGATATTTCTTTAAAATCCATTTTAAAGAAATGGATATTTCTTTAAAATTCTAGTCACGTATTATTCTGGTACATCTTTATTAATAGGGAAGAGCTCACTCCATTTTTGATGACTCAAATTTTCTTCAGCCAAGGTAGGCTTAAAGACTGTCAACAGGGACATATCAACCAGAAAATTTAATGACAGTTGTTCTCTGTGGTAACTAGATGAAATAGTGTGAACAGATGATCATAAACTCCTTTGTATAGAAATACGAAACAGTCTAGGTTTGTATCAATAGCTTCTCTTTGAAAGATTTGTCTTCCTAATCAGAACAATGACTATTTTTCATTTATTGAGTGTAAAATTTGAGTGAATATGGCAATGACTGATGCAGGTGATTCCTAGACAACCCAATAAATAAGAGATTTTGTAACAGTTTTCTCCTTTCAATAATTCCTCAGGCCTTTAGATTATATTAAGGAGTCAGTCTCATTTTGTTGATAACCATGTTTCATTGATTAATACTAATATTATTCTTATTCATAAAAGATATATAGATAGATACATTAATATTATATTATTCCTAAGAATATGGGGCACTTGGGTGACTCAATTGGTTAAGCATCTGCCTTCGGCTTAGATCATGATCTCAGGGTCCTGGGATTGAGCCCCACTTTGGGCTACCCACTCAGCGGAGAGTCTGCTTCTTTTTCTTCTGCTGCCCCTCCCCCCTGCTTGTGTGCACTCTCTCTCTCTCACCTTCAAATACCTAAATAAATAATCTTAAGAAAAAAGAATAGACTGGAACCAACCTAATTGTCCTATGGAAGGAAGATGGTTAAATTATTGTGTATTCATATGATCGATGTTCATGCAGTGTTTAAACACAATATAATGGTCTGGGAGATGTATAGGACAAAATGTTGGTATCAAAAAGAGGATACAAAAACAAATATATTAAAAATAAAATGAACAATTTTAAAGTGCCTTATAAGTTATATGGGTGAGATACTACTACTAAAATACAAACAATGATGACAACTGTTACTTCCCATTATAATCTATAAAGCGGGTTCACCTATGTTTTCCCATTTAATTTGCTCATTGAAACTTTTTAAGGTGCCTCATATGCTACCAGTAATTGACCCTCAACCTTGGAGATTTGCTGAACGTTTACGATAGCTGCTGTCAGATGTCTCTTCACAGTGATGTATGAGTTCATGTCCAGGTCTGTGGTAATGGGAAAGGAGCACCTGCAGGGCCAGTTGTCAGAATGCCTTGTTTCTCATTCTAGTTCTGGCCCTGAGGTGCTTGGCCAGTGGTCACCTTCAGCTGGAGACAAGTCATTTTGAGTCTGTGGTAAACTGGGCCAGAAAAAGAGGTGAATACACCGTAAGTCTATAGATAAGCGAATCTGACAACATTCAACTTAGGAATCTAGAAATTCCATCCCTTAGTTCAAAAGTCTGGATTGCTTTCTAACTCCTCTTCTGCTTCAACTCTCACATCCATCTACTGGGTCACCACTGGTTGTCTCTTCCCCTATCTCTCATGTCTGTGTTCTCTTCCCCATTGCTACCTTTTTAGGACAGGTCTTCATCAACTCATACAGGAAAACTGACAATTCATCTCACCTCCTTTAGACTACTGAAGATATCATCATCCTTGGACTCTGTTCCCAGCGATTTATTTGCTTTTCCTGCTTGATTTTTTTTTTTTCTGGTAGTAGTTTATCAAATCTCAGTGACTATGACTGGTATTTTCAAGACCTCATCACCATAGTATTGGCTCATCACCCTACTTACTCCATTTCTGTGAGGTCCCTCTCTTTGTTACCTTAATGGTTGTCCTATGTATTTCCCCACCTCTGGTATTCTCTCATTTAGAATGTTTTCTCCTCTGTCTGCCACAAGTCCCATCATTTACATTCTCCAAGATCTATGGAAGCATCAAAATCTTCACTGTCTCCCAGTGCCTTGAGCAAATAAATTCAGCTCTCCCCTAGCTACTCTTCTGTAATAGATAATCTTATTTGTGCTTATTTAGTTTAACCAGAAATAAGTTGTTTTCCTTCTCTGGGTCAAGATCCCTTATTTGCTCTGAATAGATAATAATACTTCCTGTTGTGTCTATCACACAGTGTTACATTGAGGATCAGATGCTGAACGTGTGAGAGAATGTCCTTTGAAAAGTCAAAGCACTAGATGTTTTATTCCTCAGTGTTGGTTCATAAAAGCACAACAGCTTGCAGTCTACTAGTAGTGGACTTTGCCAAGGCCCTGAGCAGATCCCCTTGGATCACTTTTGGTGGTTTTATGTGCCATCCCCGGATTCTGTGTGCTTTGATTTTGCACCTCGATCTTCAGAGTCTTGCCCTTTTTCATCTCTCAGTGAAGCCCATACCCCATAACTGATGGGGAAGGGAGGTTGAAAGTTCAGCTCCTTTCTCTGATCTATGCTCAAGTTCCCCACAGGATCAGGCTGAGGCCATATGTCACCTGACATCACACTCCTTCTTGGTGTGTCCTCTTCCTTGCCTGCCACTCTCATTCATTGAGCAGTTTCTCTTTGAACTTTAAGAACTTTTGTAATAAATCACTTATAAATACCCTCTCCTCAGAGCTTCTCTTGAGGGCACAACCTAAGATACCAGTCCTCAAAACTTGTTCCAAGATGTGATTTCCAGAGAAAAAATTTTTTGACTCATTCATTCAGGCTCATATTTATATTCACATACTTAAGGAGTATCTATTTACATGGCAGGCACTATCCTAGGCGTTGAGCATCAGATGAATGGTGGAAGTTTCTCCCTTTGTGGATATATATGCACATAATGAAAAAGCAACAGAGCCGGGGTTTGAATAGAGTATCTTGGCTCTGAATCTAGTGTTCTTTGCTTTCTGCTTTCTGTCCATGGAAGCAAGATGCTTTTGTATACTTCTTTGATGAGTTTAAAGGTGTAGGTCATTTGTTGATTGTAAAGATCTTCCCAAGTCTTATTAAAGTGAGATAATGTTGGTTTTTATATCTCATAAGCAAAGATCCATTAAAAAATGTTGTATATTTTTAGTTTGCTTTTCAGCCCTGCTTCAATTTTCTGGGAGAAACATGGTGGTTTCATCAGTCAAAACTGCATGTAATCCGTGAGTTGATTTAGAAGTTAGGCAAAAGCTTTAGAAAAGCCAGGGCTGGCCTCCTAGCAACCAGAAGTTCCATTCTACTGATGGCTGAGGCCTTAGACAATGGCAAAACTTATCCATGGACGTTGTGATGAACCCTTGACATCAAAGATGATATCCTGGGAAGGCAGCCTAGCAACAGGTATAAGACATATCTTTTAAAATTTGATCCACTAATTCCTAAGTCAGATACTATATTTGCTGGTATTTTGAAGTCCAAGGGCAAGGAGGAGCTACAGATGGAATGCTAAGGCATTTTCCCATGATGTCAGCTTTGTCACTGTGATTGCTTCTGCAATAAGATAGGCAGACGGTTTGGCCACCTGTGGGGCCACCAGTGAGGTATTGAGTGTCTTCTTGCCCAGTTAATCCAGGTTTTTAGTTTCTTGATGCATAGTCAGAAAAGTAGTTCAGTGTTTGGAAAAGTACAGGAAAAGCACAGGGGAAACATCAAGACCTCTACATTGATCTTAAAATGCTCATGCTTAGTGTAATTTATATTTACCCTGACCAACTTAGCACTCCTCTGGGATGGATCACTTAATTAGAAAGAATAAAAAAAAGCTGTTGTTTGATGTATGTGTCTTAATTATTTCCAAGTGGCAGAATTGATCCCCCCCATTATGAATTTGCTTCCATTTGTAAGACTAATGAAGCACCATTAAAGGGAGTGGAAGGTCAGAGATCACACTTTCTTTACATTTAATGTCCTCAAGCTGATAGATTATTTATGAGGGTTATTATGCCTTGGGTAGTGTTCCCAGTTTTTTCAGAAGAACTATATCGATATGTAATGATGAGATGGCACCTATTGTGACTTCACTTGAGCTCCAGATGTCACCTGGAAAGAAGTAGACTGGAAATAGGGTTTATTGCCATGAATATTGGTAACAATCAGTATGACTTTCATAATCTTAGAAATAGTGATTTGGCTACTGTGGGCTCTAAAAATTTGTTCTTAACCAGGATTATAGACAATTTGTTGTATCCTGAAGAGAAAAATAGTACTTATTTATCAAGAGAGCTCATAAACTGAATTATGAGGCTATTTTTTCATTTGACACAAAATGTCAACAAAAACCATGAATCCTCCAAGAAAATGAGAGCATAGAGCATACCTGTACAGAAGGATTATGAGTTTGTATTCCTAAACTAGACTTCCTGGGTTCAAATGCCAACTCGGTCACTGAGTAATTTCTGTGCTCTTGGACCAGTTACTTAACAACCCTGTGACTCAGTTTTCTCATCTGTAAAATGGGTATGAGACAATGTTGAGAGTTAAAGGAATAATTTCATGCAAAATTGCCTAGAATAGTTTCTGGCACACACTAAGCACTCAATAAATGTTGGCAGTTATTATTATAAAGATTTTAAATTGACCTTGGGGTTAGATTCTTCATTTGTGCCCTATTTCTGTTCCATGGCTTAATTCTTGGGCCTGTCAGGTAGGTTGGCCTTTTTGGTAGATTACTTGTTTGACTCTGGTTTGTTATACTTTTCCTTCAACTCCATACTCTGTGGGGTTCTTGCTCTGTGCCCAGCTAGGATTCCCATTTTCTCTTTGGGAGATAGGCTGATTTGCCTATCAGTTCACATCAGGAAAGAAATGGAAAGTCCCTGTGTGTGTATTTGTATACGTACAAGGGGCTATGGTTGGTGCAGTGATTAGTCCATAGATTCTGGAGTCGGATAGATCAGGTCTGTAGTTCATAACTAGAGCTTTCTAGCTGTATGACCTGGAACAAATTATTGCCCCTCTCTGAGCCTCAAATCCTCACCTATAAAATATGTATAATTCATAAAGTGGTTATGGTAATTAAATGCAACAAAGTGTTTGGTATAATTCTTGGTACATGGGATGTCTTTAATACTTGTTAGCTATTCTACCTATATATCTATACGTATAAAATACATAGTCACCAGCTAATACCAACGTTCCTACATTGTGGAGAGGTTATTACTTTTTAGAGACTGATAATTTAAAATTTAAAAATCTGCCATCTTGTTTCCAAACGACACTCTGTTTTGTTCCCCTTGTCAGCTTTTAAATGAGGAATCTCACTGAATTATGCAAATGAATAGTGATAAATTTTACTTCTGCCAGTGTGCTGGGGATTCAGACAGTTCTACTCTTCATTTGATCTTCTGTCCTTTGCAGAAAACCCATGGGCTCGCTCTCATTTGTTCAGGTGGTTGGTGAAATGGTATTCATCATGACCCATAAAGGGCCTGACAAATTCCTCAGACAGATGGCAAGGGCTGGGCCCTCATGAATTTGTTATTGCTATAATTGAAATTACATTTGGGCCTTGTTCTCCATCGCTGGAGGAGAAACATGGGGCTTCACTTTGAAAACATGGAGCTGGGAAAATCCTCCAGAAGGTAAATTGTGCGTGGGGGGCAGGACCAGAATTCCACAGTCATGTGCCTGATGCACAGTCCACAGCTGACCCTGGGTCAGCCACAGACAGGCAAGCGATAGGAAGGAAGAGAAGCAGGGAAGCCTAGCAGACCCCCAGGTTTGATTCCTTTAAAAATCTGAGCACATCTGCAGGGACACCAACTCCCTGTCTTCTGTTCCAGCACCTAAGGCAAGTTTGACCGTCCTGTTTGACCTTCAAGTTCCTGGTGGCCAATCTTTGAGGGACGCCATCATGTGTATTGTATTTGTTGCTGAATCTTCTTGTCTTGTATTGTGGGAGCTGTGATGAAATGATTTCTGGGCATTTATTTCAGCGGTATTTACCCAAAGTATCTTAAGATGGGTGGAGTGATTTGTACTGATGCTCATTCAACCCCATATGATAAATTTCTTCTCACATGACAGAACTTTAAATAATAATAGCCACAATTTATCCAGTGTTTACTGGGGAGCAGGTTAAACATTTGAAATCTGTTATCAAACTTAATCCTCATAGCAGCCTTGAGAGGTAGCTGTTAACTATTGTTCTTATTCTACAGAAGAGATTTAGAGTTTAGAGGGAAAGAGTTTCATGTAAGTCTCTTAGCTGGAAAAGAGCAGAGTCATACCTATACCTAGAATGACCTACACCTAGAGTGACTGTAGAGTTTATTCTCCAATAGGGAACATTTTTTCCTCCTCTTCAACTTTTTTTTTTTTTTAATTGAGGTATCATTGACATATTAGCTTCAGGTGTACAGTGTAATGATTCAATATTTATATATTTTTTGAAAAATGATCATCACAATAAGTCTAATTAACATCCATATTACATAGTGAAAATTTTTTCTTGTGATAAGAACTTTTAAGATGTACTTTCTTAGCAATTTTCAACTATGCAATGGAGTATTATTAGCCACAGTCCCCATGCTGTACATTATATCCCCATGACTTTTTGGCATGGCAATTTGTATCTTTTCACTTCCTTCACATATTTTACTCACCCCCCACCCTTCACCTCAGACGACCTCTAATCTGTGCTCTGTATCAATGAGCTTGTTTTGTTTTGTTCAGATTCCACATTTAAGTGAGATTGGATGGTATTTGAAATAAGTTTCACTTATTTCACTTAGCATAATCCTTCAAGATCCATCCATGTCATCATAAATGGCAAGATTTCATTTTTTCATGGTTGAATAATATATGTGTGTGCATGCTCACATTTTCTTTATCCATGTATTTGTTTGTAGACACTTAGGTTGTTTCTGTGTCTTGGCGATTGTAAATAATGCTGCAATGAACATGAGGATGCATCTATATTTTCAAATTAGCATTTTCATTTTCTTTGGGAAAATGCCAAGCTGGGATGTTTTTGAGAGTGAAAAGAGGCACTATTACTTATGACACCAGGGCAATAAGTATAATAGGTATACTCCAGGACATCCATGCAAACTGGGACCCAAGCTCTTAGCCACTCAACCACCAACTATGTTAGCCACCAACTACACACACACACACAAACACACACACACACAGCCCTAGCCAGTTGATTAAAGATGAGTCTTCCAGGTACATTTTCCTAAGGTAGAAGATGAATTACTTGGGGGCAGGAAAACTTTTGATGAACATTCTTCAATGGGTGCATAAAACTAGGCATATGGTTTCTAGATCTGATTGGATGTTTTCTTTCTTTTTTCTTTTTCTTTTTAAAAAAATATTCTTGCATTCACCACCATTAATTCTAAATTTCAACTCCCAAAGATCTTTCCCACAATCACCACTGCACTTCAACTTGTAGGTAAGATGAGCTGCTTTACTTGATAGTGAATACCTATTAAAAACACCTTTGTCACTGGTGGTTCTATCATAAGATATATCAGATAAACTTCTCAAGTCCTCACAAGTAAGGATAGTTTGAATTTAGTTCTCAGGAAAAAAGACGTGAGGGAATCACCTGAATTCAAAACTGCTTAACAGAACGTTCAGGCTATGAAGACATTCTGATCATCTTTTTTGTAGGGCATGTTCCAGAACACAGAATGATAGGATCAGTCCAAGTTGTGCCAAATACTGATAAGCAAAGCATTTAGTTAAATATTCATGGAAAGGATGTTTGCTTTTGCCAAGCGGCACAATGGTATGCTCTGTTTGGGGTAGGTGATGCCATTCACACTTTTTTGGAATAAACACAGATGACCCCTAAATGGATCATCTGGGACTGGTGTATTGATAATTCAGTCGGGCAATGCTGCTCACAAGAAAATTGTTAGGACTTCCTTGAAGGGCTTCTTTGTTCAAGGGACACCACCAGATGGGCCTTTGTAGGGACCGACCTGTCACAGAGCTTGGATGTTCTGATCTGTGAGAGGGGCGTGGATGATTTCATGTTGGTGTATGGTCTAGTCTGTACAATATTTCAATTAGTAAGTTATGACCACAACTGGCCTTAAAATAGCCTGAATCTCTTGAAGCCTTCATTTTGGAAGGCCAGAGACCATGCCTGATCTCCAAAGGAGGAATGAAACCTGTAATTATGTGTTGTTTGACCTATACAGTGCTATCTTATATATTTCAAAAATTTGAACTAGTTAACATGTAATAATTAGAAGATTTTATATAAGTGTTTAGGTTTTTGACTTCTTAGAATTATTCAAGTTCTAATTACAGTTGCCTAACCATTATAAGTAGATCCTGTCCACTTGGATGGGAAGTGGCCTCTCTAGTGGAAATTTGAGGCCACCCAATTTAGTAAGTTTTTGAGTCATTTTTGTGGATTTGTTTGTGTTTTCCATTTTCTTCCAATTCCTATCTAGTTCTTCTGACTGAACATATTTTAGGTATTTTGGATTCGAAGTATAGGAAAAAAAGCACAAGTTTATAAAATCTTGGGTCTTTTGTTTTCAGTGGTGTTTTCTTTTCTTTTTTCTTTTAAATTATTTTTATTAACATATAATGTATTATTTGCCCCCAGGGATACAGGTCTGTGAATCACCAGGCTTACACATTTCACAGCACTCTCAGTGGTGTTTTCTATTATGAATATCTGTAAATAAACTGGCTTCTGTTATCTTATGTGTTTACATATCTATAACCATATATCTCCCAATGGTTATATACATGTATGTATCATTATCTCTCCCCTCCCCCCCAACATAAAACTTCATTTTTCTATTTAGCTTTGGAAGTAAATCAGTAATATTTATTTACATTTCATTCACTGGTATATTTCCCACTCTCTCTGTCTACACACACACACACACACACACAAACAAACACACATACACATACACACACACAAACCAACCATACCTTACTATTGATCATGATTTTTCACAGAAATTAAGAGCACATAACCAGCTTTCTTCTTTCTTCTTCTTTCTTCTTTCTTCTCATCATATTACAAATTTGGCATTTTAGAGAAGTAAGTAGTGGGTCTTCAGATCCCTTGAGCTGTATCTACATTGCTAATTATATGGTTCTTAGGGGAAATGGGGTGGAGGGAACTTGTGATAATATCTCGTATGTAATGATGAGAGGTAGCCAGTCTTTATAAAGAAGTTTAAAGGTAGATGATTTTGCATTTGAAAGTTCCAGGGAATATTGAGTCTTTACCCCCCAAATCAAGCTTCTTTTAAGACATAGAAATGTGAAATTTTTGTTCTGTTAGACAGAAAGTAATCTGGTAGGTATTGGTTACATTGATAAGATATATCAAGTCCATCTTACCAACAGACAAATTCTGGTCCCAGAAAGAGGAGAGTCAAATACTCACAAATTCATGCTGCATAATTTTATGAAATATTCATTGTGGACCTAGTATGCTCAAGCACTGTGCGAGATGCTAGCTCTCCATAGCTATTCCTACTTCTTAAATTTACCTTGAGGGAAAGGCCTTGAACATCTGCTTCCTGCCTCTTCTTTTCTTTGCCTCCAGGTGGACAGGCATGTATACTCTCGTTAATCATTGGCTTAGGCCTTGAACTCTCAAGAGAAACATTCTAAGTATGGAAAGAATTCTGCTAAGAATTGCTTATTGATCATCTACTCTTTAGAACTTTTAAAAGGCCAGTTTTCTTTGCCCATGTAATCCTCCAAGAAATACAGGTACTCTCATCTAAAGTATGAAAGCAGTAGAAGGCTCTGTGGTTCATTTTTGTGCTGAAGTAGCAGAGGAGGTTCAGTTCTAGTAAAATGGTGGCATTGAAGGGTTAGGGCTCCTAGGGATCTGGAGCCAAATTCTGACTCATTCATTTCTTAGCTATGGAGCAAATTCCATTCTCAGTGTTGGGCTACTGGGGCCCCCACAGTAGGCCCTGTCCTCCAGCAAGCCACATCCTGGTTCTCCTTGATTGCATTTCTCTCCATGAGCAAGAAGTCCAAAGATCTCAGGTACATGTATACCTGCAACCTACACTTTCCCTTTTAGGTCATGCTCGAAATAACCAGGATTAGAATTTCCTGACAAACTGTCCTGAGCAAGTCCTTTCTAGGACCTGCAGGGGCCAGTTTTCCAAGTTTATCCTCCTGAGGGTGAATGGCTGCTGGTGCATGCCATCGTAGGCCTGAAGAGTGGTAGCTATTTGTAGTGATAGAATGTGCATGAAGCTTGGGTAGGTGGCCTGGGTTTTTCTACATGTTGCATGCTTAGCCCTTTGTGAGCAGGGACAGCCCTTTTGCTGTACAGAGAATGTGACAGGTGTTATTTGTGTTCTTGCCCTGGCCCCACAGATATTTGGAACAAACCTGAATCTAATAGTACGCAAGTTATACAACATCTCCAAGCTTCAGTATCTCCAACTTTGTAAGAGGACTAACAATAGTAATACCACTGCTCTAAAGATGAATGATCACGCATATAAAAGGTACAGTTAGCTTTTATTAAAAGTTCCCATTTTAGCATGATAATTTATTTCAAAGCATAGACTGACTACAGAAATACCCTAGTATACTACTAATCCGAGAGAATTTTTAAAGGAAGATTTTCCTTCAAAGATGAGATTATATGAGAGAAGATTGGTATGGCATAGGATATAATGTTTTCTCATCTGCAAAAAGGGTATAAAAAATTGTACCTGGCTCATAAGTTAGTTGTGCTATTTGCATGAGATCATAGATGTAAAGCATTTAGAAGAGTTTTGGCACATAGCAAGTCTTCAGCGAACTTCAGCTAGGAGAAGTATGATTGTTACAGTAAAAAATGAGTCAGCCTCCAGATCATGATCTCAGGGTGGTGAGATTGAGCCCCATGTTGGGCTCCACTCTCAGTGGGGAATCTGCTTCTTTCCTTCTCTATCTCCCTCTGCCTCCCCCTGCCCTGCTTATGTTGTGCTCTCTCTTTCAAATAAACAAATCAATCTTTTAAAAAAATGATCCAAAATCCATAAAATCTAATTTGTTCATTTCTACATCTGATGAAAAGAGAGAAAAAGGTTCACATGAAATTGAGCCATGGTTGTTGGCTGTTGGTTGTGGTTGTTATCGCACACATGTATCGAATTCCAAGAGATAGACATTCTTCTGCATAGAAGTTTAGCTGTGGCTATCCAGTATGGGCATAATTACTTAGACTTTTCATTTTGTTTTATCTCATTTAAAGTTTTTCCATTCCCAGTGTGTCTAAGAGGACTACACCTCCATACAAATGTAGAAAATAGTGTGGCAGAGGAGAAGAAAAGAGTATTGAATGTGCTCTGAAAGCATACAGGGGAAAATGATAAGAAAATATTTGATATATTATGTCCTTCAGGGATAATTTATGAAAAACTGGGTTAGCTTCATCAGTTTCATAAAATGGTCTTGTTATGGGGAAGTTTTCCAGGGCCAGGCAATCCTGTGACAGTTGTCTGTGGATTTCAAGTTCAGGAAAGATTATTGTCTGTTTCTAAAGCATCATTTTTAAAGATTTTATTTTTTCCTGGGAGGGAATAAGTAATTCAATCTCTACATTGTTTTAAAGAGGGAAAATGGACTTTGAGTTTCTATACTAGTGTGTCAGGCCCCTCAAACAAAAGGAACTTTTAGCCTATGTGAGTGATGGCTGAGGTGGAGAGAGGAGAGGAAATCTTATCAAGCTTGTAGTCAATAGCAAAGGCTTTCAAAGTGAAAACACGTAGTGGTAAGTTACTTTCAAAGTTAAAGGTAGGGATAGAACAAGCATCCACTTCAGGGTTCTAGTTTCTGAAAATATTCAAGATCAGTAATGAGGTGTCATCTCATGTTGGTTTCTCTAGAAGCAGAGCCTGAGACAGGGATTCAGTGCACCTGACTTACAGAAGAAATGCTCTTAGGAGAATGGGAGTGAAGGAATTAGCATGGGCCAGGAAATACATTGAGCAAGTGGGTGGTCTCATCTGCAGCTGGGCTGCAGCCTCATTCTGTGGGGGAGCTCTGAAGCATGAACTGCAATACAGTTGGTCTTACCACCCTGAGGCAAGGATATCAATCTTTCTTTTCTTTTCATTTTTGAACTCACTGTCAATAATTGGCTGTCTCTCCATAGTTGTCAGGAGCAGGGAGTATAAATTTCCAGGCAAGGTGGATCTGGTTTGCCAGGGGTAATTATCCAAATCAGGGATAATTGTAAAATACCCACACAAATTGGTAGATGGGTACACCAGTCTGTTAAAGGTAACTGGAGTGGGGAGTGCTCCCTAGAAGCATGGTGATATATGATTATGTACATGTAAATGTATATGAATACATTGGGATTATGCTTACATAAACGTGTTTCTAAGAATCACAAATATCTAATGCAGATATAATTACATCTTTTTTACATGTGGATATTTTGAGTCCAATTCTAGTGAAAAGATTTACTGAAGAACTTAGGTCTTTCAAGAGTATCAAATTCCTACTCTGTACAAAACTGGGTACCCTGGTTCAGCATTTGGCCCTCGTTCTGTAAACCTTATTATTTAATCCATAGGGTTTTGCTTCATCTTTATACCAGGGAATGAGTTGAGAGCAATGACTGTCTTTGGAGTGGAGAATGGGAGAAGGTCTGCATTGAATCTTTGGAGGCAGACTGTAGAAGTGGAAATTCCTCCACTGATTTGGTCAGAATTAGATGGAAAGAGGGAAAGGATTCTTTCTCTGGTTTTTCTTATACTTGGTAAGGTGGGCTCAGGATGCAGGGAGCTTGGATCCATTCCACTCCTTCCCTTCATATGAGTTTCAGGAGTTTCACTCCCAGGAGTTCTAGTAGCCTATATTTGAGTTTGTGATGATGGATAAGGCCAAAGTAAATGGGATCCTATGTTTCCAGTTTGCCATGATTTCTAATTCTATAGGGAATGAGGTGTTCCCTTGATATGGATACACTGTCTACATCCTTGTGGTTTTTTAAATCAGCTACTACTGTATTTGTACATCAGATGGAGGCAAATTAGCTGTAGTCTTTCCAATGAACATGACAAGCCTCATGGAATGGATAAACTAAACTGGCAAAATATACATACTGCATTTTAAGTATAGTTTCCCACCTTCCATTTTGATGCACATCTAACACAGTGAAATGATTGTGGAGATTTTTAAAGAGGAAAAACCAAATTTATCTAACAGGTTGTATTTTACTTTACCTCCAGAAGTAAATTCAATGAAAGAAAATGGGCATGTAAGTTTCTATTCCTTGGAACTATTTTGTATCCCCAGAGAAATTTTCTATTAGTCATCTGGGAAAAAACCCCACAACAATAAAAGAGAACATTTGGGCAATAGTGTAGGAAAATATTAAAAAAAAAATCTTTCAGGTATATTGAAAAGTTCTCTATCACAAGCCTACCTGAAAAATAGGCCAACAAGAGACATAGAAGCCACAGAACTTGGTAAAGCAGTGTAAATTTTACACCACAGTTACATTAACATTCTACCTTAAAACACACACAGCCTACCTTTATTCTTCCATTATAGATTTCTTAATTTACTGAAGTTATTTAAGTCTTTTTATTATATATTTTTAATAAGCTTAAGGCTTTGGGGGTACCTGGGTGGCTCAATTGGTTGAGTGTCTGCCTTCAGCTCAGGTCATGATCCCAGGGACCTGGGATTGAGCCCCCCATCAGTCTCTCTGTTCACTGGGGAGTCTGTTTCTCCCTTCCCTCTGTGTTCTCTCCCTCTTTCTCAAGTAAATAAATAAAATCTTAAAAAAATAAGCTTAAGTTTTTAAATTCTGTTATGTGTTCTATTATTAATTCTGTTCCTACTTAGGGCATGGGTTTGTGGGATGTTTTTGACATGTTCAATTTTTTAAAAAAATCGAAGCCGTAAGTAAGGTGTGATTTATCTATTGTTGTCTCCATCCGAGGATACCCTCTCCACCATCATGCAGTGGAGCACTATTTTGCTTACTAGTAGTATTGAACAACCCATGCCACTCAAATATCTAGAAGACAAGGACATAGAGGAGACTGCTGGGCAGGACTTATAGTCTTATAGAACCACCTCTGGCTCTAATAAGCTGTGTCACTTGCTCTGGCCAATGGGATAATAACAAGTATGATACAGCAGAGACTTGAAAAGCACTTGAGTACTGGGGCTGGCTTTTCCTTGCTGCTCTTTGGGGCATTGAGACCAAAGAAGAACCCTGGGCTTGTCTGCTGGAGGAAGAGAGACACTTGGCTCAATCATCTCTGTTGGTCCAGTCAACAGTCAGCCAAACGCCAGATATGTGGTAGCCTCGTGGCTATCCCAGATCAACTAGCTACCTGCCAGCTGACTACAGGAACAAGCACATGAGAACCCAGAAACATCAGCTAAGCTGGCCCAGACCAGAACTACCAGTTGACCTACAGAATAATGAACAAAATACATGATTGTTGTTGATTACCAGAGGGGACGGGGAAGGTGATGGATGGTAACTAGACTTTTAGTGATGATCATTCTGTAAAGCATACAAATGTCAACAGAATGTTGTACATCTGAAACGTACATAATGTTATATATCAATTTCACCTTAGTTTAAAAAGAAGGCTGTTGTTTTAAGCCTGTAAGTTTTGGGCTGGTTTAGAGAAAACTAATTGAGTCTTGAGACAGCAATAGCACAAATTATTTCTAAGGTTATTTTGTACCCCCAAACTTTCATTTATCCTTACGTTACTAGAAAGGTGGATGAATTTTTATCTTACAGTGCAATAACTGGGAGGCTCTAGAGCTTTTCATTTAGGTAGTTTTTTCCATAGGACTTAGCAAACCTCCCACCCACTAGAGGTGAGAGCTACTAAAAAAGACTAAGGTACCTGCTATATATGGTTCTGTGCTCAGCCAGGCTCCTACCCTTCCATTTTCTCACCCTGAAGGGCATTTTAGTGAAGAAAGAGCCTCCCCTGCCAGCATCTTCTGGTACCCACCTTGGAATAAAGGTCATGTAAGGGATTCATGTCAGACTTACTCTGCTCATCAATGTCTGTCACAGAACATTGGGCTCGCCTATCAGTGATGTGACCTCATGAACAGCAAGGTCACTGCAAAGAAGGTACTGATGGGTGGAGCCCAGAGCTCTAGCCTGAGAGTTGGGCCTGGTACAAAGGAAACAGATTACCTAATGAAAGATTCCAGGTTGTTGATCCATCGGATGTGGGCCTTTACCTGCCTCACACGAGTGTTGACTTGTTAGCTTAACACATTCCACCTTGAGGAGTCAGCAGGGAAACCCCAACCCTGGTCTGGCTCTGCCTTTGAGAATTCCTGACACACACCAACTGGCGAACAATGGAGCAAAGCTTGCAGATAGAGGTATTTTGATCCTAAGCCATTGGGTCCAGATTTTCTTTGTAGGTTATGCAGTGCATAAAGAGGAAAATCAGGACACCGGAGTTCTTCCTTGAGCTCTGCCAACCATGGCTGTGTGACAGTAGTCAAGGTACTTTTGGGGGGCCTCTATTGTATCATTGGCAAAATGAAGAAGCTAAATTCTATCATCTCTTGGGCCCTTTAGAGGTTGACAGTATACAATTCAGTGGCCTTCAGTACTGTTGAAGAGTAGTCTTTCAGGGGCATCCTTGAATAGAGTTGAGGAAGATATCTGAAATCTGAAGCAGCCACAAAAAAGATAATTTTAAAAAGTTTTAATGCTGGCCTAAGGTGACAGCTAGTAGCAACCTTGTGGGCTAGCACACATGGGAATACAACATATTGGATCATGCAGACTGCTCTTTCCATCTTGAAAAGTTCTATCTTGGCTTTCTGACAGCACACACTCCTTGTTTTCTACCTACCTCACTGGCCATGTCTTCTCCAACTTCTTCCTCCTCCATCTAACCCTTGAAAACAAGGGGGGATGCCTGGGTGGCTCAGTTGGTTGGAGGACTGCCTTCGGCTCAGGTCATGATCCCGGAGTCTCGGGATCGAGTCCTGCATCGGGCTCCCAGCTCCACAGGGAGTCTGCTTCTCTCTCTGACCTTCTCGCTCATGCTCTCTCTCACTGTCTCTTTCTCAAATAAATAAAGAAAATCTTTAAAAAAAAAAAAAGAAAAGAAAACAAGGGGCCCAGTCCTGGCTTTTTTGTTTCTCTGTCTACACTATTTTCCTAGATAAGTGACATCAACCTTGGCTGCACAGTAGAATCACATAAGAAAACTTTAAAAATCCCAGTATCTGGCCCATGCCTAAGATAAATTGCATCAGCACCTCTAGGGATGGGACCCACGCCTCAGTATTTTTAAAAATTCACACTTGATTTCAGTATGCAGCCAAGTCTGAGGATCAATGTCCTGGATCAGTGGTTCTCAAAGTGTGGTCTTTGGATCTGTGGCATCAGCATCATCTGGAAACTTGTTAGAAATACAAATTCTCATCTCCCTCTTCGGACCTACTGAACCAGCAACTCTGGGGTGGGATCCAGCCATCTGTAGTTTAACAAGCCTTCCAGGTGATTATGATGTACATTCAAGTTTAAGAACCACCATACATAATATAAGCCGGGGTTTCTCAATCTTGGAAGTCTTGACATTTTTGGCTAGATGCTTCCTTGTTGTAGGGGTATGTCCTGTACCTTGTCTCCCTGGCCTCTACCTCTGGCCACTAGCATCACCCCTTCCCCACTCACCCCCAACCACCCCCAGGGATGATCTAAAATATCTTCAGATATTGCCAAATACCCCTGGGGGAGAAATCACCCCCTGTTAAGACCCCTTCCCAGTAAACATTTATGACAATCTTCTCATTTGGCAGCATTTTAGAATCACCTGAGGCACTTCAAAAAACACTGATGCTTGGTTCCACCACAGAGATAATGATGAAATTAGTCTAGGGCATGGCTCGGGCATCAAGATTGTTTTTAAAGTTCACCAGGTGAAGCAATCCAAGGCGCACAACACAGACTGAGAACAACCAACCACACCTCATCTGGTGTGGGTGTTCTCACTCGGGCATTGATGAGTTTCCTGTCGGATTTAAGCTTGACCTCTGAGGGCAGAGGAGTGCTGGGAACCCAGTGGTCGCTGGGATGCCTCGTGCGGGCCCCTCACTGGTAGCGGCAGAGGCTCTTCGTGCGCCAGCGCGCTGCCCGAGCTGCCTCTCTGGACCATCAGTCAGCTGTCTGTCCTGTTGGTGGGCCCTTCCACCACGAGGTCCCGCGGGCCATGTCAGCACCGCCCCCAAGAGCCCCGGCAGCACCCTGAGGCCCCACCACGAGGCCCCGCACTGCGGTGACACATCACCCTAAGGATTCATGGGGGAGGCCAGGAGGCCCTGAGTGGCTGGAAGGCCCCACCATGAGGTCAGTCATCTCAGCCACCAAGACACCCTTTTTTATTGCTAAGAATGGGAATCAGAAAAATGCACAAAGTGTTTCAGCCTAGAAGCCCCAAGGGAGTGGAGGCGTCTCAAACTCTGATTTGCATGAGCATCACCTGGTCTGGTGGAGGTTGGGGCAGCACCTGGGCCGCTGCCCTGTTTCCGCTGAAGGCCCTCGTGGTGCTCCTTCAGCTGGTCCAGGGACCACATTTAGAGCGGCAAGACTCCGTACAGTGCTTTTCTCATGTTAACCTCTCGGTTCCTTGTGGAACGGGAATGTCTACACCAGGCTAACACAAGCAAAAGATTTTGAAAGACATGAATCCTTTGGACTGGTGGTTTTCCAGTATTCAATAACAGGAGGAACCAAGAGAATTTTCGTCTGGTTTTGTAATTGTTCAAACCTCAGTTCATTTCTGGAGTCCCTTCTTCGGTGAATGCTTCCTGTAAAGACTTTCCTTTCCTACTGCTGTGATTTGGAGTGTACCTCTAAAGGTGAAGGTCTTAAAAATGCCCTTTGATGTCACTTACAGGGAACTGCTACGTATTTCCCAGTTGAAACTTATTTCAGAATGACAAAAATGATCACCAAATTCAGGAGATCAGTTAGATATTTACATAGCAGTTACAAAAGATCCAAGATAATTCAGTAGCTTATAAAAATACAGAGGTGATACAAAAACGATCTTTCATTTTTAAATTTTTATTTATTTTTAAAGGTCTTATTTATTTGAGAGGGAATGAGAGAGAGAGAGAGCACGCGCGCGCACGCGTGAGAGGTGGGGGAGGGTCAGAGGGAGAAGCAGAGTCCCTGCCAAGCAAGAAGGCCAATGCAGGACTGGCTCCCAGGGACTTCAGGATCATGACCTGAGCTGAAGGCAGTGGCTTAACAAACGGAGCCATTCAGGCTCCCCAAAAGACAAATCTTTTAAAAGAAATTTCATTCTTTTTTGGGTAAGTATGCCTTCAATTTTTGAAAATTATTTATTTATTTATAGGGTTTAGGTTCATGGTCAAATTGAGAGGACAGTGCAGAGATTTTTCGTATAACCTCTGCACCCACACATTCCCCACCTGAGTGGTACATTTATTACAGTTAATGAACCTACACTGACATATCATTATCACTTAAAGATCATTAGGATTCACTCGTAGTGTACATTTTATGAGTTTGGACAAATGTATAATGACATGTGTCCACCATTATGGTATACAGAGTAGTTCTATTGCCCTAAAAGGTCCTCTGTGCACCCTCTATTCATATCTCTTTCCCTCCTAACCCTTGGGAACCACTGATCTTTTTCCTTTCTCCATGTTTTGCTTTTTCATACAGTATAGAGTTGTTTCAGATTTTCTTTGCTTTGTAATATGCATTTAAATTTCTTCTGTATCTTTTCATGGCTTGATTGCTTATTTCTTTTTAGTGCTGAGTATTTCATTGTCTGGATGTACCATGGTTTATTTATCCATTCAGTTAATTTAGTATGTCTTTTTCTTTTTTCTCCTGGTTGGGGAAGGTAAGTAGCAGTGGTAAGAAAGTCCAGGAAGTTATCCAAGCACTAGATTAAAATGATTTCTGGACAATTTTTGCTTCTCTGGCACAAGTTTTTCAAAATCATGGGTTAGAGAGATGAGAAAAGACACTTAAGAAAAAAAGAAAACAAGTGTGGGAAGATAGAATTTTGCTTTAGTTTCCAATTTCCCTTTTCCACCATTTTTTATCATTTGCAAAACTTTTAGGAGTGTTAATTTCCCATGCCTTCTTTAGTGAATTCTAGACAGGGCTTATAAAGCTAGAGGGCCAGGTAAGTAACATAAAGGAGTGAAAAAACAGTAAGAAATGGTAGGGACTGTGCTAAAATGGAAAGCTCATATCCTATCAAAACAGCGTAGCCTTTAAGCTGCTCCCACTTTTCTCAAGAAGTAGGAAATTTCTTAAATTTTTAAATGTTGAGGCTTATTTAGTTTTTGAAGGAGAATACTGTGTAGACCCCAAACATTCTTGCAAGCTAGATTTATCCCAGAGAAAGGACAGAAGTAGAAGAGTCCTGGTTTTAGGTATACATCTAGTCTTAGGTAAGTCACATATTGTACTCTGAGCTTCAATATTCTAACTCACAGTATGAAAATCTTGACATTATTTATTCAAATGATGATTAAATATTTTGCAGTTTGAAGAATTGTGATCAGTAATTGTATTTGTTACATCTCATAGTAATAAGGAATTTGCCAGTATTTAAAAGTTATGATCTTATCAAAAATATTTTATTGGTAATTCAGTATTGGAAAAAAAGACATTTAAAATTTTCAGACAAAATTGTGTCCTCATATGATTTTTTATTTTAAAGATATATATATTTCCTGACTTTTATAACACTGAAAACATAGATAATTTCAAAATGTAAAAAAATTATTTTTTTTAAAAGAAGACACACAGATTGAACCAAATTGATGAGACCTAGAACTGATAGATGACACCTTGATTTTTGTGTAGCAGTGTACAGAATATTTGAGCTTTAACTATAGTTGTTATTAAGTACTTTATTTTCACAGTCTTTAAACTATTCTAGAGATGAGTTAAGTTTGATTAGCTTCTCTTTGAAATACTGAACACTTCCTGGCTTCTATGCATAACACCTTTTAGGATCTCCTCTGACTTTTGAGCCTCTTTCTTTCTGGCTATTTGTTTCTCCTCAACAAGAACATCCTCAGAAAGTCCCTAAAGTCTGTTCCTCTGTATATTCTTCCTTCTTGATAAAATTCATTCTTTTTCCATGGTTTTGACTAGAAACTGTATGAAGCCAATTTTCACAATTTGTGCTTTATACTCAGTCTTACACCCATGTGTTTGTGGCCTTCCTTCCCATTCCACTCTCATATCTGTAGCCACGGAAACTCATCATGTTGACCTTGACTGTTTGTCACCAAATGAGTTGTCAACCTCACCGAATGCTGTGATTCTTTCTAGTTCTGGTTATCAAGCCTACCCACAGCTATCAACCAATGTCAGTTAATGTGTCAAGAGGTTTTCCTTTATTTACTCCTTCTGTTATGGTCTTTGAGTCTCCAGGAGGTAATTTTATGATTTCCCAAGGATAAATACCTTCATTTATTTTAATGGTTAAAAATATATGTGAATGTTTTGGCTGGTCAAGGAGGGGAACCTCAAATGTATGTCTATGCTCTAGTCCTGCCTTTCCCACTATTAGAACAATAGTTAAGAACACTGTGAAAATTAAGTTAGTCAAACACTCTGATTTTTATATGTCAATGATAGAAAGTAAATAGCTCTGTTGGTTACACATTTCTATAGGTTATTGTGCCATCTCATGTATACGGATTCCACTGACCCTCTTATCTCTGGAATCTATTGTTCCCATCAGTCCTTCACATAAGTGGGAATGTGCCTGTAGTTTTTCTACCTTCTCACTCTTCCCCACTCTAATCTTTGACAGATTTATTACCTATAAAGTACTTCGTACCACTTATACCAACTTAAAAACACTTTCAGGACACCTAAAGATACAAACGTAGTGATCCGAAGGGGCACGTGCACCCAAATGTTTATAGCAGCAATGTCTACAATAACCAAACTATGGAAAGAACCTAGATGTCCATCAACAGACGAATGGATAAAGAAGATGTGGTATATATACACAATGGAATACTATGCAGCCATCAAAAGAAATGAAATCTTGCCATTGGCGACGACGTGGATGGAACTAGAGGGTATCATGCTTAGCGAAATAAGTCAATCGGAGAAAGACAACTATCATATGATCTCCCTGATATGAGGGAGAGGAGATGCAACATGGGGGGTTAAGGGGGTAGGAGAAGAGTAAATGAAACAAGATGGGATTGAGAGGGAGACAAACCATAAGTGACTCTTAATCTCACAAAACAAACTGAGGGTTGATGGGGGGGTGGGGTTATGGACATTGGGAGGGTATGTGCTATGGTGAGTGCTGTGAAGTGTGTAAACCTGGCGATTCACAGACCTGTACCCCTGGGGATAAAAATATATGTTTATAAAAAATAAAATTAAAGAAATAAAATAAAATTTAAAAAAAAAACACACTTTCAGGACACCTAGGTGGTATAGCTGATAAAGTGTCAGACTCTTGGTTTTGGCTCAAGTTGTGATCTCAGGGTGGTGAGATGGAGCCCTGCATCAGGCTCCATGCTCACTGTGGAGTCTGCTTAAGACTTCCTCTCCCTCTCTGTCTGCCCTCCCTCTCTGTCTGCCCCTCCCCTCTGCTCTTTCTCTTTAAAATAAATAAATCTTAAAAAAAAAAAAAACACTTTCATTGATTCCTTATTTTTCCATGGATAAAGAAATCTAAAAACCAAGACTCATCATAACTTCACCTAAATCACTTTGGCAATGTTACCTTCCAGAAGATAAACTCAGCGTTATTTCTGACTTCTATAGACACATCATGGATCTAGTAAACCTGGTACCCTCCTTGTCCAGAAAGGACGTGGTCATTTTCACCATTTCTCTTCTCCAAAGGTTGTGTTCCTGCCTGGAAACTCCTACCTCTCTTTTTGGTCATAATTCTTCATCCTTCAATGTCCCAGTATGGCCCTTCTTTCTCCATGAAGCTTTGACAATTTGCCACCACCACCCCATATCCTCTCCCTCACCTGAAAATAGTATTATTTATTAGTATATCTTCAATTAGTAATAAAAATTAATTTCGGCTACTCTGAATACCTAATATTTCTATGCCTTTTAAAAAAAATCTCCCAACTAAAATATTAGGTTCCTGAGAGAACCTTGAACAATTGACTTCTTATTGTTAAAATTTTTATTTTGAAATAATTTGAGACTTACGGAATATTTATAAAAACTTTAGGAAAAAATTCCCATAAGCCCTTCACCCAAATGTGTGTATTGTGTGTATGTACATACATGTATGTATATGTATGTATGTGTATATCTCCTTGTATGTATGTACGTGTGACTGTGTGTGGATAATGTTTTCTGAACTATTTGAGAGTAAGTTGTAGACATAATGCTTTATTTCTAAACACTTTCACTGGGTAATTCCTGAAAACAAGGACTGTCTCTTATACAGAACAATGATCAGAATTAACATTTAGAGTGATAAAGAGCTATTATCTAATTGGCAAACTTTATTGAATTTCACCAATTATCCCACTCATTTCCTTTATAACAAAATAAAAAGAAATCTGGTCCAGAATCCAATCTAGGGTCATTTGATGCCTTTAGTTGCCATACCTTCTTACATCTCCTATAATCTGAAGCAGTCCTTCGGTCTTTCTGATTTTTCACACTTGTTGTTTTATTTTTAAAGTTTTTAATTTTAATTTTGGTATAGTAAACATACAGTGTTATATTACTTTTGGGTGTACGATGTAATGATTCAAAAGTTCTATATATTACTCAGTGTTTATCATACATATTCTTAATCCCTTTCACCTGTTTCACCCATTGCCCACCCACTTCCCATCTGGTAACCATCAATTCGTTGTCTAAGTTAACAATCTGTTTCTTCATTTGTCTCTCTTTTTCTCCCTTTGTTTGCTTTGTTTCTTAAATTCCACATATGAGTAAAATTATATGGTATCTGTCTTTCTCTGATTTACTTCATTTAGCATTATACTCTTTGTTCATCCATATCATTGCAAATGGGAAGATTTCATTCTTTTATGGCTGAGTAACATTCCATTGTGTGTTTGTGTGTGTGTGTATGTGTGTGTGTTCACGCGTGTGTGCGTGCACGCACACATGTGCATGTATCAGATCTTCTTTTTCCATTCATCTGTTGATGGATACATGAGCTGCTTCCATAATTTGACTATTATAAATAATGCTGCAATGAACATAGTGGTGCACATATCCTTTCAAGTTAACATTTTTGTATTCTTTTTTCTTTTTTGGATTTGAGAGAGAGTGCGTGTGTGCACAATTAGGGGGAGGGACAGAGGAAGAGAACCTTCAAGCAGCCTCCCCACTGAGCACAGAGCCTGACATGGGGCTTGATCCCACAACCCACATGATCATGACCAGAGCCAAAACCAAGAGTCAGATGCTCAAATGCCTGAGCCACTCAAGTGCCCGCGTTTTTGTATTCTTTGGGCAGAAGTACCCAGTAGTGCTATTACTGGAATGTAGGTTAGTTCTGTTTTTAACTTTTGAGGAACCTCTGTACTGTTTTCCACAGTGACTGCACAGTTTGCATTCCTACCAGCAGAGCGTGAGGGTTTCTTTCTTTCAACATCCTTGCCAACACTTACTGTTTCTTGCATTTTCGATTTTAGCCATTCTGACGGGTGTGAGGTGATATCTCATTATAGTTTTGATTTGCATTTCTCTGATGCTGAGTGATATTGAGCACCTTTTCAGAATGTTGGCCATCTGTATAGCCTTTGCAGAAATATCTGTTCAGTCTTTTGTCTAATTTTAATTGAATTATTTGTTTTTTGTGTGTTCAGTTTTATAAGTTTCTTTTATGTATTTTGAATACTAACCCTTTATGGGATATGTTGTCAGCAAATATCTTCTCCCACTCAGTAGGTTGTCTTTTAGTTTTATTTATTGTTTTCTTTGCCATGCAGAAACTTTTTATTTTGATGTAGTTCCAATAGTTTGTTTTTATTTCTCTTGCATCAGGAGACAGGCCTAGAAAATGTTGCTATGGTCTGTGTCAGAGAAATAACTGCCTGTGCTTTCTTCTAGGATTTTTATGGTTTCAGGTTTCACATTTAGGTCTCTAATCCATTTTGAGTTTATTTTTGCATGTGGTCTAAGAAAGTAGTCCAGTTTGATTCTCTTACATGTTGGTGTCCAGTTTTCTCAATGCCATTTGTTGAAGAGACTGTCGTTTTCCCATTGCATAGTCTTGCTTCTGTTGTTGAAGATCAATTGACCATGTAATCGTGGGTTCTGGGTTTTCTATCCTGTTCTGTTGTTCTATGTGTCTACTTTTGTGTCAGTACCATACTGTTTTGAATACTACAGCTTTGTAATATCACTTGAAGTCTCTAATTGTGAAACCTCAAGCTTTGCTTTTCTTTGTCCAGAGTCATTTGGTTATTCATTATTTCTTTGTCCAGAATCATTTGGTTATTTTGTGGTTCTGTACAAATTTTAGGTTTGTCCTAGTTCTGGGAAAAATACTGTTGGTATTTTGATAAGGATTACATTAAATCTTTAGATCGCTTTGGGTAGCATGGACATTTTAACAATATTTGTTTTTTCAATCCATGAGCATGGATTATCTTTCCAGTTGTTTCTGTCATCTTCAATTTCTTTCCCCAGTGTTCTGTAGTTTTCATAGTATAGGTCTTCACCTCCTTGGTTAAATATATTCCTAGGTACTTTATTATTTGGTGCAATTACAAATGGGATTGCTTTCTGTTTGTTTGTTTGTTTTTAATATTTAGTTATTTATTTTAGAGAGAGAGAATGGGAAGGGAAGGGCAGAGGGAGAGTCTTAAGCAGACTCTGCACTTGAGAGTGGAGCCCAATGTGAGGCTCGCTCTTATGACCCTGAGATCATGACCTGAGCTGAAATCAAGAGTCAGACAGACACTTAACCAACTGAGCCACCCAGGAACCCTGAGATTGCTTTCTTAGTTTTTCTTTCTGCCACTTCATTATTAGTGTATAGAAATGTAATGGATTTCTATAGCCTATGACCTTATTGAATTCATTCATCAGTTCTAGTAGTTTTTAGGTGGAGTCTTTGTTTTCTACATATGGTGTATATTTTCTATATATATATTTTCTATGTATGGTGTCCTGTCATCTGCAAATAGTGAAAGTTTTACTTCTTTACCAATTTGGATGCATCTTATTCCTTTTTTTTTTTTTTTTTTTTTTTTTTTTTGCCGATTGCTGTGGCAAGGACTTCCAGTAATATGTTGAATAAAACTGCTGAGAGTGGACATCCTTGTATTGTATTTGATCTTAGGGGGGGAAGCTCTCAGTTTTTCATCATTGGGTATGAAGTTAACTGTGGGTTATTCATATATTGCCTTTATTAGGTTGAAGTATGTTCCCTGCAAACCTATTTTGTTGAGAGTTTTTATCATAATTGGATGTAGTACTTTGTCAGATGCTTTTTCTACATCTATTGAAATGATCATATGATTTAATTCTTATTGATGTGATATATCACATTAATTGATGTGTAAATATTGAACCACCCCTGTGTTCCGGGAATAAGTCTCACTTGATTGTGGTGAATGATTTTTTAATATATTGTTGGATTCAGTTTGCTAATATTTTGTTGAGGATTTTTGCATCTGTGTTCATCAGAGTTATTGACCTGTAGTTCTCTTTTTTTGTAGTGTCTATCTGGTTTTGGTATCAGGGTAATGTAAGCCTCAGAATGTATTTGGAAGTTTTCCTTCCTCCTCTATTCTTTGGAATAGTTTGAGAAGAATAGGTATTAACAGTCTTTAGAATTACAATTTGGCATACACAGATTTGAATAGTGACCCAAATATTGTTGTTTGTTGTTTAATGAGAAATTTTCCTTTTTTTTTTTTTTTTCAGTAGGCTCCATGCATGGGCATGGCTCCACGCTGAGCCTGGGGCTTGAAACTTACAACTTTAAGATCAAGGGCCTGATGCTTAACCAACCAAGCCACCAAGATGCTCTTGATATTTATCCTTCTTTGAATGTTTGATAGAATTCACCTGTAAATTCATCTGGTCCTGGACTTGTGTTTGTTGGGAGATTTTTAATTACTGATTTAATTTGACTATGGGTAACTGGTCTGTTCAAATTTTCTATTTCTTCCAGATTCAGTTTTGGTAGTTTATATATTTCTGGGAATTTTTGTAATATTCTTGTATGATGAACACTTTGACGTTTTTAGAGAGTATGGATCAGTCATTTTTTAGAATGTTCATCAATTCCAATTTTCCTTGAGGTTTCCTCATGACAAAATTCAACTTACACATTTTTTTGACAATAATATCAAAGAAGTGATGATAACTTTTTCTTCACTGCGTTATGTCAGGAGATTTCTATCTGTCCCGTTAGTGGTGATAAGAACATTGGTCACTTGCCTAAGGTGGTATCTGCTAGGCATCGCCACTGTAAATTTACTATTTTTCCCCTTATAATTAAATAGCTTATAGAGAGATTCTTGAGACTATGTAAATAACTTATTCTTTCTTTTTTTTAAATATTTTTAGGCTTAAAGAAAAGTTATGAAAATTGTACAGAAGTTCAGTATACCCTGTATTCAGCTTGCCCTTATGTTAGCAGCTTGCAGAAATATAGTGCAATTGTCAGATCAGGAAATTAACATGAGTAGAACACTCTTAACTATAGATCTTACTAGAATTTCACCATTTTTTTCCCTAATGCTATTTTTCTGTACCAGAATCCAGTATAGGATCCCATATTGCTTTTATTTGTTATGACTTCTTAATCTCCTCTAACCTGTGATTATTTCTCAGTAATGCCTTGTTTTTTGTGACTCTGATTCTTTTAATTCAGGTGGTTATTTGTTTTTTAGACTCTCAGAGTTTGTTCTATTCGCCTGATTAGACTGGGTTATACACTGATGCCAAGAATGCCACAGAACTGTTGTGTTTTTGTCAGTATATGATACCAGGAGATCATCATGTTGATAAATTTTATTGATGATGAAGTTAACCTTGACCACTTGGTTAAGGTGGTACCTGCTGAGTTCCTCTACTGTAAAGTACTGTTTCTCCAATTATAAACTGATCAATATTTGGGGAACATACTTGGAGACTATGCAAATATATTGTTTCTCCTCAAATTTACACCATTGATTTTAGCACCTATTGGTGGATTTGCCTACAGCAGTTATTACTGTGGCCTTTGCCTAATGGTTATTTTGTCAGAGAGACTTTCTTAATAAAACTTTACTCACTAGTTTTAGCATCTTTGATGATTCTTGACTGAATGGTTACTATTATGGTTGCTGTCAAATAGTGATATACTAAATTCTCAATCTTGTTTCTTAATAAAGAGCCCAAGTTTTTCAGGCACATAAACTAGAACTGGTAAATTCCTATTGCCATCTTTGAACCTACTGATTCTGTTTCACGAGGCTGTAGTGTTAGATTCCGATGACTATATTCGAGTCTAGCATTTCTAGATGGTGAAACAAGGGTTTCTTTAGGAAGAAACAAGGGTTCAATTTCTGAAACAAGGGTTGCTTTAGGAAGACCTCAGAGGAATTAAGGTAATTCTATGGGGCTATACCATATCTTTGGAGCTTTGTAGTTTTCACTGTATTTGGGTGTTAGGCATAACAGTAGACCTTTTGCAGGATTATTCAAGGATATTCAGGGACCCAGGCTTTTATATGGTGGCTTCCCCTCTTCTATGTCATATTAGTTCTTGGCTGGATTCTCTGCATTTGGATGGCAGAAGAGAGAAGGAATTTGGAGAATTGCTTGGGAGGTTCTTGTGGCCAAGCTGGAAATGGCACAAAGTATGTCTGCTTGCATTTCATTGGCCAGGATTTGGTTACGTTGTCATTCTAACTACAAGGGAGTCTGGGAAATGTAGTTTATCTGTAAGATCAAGAGGTGGAGGGAATGGCTTTGTTGAAACTTAGCAGTTTCTCTTGTAGTTTTGATTCTTGGACATTATCAGATGGCACTATGAAGCCTCACATTTGGCTCAGAGGTGGTTAATTAGTGTGTTGTGTTAAATGCATTAATTACGTAGGGACATCTGTGAGTTTAGGGTTCTGCCTAATTTACAAAAAGAAGGCTTCCTTGCTTTTTCATTCCAGTTGGCTTTGCAGCAACCTTCCTATTTCCCCTGATAGCTCTTCTCCCCTCGAATACACTGTCTTGATAAATTTTTACTTCAATAAATTACTAAATCAAAGTGTTCCTCCACTTAAGCAGTATACCACATCTTTAGAAAAAAAGTCATAAATCACTGTTCAACCCCAAATCCTCATAAAATAATCTGGAAGGGCTGAAGGAATCAGAAGATTTCTTTTTTTCTTTTCTTTTCTTTTTTCTTTTTAGATTTTTATTTGTTTATTTGACAGACAGAGATCACAAGTAGGCAGAGAGGCAGGCAGAGAGAAAAGGGGAAGCAGGCTCCCCGCTGAGTAGAGAGCCTGATGCGGGGCTCAATCCCAGGACCCTGGGATCATGGCCTGAGCTAAATGCAGAGGCTTAACCCACTGAGCCACCCAGGCACCCCTTGAATTAGAAGATTTCTTAAGGTGGTACTGCAGAACCAACATAGGGAGTAGAGAGAGCCTCTGGGAGAGAAGCCTCTTTGTTGTCTAACTTCTACCAGGGAAAATGGCAAAGTCAAAACACTTTGAATCTTACCATCAGGGGACAAAATGGATTTTTAGGACACTCCCGTTTAAAAGCTCATTTAGCATTTACAGCATGACTAATATATACTATAGGCAAAACCAAAAACCAGTCTTTTTGAATTTGTACCTCTTTCAAGTGAAATATTCCCACCATCATCCACATACTAAAGAAATACTGGTCACTTCTACCACATATTGAAAGAGGCCAAACCCCTAGCAGTATGGGCAATGAACACCTATACCACTCATTAGAGAACATCATTAGAGAAACCTATTGCAGAGAGGAATGAAGCAAACCAATTGAAAGGAGAGTGGGAAAATTCTTCTAACTCTTGATGCTTCATTTGAAAGGAGTGGTGTTCTCACTAGGAACTGCATAAGATTATGCCCTGAGAGCTACTGAAGAAAATTAATAAATCTAACTCTGTATGGAGTTTTAACAGGAAATAATCTTTCCAAATCTTATGCGATTGATGAAATTAACTGTTTGTGAATCAGAACGATGTTAAGGTAATGTGGCAAGGAAAATGTTCACAGCTGAACATAATTCCCTATAATTGATCCTGGCTGCAGGGTTTTCTGACAGCAAAAATTTATGGCAGAGTTGGCACTGCCACCATCACTTTGCTGCACTGCTGTCTCCACTGTCTGTACGAGCAGAAACACGATGGAATACTGTGCTTTTCTCTTCTGATGCATCCCAACATTATTGTATGATTAAAAAGAAGAAAGTCGGGCCCCTCTTCTTGTCTAATCTACATCTAGTTCTGTAATTGATGTGAAATGTGAGTTTTACATTTGGGGTCAACTGCCACATGTCCTCCCAGCTTCCACTGAGTCATGCCATCAAACTGCCCTTTCTCATTATTATTATTTATTGTTCCTTGAACTCAGCAAGGAAAAGTGGCTCATACAATAACTCTGGCAGTGCCAAAACAAACAGACACGCTCCTGCTCTCTGAGTTGCTTAGGTTTTAGAGACACGAATGATACTGTGCAAAAGAAAAATGCAGAACAAATGCAGAATGGAGAATGTATATTTCCCCTTTGTCCCATTTCTTGTGCCATTGACTACAGTCTCATTGATTCAATGAAGAAAAGCTTGCTTGAAATACGTATCTCAATTTCTGAATGATAGTTTGAAAAATAGTGAGAAGATTTAGATATTTCAATGACTGTTAATGAAAAAGTATTCTATAAATTCCACAGATTTAGGAATTTTAGTTCTTGGCAGAAAAAGAATTCAGATTAATCTGGGAAATGTTTCTTAAAAAGAGAATACTACTTAATATTCCTGTTAATGTAAGTGTAAGTATAGGGAAGAAATTTGGAGGACTGAAATCACTGAGTATCACATTAGAATACTCTTAACTACTTGTTATTCACAATTTTAATTTAAAATATTAAATGTTATAGCATGTGAACTTTGTATTGGAAGCTTCCCCTGGAGCTAATTGTAAAGGTTAAACATTTTTATGCACAGACGAAGAAGTCAAGTCTTGATAGAGACTCAAATGACTATCACATGAATGAATGAATGAATGAATGAACGGATGAATGAATCTTTCATGGTTGTTTTCCATCAAATCACTTTTCCTACCTTTATTTTTTAAAAAAATATCTGCTATAGTCTCCTCTCTTATCTCTTTCTAAAATACTTTATGTCTATATATTTGCCCATCTGGTGGACCTTTTTTGTTGTTTTTCTGTGCAGTATCTCTTCTCTCTTCTGGTAACAGCATTCATGTTCCCTGAAGACCTTTTTTCCTCCACAATCAGGTCATGTTATTTGGACAAATCTGACTCCACCCCCATATCCCAGGGTGTTCACATGACCCAGGCTTATCAGGGATGAACTTGTGACCTATATCTATCCAATCATAGTGAATCCCAGCACTTTTGCTGCAGATATAGGAATTATGGAAGGGAGAATGGGGGGAAGCTGATTATATATATATATACACATATATATATGTGCATATATATATATAATCTTGTTTGTCTGCTGGCCGTACTAAGAAGGTGAGAAACTGTTCTAGAGCTGTTAAGTGCCATCTTGGATTACAGTGGTTGAGTCTGTTTTGAAAAGGGTCCATCAAGAACAGATGCAATTCTTGAGTGTTCTATAGACATTGTTTGAGTTCCTAGACATAATAGTTTCTGAAACCAGTTATGGGTATTGAGTCAATACAATTTTTAATTAGTCTTACAGCAGTTAAGTTGGGTTTGTTGTCAGTTTGTTAGGGTTTAGATGGATTGATTAGTCTTCTTCCCAAACACTTCAGCATCTTTATTTGAGAGAATAACATAAACTAGAATTATAGCATTGTTTCCTAGAAAGCTTTCTTTATTTCTTTTATCACTACTAGATTTTTGGTATCCTCCTCGCTTTTTCTCATGCAAAGTAAATGCTGCATAAGTGTCTTGATGCAATATTGTTTACATTAGGAGAATAGAAGAACTTGCCAGCTATACTTTAGGTTATAACACTGTCATTGCTAGGGCTTTGGGTTAAATTGTGTCTCAGTGAAATCTTTCCCTCATGACCGTACTTTGTCTGAATCCTGTCTCCAGGGAGAGGAAATGTTTCTGTCATTCTCTGTCTTCCTGAGGAAGCATGTCTCCAGCCTTGCAAAGTCATCACACCTGAAAAAATCACCACCAGGCTGTGTTAACACAACAGATCCCTCCCATGTTGTTAATTATGTTGCATGCCCCCACCCCCTTAAAGCCACTCACTTCTGTGGTGTCCTGATCACTGACTGATTGCCTTTCCTGGAATGGACATGCACAGTATGTGATTTAAATGCAAAATCAGGAGAACTTAAGAGAAAAAGAAAAAGGAGAGGTGTTGCTTTATGTTCTCTTATTTCTTTTATTTTTTAATGTATCTACTTTTTTTTATTATGTCACCATACAGTACATCATTAGTTTTTGATGTAGTGTTTCATGATTCATTGTTTGCATATAACACCCAGTGTTCCATGTAACACATGCCCTCCTTAATACCTATCACCGGGCTAACCCATACCCCTACACTGCCCACTCTAAAACAGTTTGTTTCCCTGAGTCCATAGTCTCTCACTGTTCATCTCCCATCAGATTCCCAACCCGTTCATTTTTCCCATTCTTCTCCTAATATACTCCATGCAGTTCCTTATGTTCCACAAATAAGTGAAACCATATGATAATTGATTTCCTCTCCTTATTTCACTCAGCATAATCTCCTCCAGTTCCATCCATACTGATGTGAAAGTTGGGTATTCATCTTTTCTGATGGCTGAGTAATATTCCATTGTATATATGAACCACATCTTCTGTATCCATTCATCTGTTGAAGGGCATCTCAGCTCTTTCCACAGTTTGGCTATTGTGGTCATTGCTGCTATGAACATTGGGGTTCATGTGCACCTTCTTTTCACTATGTTTGTATCTTTGGGGTAAATACTCAGTAGTGCAATTGCTGCATCATAAGGTAGCTCTATTTTTAACTTTTTGAAGAATCTCCACACTGTTTTCTAAAGTGGCTGTACCAACAACGTAAGAGGGTTCCCCTTTCTCCACATCTTCTCCAACATTTGTTGTTTCTTGCCTTGTCAATTTTTGCCATTCTAACTGGTGTAAAGTCCTTTCTCAATGTAGTTTTGATTTGAATGTCCCTGACGGCTAATGGTGAGGAACATTTTTCCTGTGTCTGTTAGTCATTTGTATGTCTTCTTTGGGGAAGTGTCTGTTCATGTCTTCTGCCCATTTTTTGACTTGATTATTTGTTTTTTGGGTGTGAGTTTGAGAAGGTCTTTATAGATTGTGGATATCAGCCTTTTATCTGTAGTGTCATTTGCAATTATCTTCTCCTATACTGTGGGTTGCCTCTTTGTTTTGTTGACTATTTCCTTTGCTATGCAGAAGCTTTTGATCTTGATGAAGTCCCAAAAGTTTTTCTTTTTTTTTTTTGTTTTTGTTTTTGTTTTTTTTTTGTTTTGTTTTGTTTTGTTTTGTTTTGTTTTTTGCTTTTGTTTCCCTTGCCTTTGGAGACGTGTCTTGAAAGAAGCTGCTGTGACTGATGTCGAAGAGGTTACTTCCTAAAGTTCTCCTCTAGGATTTTGATGGATTCCTGTCTCACATTGAGGTCTTTCATCCATTTTGAGTTTATCTTTGTGTATGGTGTAAGAGAATGGTTGAGTTTCATTCTTCTGTATATAGCTGTCCAATTTTCCCAGCACCATTTATTGAAGAGCCTGTTTTCTTTCCATTGGAATTTTTTCCCTGCTTTGTTGGAGATTAGCTGACTATACAGTTGTTGTCTTATTTATAACTTGATAGCTTTTATTACTTCTTGACTTTATTTCTCCTTGGTTTGACTTATGTTCAGGAGGTGATGGAACATGAGGACCCCATAGTCTTATACTGAATCCTGGCCCTTCTGTTCACCAAGTGTATAATTTTGGGCAAATAACTTAAATTTCTTACTCTGTTTTCTTATAAAAATGCATTAACCATACATATCACATGATGTTGTCAGAATTGAGATAATACACATAATGCATTTAGGATAGTGCCTTTTATATAGAAAGCACTCAGTTAAGGTCAGCTCCACTTTAGTCATCTTCTTTACTTATTAGAATAGGCAGCCCCTTCTGAAGTAATTTGAGGTGCCTCAGAAAGGTTTTACTTTTCCTTAAATGTTTATCCCTCTGCCTCTGCTGAAATTACCTTTATGCCCCATCTTATGTTTAATGTTGAAGGCCCCTATTAAAATGTAACAGCTTTAACCCTTATATATTTTTAATTCATTTATTAATTCCCAACAGAGATCAGATTCTGGAGGTATGAGGAACAGGATGAGTTAGTGGAAGAAGACAGGCCAAAACTCAGAGTTGTTTTGTTTCTGATTCCAGGGCTTTGGGAGAGATAAGAATAGGGTGTTCAAAGAAGAGGACCTCACCTGGCCAACCAGACAGCCAGAGTCAGCTGGTGAGCAGCGGGTGTCGGATATCAAAGGTAAAGGCTCTACCGCCTCTTGGTTGGATGTTGCAATGGGGAGCCCACGGTTGATATCCATGCTGGATGGCATAAAGGTACTCTAGGTAGCAGCTGGAAGTCAGTCAGGAGAACAGAAACTGATCTAATTTGAAATGAGAGGAAATTAAAGCAGGGAATTGAACACACAGTTGATGGAAGAACTGAGATGCCAAAAAGAAGCTGGTGAAGAAATGCACCAGCAGAATCAGGGTGCCATTACCATCCCTGGAACGAAAAGTACAAGGAAGTGGATGGTATATCTGTGACTGGGTGACTGGTAGCTGAGGCCACCTAGCAAAAGCTAGAGCTCCAGTGGGCCTCTCTGGCAGGAACCAAAGGCATGGAGAAGGCACAGTTGCTGCCTAAGGCATTACAACACTACCTACAAAAGAGAAAGATGAGGAGAATACCCTGCCATCTCCCTTTATTCTGTCCTGTAACCTCCTGTAGGGTCTCCAATTGGGTGAACATGGCTAAAGCTAGTTGGTACAGGAACTGGGAGAACAGAGGTTGCAGAGCTTTCCTCAATGATATACAGAGTAAATCAGGAGATGGGGCCAAGAGTGATCTAAGAACAATGAAATGATGGACACTTTATTGAGTGGAAGAGGGAAAATCCCTTTCCTATGGTCAAATAACGTGACACTGAGAAATTTGAGTTGTCAAAAGGTCTTCTTTATGTTTGCCGTGCACATCAGGGATTTTGGCTTGGTTTTTAAAAGGCCTGGACTTAAATGCAGAATATTATTCACCTAGTTTTTCTCAAAGGGTAGAATCTTTGCATTAGAAACAACCGTACTGCTTGTTCAACACGCTAATTCCTGGGTTTCACACCAGATCTTCTAAATGTATTTCCCTTATTGTGTTATCCACTGGTTTGCCTACTTCTCTCAATGTTATAAATGAGATTTGTGTTCATATAACTTTTTGAATTTAAAATTAGGGAAGTTACTCCTTGAACAAACTTTGCTTCATTTCTTTTTCCTCCTGGATGATGGTTGATGCTGTCCTTAAGAACTTATAATCTACTGGCCTGTTCAATATCTACCCAAAGGTTCTGCGCAGGACTTAGATCACTGATGAGAAATGTCTCTTGTCCAGAGATTGATGGTTAACTCCACAGAAGGGCAACAGATTCTCAAGCATTCTCAAGTTAACAAATCTCCCATCCCAGGAACAGGGTTGCATAATTGAAAAGTTAGAAATAGAAACCAGAGGAATTCCTTGGTGCAAGAGGTCAGTGAGATAGATTCCCCAGCTGGATTGCAGAGCACGCTGCTTAGTGGCCTCAGGAAGCCATTTCGTGTATTTGAAGTCAATTGCCTTGTATTTTCCTCAGTGTTGCTGTAAATGATTTGGTTTTCACTGCTAGAACTGGTGACATTTCGTTGCACATGTAATGAACACAGATCTGAACACAGTTGGCGTGGGTTAAGTATTTCTTCGGTGCACAAGCTAAGACTTGCATCTTTTCCGACCCCGTTTTCCTTCTTCAAATTGGGAATAGCTGCTGTGCTTCCCTTACAGAGTAGTTGGAAGAATTACATCTATTAATTTAATAAGGATTTATTTATTGAGTGCCTCCCATGTAATGGGTCTCATGTTAGAACTATAAAGACAGCATTCTTGTTTTACAGGGCATTATAGCTTCTAAGGGGAATCTGTGTGTGAGAGCAGTCTATATTTTTCAATGTTTCATTGAATTAAAAGCTATTATTTAAAGTGTTTTAGAAAAATCATTTGCTACAGCTTGGTTGAGATAGGTATCAGTTTCCTATTTATGGGATCTGCAAAACAGATTTGAAATGTCAGTGACTTAAACTTGAGGACCTCCAGAAAGGGAGTCAATGATGCCCAGGGTGCTACAGACAGGTCTAAATCCTCATTAGTTGGGGGAAGAAGAAAAAGTGAGTAATAGGATTATTAAAAGACAACAATTTCAGGGGCACCTGGGTGGCTCAGTCAGTTAAGTGTCTGACTCTTGATCTCAGCTCAAGTCTGGATCTCAGAATTGTGAATTCAAGCCACACATTGGGCTTCATGCTGGGCATGGAGCCTACTTAAAAATATATATATAAAATAAAAAGACAATAAATTCAAAAAGACTGGAATGAAATACAAAAAGGAACAAAGCATAGTAGCTAATGTCTGCGACAGTTACCCCCCCAGACATCTCTCTGTTGTTCAAAGAGTGATTCCAACAGAATATATATTACTCTTACTTTGGCTCATATGAGAAAGTTTGGCAAGAAAAAGAGAATTGGATGGAAGGTCATTGTGTGGGCTTTGAACCAAGTTTGTGCCACTCTTCAGCTGTGTGACTGGCCAAAGTTATAATCCTGTTCCTCAGTTGTGAAATGGGAAAAATGACCATTTCCCAGACTCACAGAGTTGCTGGAAGGTTCAAAGCTGCCAGATATGTAAAGTGCTTGTTGATATACCAGCAGCTTCTCATTCAGTCAAGGTTTGCTTTCTTTTCCTACTCTGTCATTCTGGCCCAGGTTGTTTTCTAGTCTAAGTTTTGGAGCAGGAGACATATTGTTGTACTGTACTGAATGAAAAATGTCCTGCCCAGGGATCTTTGCAAGATAAGAAGGAGTTATCATACTATAAGGAAAATTTATCTACAACCCTTGAAGCAGTGTCAAACCTATTTTCATAAGTTAAGGTGATAGCATGGTGGGTGGCCTATCAAAATCCCTTTCATCAAAGGCAGAAATCTCTCAATTTCCATTTAGAAGATTTGGGGAAATAAAAGAAAGTTAATCAGGTTTCTCTACTCTTTGTAGGTTCTTCAGCACTGCACTCATTAGACTTATATTGGATGGACTTAAAGTTACCAAAGGAGAATTGTAGTAGGTTATACTGAATTAGATGCATCCTGGTATTAGAAAGCAATTTTTTTTAAATATAAACTTTTTATAAGAAATAATGAATGTTAGCAAGGATGAGGAGAAAAAGGAACTGTTGGGCACTGTTAATGGGAATGTAAATTGGTGCAGCCACTCTGGTAAATAGTATGGAGCTTCGCAGACCTGTACCCCTGGGGATAAAAATACCTATATGTTTATAAAAAATAAGTTAAAAAAATGGAAAAAAATTAAAAAGGGAAATACCATATGATCCAGTAATTCCACAACTGTGTATTTACCCAAAGAAAATGAAAACACTAATTTGAAAAGATATATGCATCCTTCTATTGTTATAATAGCCAAGATATGGAAGCAACCTAAGTTATCCAACAAATGAATGGATAAAGAAGATATATACACATACATATGTGCAGTGGAATATTTTTCAGCTATAAAAAGGATGAGATCTTGCCATTTGTGACAACATGGATAGACCTAGAGGGTATTATCCTGAGAGGAATAATTCAGAGAAAGACAAATACCATATAATTTCACTTATATGTAGAATCTAAAAATTGAAACAAACAATAAAAGCAGAAATATACCCATAATTACAGGGAACCTATTGGTGGCTGACAGAGTGGGGCAATGGGCAAAATAAATGAAGTATTGTAGGAGATACAGGTTTCTAGTTATAGAATGAATAAGTTATAGCATAGGTACATGAATGGTATAGCATAAAAGAAAGGAATATAGGAAGGAAGGAAGGTAGGAAGGAAGAAAAGAAGGAAGAAAGGAAGGAAGAAAGGAAACAGTATAAAACAGGGAATATAGTCAATGGTATTATATAGTATTTTATGGTGACAGATGGTACTTACACTTGTGGTGAGCATTGCATAACGTATGGACTTGAAGAATCATTATGTTGTGCATCTGAAAATAATGTACTATGTTGTGTCAACTATACCTCAAATTAAAAAAAGAACATGTACAGGAGCCTGGATGGCTCCATCAGTTAAGTGTCTGACTTCAGCTCAGGTCATGATCTCAGGGTCCTGGGATCAAGCCCTGCATTAGGCTCCACACTCAGCAGGGAGTCTGCTTGTCCCTCTGCACCTTCCTCCAGTTGTGCCCACTCTCTCTCTCCAATAAGTAAGTCAAATCTTAAAAAAATAAAAAAAAATGTATAGTTTTTATTAAAGTATAACTCCTATAGAGAAAAGTCAGCATCGTGTAAGTATACAGCTTGATTGAATTTTCAAAACCTAAATACACTCATGCAACCAGTGCTTAGATTAAGAAACATTACCCCAGATCTTCTCTGTGTTCCTCTTCAGTCACTACCATCCTTTCCCCACCAAAGACAACTGCTACCCTGACTTCTAGCACTGTAGACAAGTTTTGCCTGTGTATGATATAAACGGAATCACATAGGATGTAGTCTTTTGTGTCTGATTTCACTCAACATGTTTGTGAGGTACGGTCATATCTGTGCTTTGAAATTTATTCATTCTGATTACTCTTTAGTATTCCATTGTATAAATTAACTATAATTTATTGATCCAAATGTTATGGAGATTTTAGTTATTCTTAGTTTTGGTCATTATGAATAGTGCTGCAATAAACAATATTGCATGAGTCCCTGGTGGTGAACAAATGCATGCATCTTGTTAGAGTGTAACTGTTGGGTTTTCAGGTGTACATGCATTCATCCTTAGCAAATACTGCCAAACAGTTTTCCATAGTGACTATGCCATTTACATGCCAAACAGGAGTGTATGAGAGGTTCAGTTCCACCACACCCTTGTCAAAACTTAATTTTGACTGTGGCTTTATTTTAGCCATTTTCTTTTTTTTTTTTTTTTAAGATTTTATTTATTTATTTGAAAGACAGGGATCACAAGCAGGCAGAGAGGCAGGCAGGAGGGAGGGGTAAGCAGGCTCCCCCCTGAGCAGAGAGCCCAATGCGGGGCTTGATCCCAGAACTCTGGGATCATGACCTGAGCCGAAGGCGGAGGCTTTAACCCACTGAGCCACCCAGGTGCCCCTATTTTAGCCATTTTCATTGATATGCAAACAAAACAAACAAAACAAAAAACCCTAAACCTTAAAATAGTACATAACTGTCCCCCTGTCTCAATAGTGATGTTTCATTGTACACTAAGGAAACTATTCTTTTTTGGGAGTTATCTCCACATGATGGCTAGTTTGACCTATATACAGATGACTTGAATCAATTTAGATTAACTCTAAGAGCAGCTGCATTTGGGTGAATATTGAAAATTTAAGTACTGGAAACATTCTAGGTTTGTTTTTGCTCCTACCATAAAATTCCTTTTCAGCGAAGTCTCAGCCTGGAAATTTTTTGCCCATTAAGACTGGACAGTATAAATCTGTTTACCTGCCAGAATGGAGAACATGTGCGTATATTTGGAGAGAGAAAGAGCTTGAGACTCATAGAGACCTTACAACAGAGTCTGTCATATTGCGGTATCTGAGATGACATTTCTTGACTTCATACTAGTGTTTGGAATTTCATAGCAAATATTGGAAGACCCAAAACCTTAAATTATAGCATTGATTGCATATACAAAGAGCAAAATCAAGAACCATGGATATTCAATTAGTAGTTTTGTGTGTATGTGTATATAAAGCATGAATTTCAAGAATTGCAACTATTTCTCTGAAATATTAAAAACTGGATATAAAGAATTGATCATTTAGTGAGACAGGTGTGAGAGAAACAGAATGAACAAATAGACTGAATGATCAAAAGAAAATAGTACTCAAACCATCCCAGGACAGCGATATTTCTCTTAGGTATGGAGGACTAATGATTTCAGTAATTTGTCATTGAGATATTGGGTAGTAAGTAAAATCCATGTTATTATTTTTATCACATTATGTTATACTTAATTTCAACTTTCCTGAAAACTCACTTGTTTGTGAGATCTAAGGAAATAACTGAATTTCACTGTCACTGTATCATTTTCTATTGCCACAGTAATGCTGTGTAACAATAACAAAACCCAGTCACATGCAGCAATAAGCATTTCGTTAGCTTATAGAATTTGTGGGATTCAGATGCTCTGCAGTGTACTTGGCAGATTTTGCTGGACTTATTTCTGTGTCTGTGATCATATTTGGCTTAGCTTGGTTACTCTGGTGGTCTTGGCTGGGCTTGCACATATATATGGGGGTTGGCTTATCTATCATTTATTTAGTTCATAAAGCTATGGATTAGCTGGATGGTTCTTCAGCAAATACACATTGATTATCTCACAATTTCTGTTGGTTAGGAATCTGAGTATAGCTTCGCTGGGTTTCCTGCTTCAGGGTCTCACAAGACTGCAGTCATAGTGCTGACGAGGCTATGCTTTCATCAGGAGGTTTGACTGGGGAAGGGTATATTTCATTTTCACTCATTTTGTTGGCAGAATTCAGTTCTTTTCAGCTGTAAGAGTGAGGCCCTCAGTTTCTAAAGATCTCTTTTGTTTTTTCTGCCCCATGGGCTTCTCCACATTTCACGTATTTATGTTTCCCTCTTCAAGGCCAACAGGAAGGCAAGTGTGACTCCCCTGAGACAGAGTTTTGTATGACTAATATAATCATAGGACTGATATCCTGTCGTCTTTGCCATGTTGTGTTGCTTAGAAGTAAGTCAGAGGTCCACCCACACTCAAGAGGATAGAATTCCATAAAACTATGAGTAGCAGACAGTGGGAACCATTGGCAGTCACCTTAGGGTCTATCTGCCTCAACTGGCTTTGCCCACATGTCTTGGGATCAGTTGACTGCCAGCAGATCTGAGGTGGCACGTTCATATGACAAAGGTAAAGATACAGGAGTGGGAGTGATTTTTAGCTCTCTGCTTGTATCCCATTTGCCAAACTAAGTCATATGGCCCTGAGACAGAGTTGGGGGGGGGCACTACAAAGTTACCTGGTAAAGGATGTGGAGACAGAAGGTATAAAGAATTGGCGCCATGGACACCATACTTATTTCATCTGCATAGTCCAAGAATTCTGCCTTATGTAAATCTCATCCTTCTCTTCCTCCAGCCAGCATTTCAGGAAGAACCAACTGTTCCAGTTGGTGTCTCACAAACGCTTATAATCCCGGCTATTTCTCCTGCTGTGCCATATCCTCAAGACTATCTTCTACCTCCAAATTCTCATGTAGATGGAAATTTACACGACCCCTGCATCACCCTTTATGAGAACAATACCTGTGCAAATCTGCTTTCTCCAGAACTCTTTAACTAACTTTTCTATTTTCTACCAGAAGAGGGGAAAATATTACCCAATCTTATTCCTTGTCTCAGATAATCATTCATGAAATTAGTTTCTGACCGCTGCCCCTCTCTTTTCAGGGTTGAGGCCACACTTACCAACATGACTTCCCCACTTACCCACCACATGTTCAGATAGTTGTACAACTTACTAACCACTGTGAGTTCTTTTCTGATTTAAAAAATGTTCCAGGACTTGTTATAGGCTTATGCCTCTCAGCACTGGCTGCATGTTAGAGTTACCTGGGGAGCTTTTAAAAATACTAATGACCAAGACAGACCCAAGAACAATCTCTGAGAGTTAGTTCCAAACACTGACATTCCTAAACTTCCCCTAGATGATTATGATGTGTAGCCAAGATGAGAACTCCTATTTATAGATAAACATGTAGACCAGGGTGTCTCAAATAATAAATATACTTAAGATTTTGGAGCTCAGAGCAGGTAGAGAAGTATATTCCTATTTAACTATGGTAAAAAGCATTATCTCTTTCAAGGGATTTTTCATGAGAAGTTCTTTTTGCCTCTCTATATAGATTAGGAATCACATATGCTCTGAAATATCTTCTCATCCAGCACTCTGGTACCACAGATGAGATAAACAAAAGTCCAGAGGGATTTATTTGCTTGCCCAAGTTCATATGACTAATTAAAGCGTAGCTAGGACTGGGTCATGAATATTCTTTTTCCTTTTCCAACATCAATTTATTTTCAAAACATGGACTTAAAAGTTTTGGTAGTAACAAGTTGGGTTCTGTAATCTTCCCAATATACATAAAACTATCCATAGTTTCTGTTGTTGACCAAACATAGAAGCGGGTCTTTCAGAAGTTAATGGAAAATTCTAGAAAACAAATTACATGGAGCTTTCTAGAGTGAAACTCAAAAGGCTATCTAATGCCCTTGGCTCCAAAGCTGTCTTTCAGATCATTCTAAAAATTAAACACCTAGTTTTAAAGGGTACAGTGGAGTGTCTCAGTGTGCTATTTATTATTGAAAACTTTGGTTGTCTTTATTCTAATTTAGACACACAGCTGTTTTGGGAACATAAAGAAATAGATGGCATTATTAGAAGTCTTTGTGTGTATTTAATGCTTTAAAGATAGTTTCTTGAAATAGTCTATGGATATACATTTGATATCCATACTTAAATTTGTTAAATTGTGAGAAAAGGAAAAATTCTGGTCTGTGCTAAATACTTACTGCTCCTTGTGCTATGTGAAATACAGTAGAGTAAATAGTAAAGCTGTGGATCTTAAGCTATAATGTGCACCAGACTCACCTGGAGGGATGTGAAAACAGGCTTCTAATCCTGCACTCAGTATTTTTAATCAGTAGGTCTAGAGTGGTGTGGTAACCATGTCTCTATCTGCTATACTCTAATGCTTTGACATCTGGACTTTTGCTGACCTTGGAGGGACTGTCCTTTCTGGTGCCAGCCCCTTCCTAGAAATAGTAAACAATTCACCCTGGAGCTTTGCTTTTCAAATGCATACCCCTCAATCCAGACTCCAAACCCTATCATTTTATCTACCTTCCCTAATCATCAGAGAATTAGGTGCCAGATAATTAGAGATAGTTCCTATGTTCCAGAGCCTGCTGAAATTATCAAACTAGCAAATAACTTAATCTGTTTGTCTTACCTCTCTAGTTCCTTCCCCCAGAAACCAAAATAAAAGATCTTGCCCTCCCTGCCCAGCCCCACTTTATATCCCGACTGACCCTGGTGTCTCAGAGGTCATCCTGCCCCCTCCTCTTATGATCTGAGAGTATAACAAAGCATCTTTTTAATAGCAATGATCTTCAGATATGTTGGGTTTATCATGAAGTGATTAATAATCAAACCTACATTAAAAACAAGTGGGGTATAAGAATTTGCATCTCTAACACGTTTTCAGGGGATATATTTTGAGAACCAGTTTTCCTAAAACCTTTGAAAGTTGTCATGTTTAGTTCTGTTAGTGGAGGATAGAGAGTAAGGGGTGGAAGCTGATGGAGGGGTCCTGTGGGGCATACAGAGAATGGAAAGTTTTGTAAAAGCTGTTTCATCTACTTAATCATTACACTTCTATACTTATTAAATCATTTTATTTCTAGTTGAGTCCTCCTATAAGAGCTGTGTTATTATTTCTATGCCCTAATACTATGGTCTTCATTGAATTACCTGTGGAACTAGAATACAGAAAGGTTTTAAGTGCATTGGTTTAAAGTCCAGCAGTGTTTCTGACACTGAGTTATGTGACCTTGGGAAATTCACTTTATATCCCCAAGCCTTAGTTTCTTCTCTGTAATATGTCAGCAATAATAATATCTACCTCATACGGTTAATGTAGGACTAAATGAGCTAAATGCCAAGAAAGTGCTTAGTTCTTATTATGGCATATAGTTAGATTTCAAAATGCAAGTTGTTATTGAAGTTATTTTGGGGGTAAAACACAGGATTGTAATCAATTTCATTGTCTTGCCCTTTAAATAATACAATTTTATGACTGGAGTTGTGAATTAAGAACAATGGTATATGATCAAAGGATTCTAAAAATAAAATTTCACTACATTTGTTGTTCCATAAAGTTGAAAACCAGAATCCCCGGATGAAACTCCCTGAGATTGTTCTATAAGTGATAAAACTACAATTGGTATGATCTTATCCCAAGATTTTATGTCAGAAGAAAGTTGTTTTCCAGGATATGCTTTAGTCTCACTCCTTCTTTGGCAGGCTCAATGGTACAATGATATATGGTGTAATTTCTCCACATGTGGCTACATGGTCAGAATAGTGGCTGTGCAAAAACAGCCACTTCTAACCCAACATGTCTGCTGTGTGCCTCACTTTTGAGTCATGACATTTCCTGTCACAGACAAGCTTTCACTTGTAGGCACTTTGAAGTGTTCTAGCAGGAAGGGGGAAGTGACTGTTTCTTCTTTTATGTCCATCACCAACATAAATGACAGATATACTTTGATTATAGTATAATTTCATTTTAATTTATGGGGACCAAATCCATAGGAAAAAATATTAAAATTTTCAGATATCCAATGGTGCGATGACTAAATTTGTTCCTTGTGTATTTATGGTACATCTTTTGTAATACAACATAAGGTACATATGATATTCTCTCTGAGCTGATGGTACTGACAGTTTGGCTCAGGAAAAAAAGATTTTATGTTTTAGTGGGAAAGAAAAGCTGAAAAAGAATATTTTAATAGAGTTGATTGTGTTGAATAAACAGTGATTGGGTAACTGTGAATAGTGTTAGTGTTGGGGATAGGGTTAGGAACAGGAAGCGTAACCAGTATTTCCCAATGTTTAAGACAGTGTTTTTAAAACTGTGTGCTGTGGGTTACAAACGGCATTTTTGAAAAATGAAACAGAACAAGAAGTATTAGAGTGCATCATGCTGGGTAAAGGAAAGTATTTATATACAGGTGTGTGTGCATGTGTGTGCACTCAGTTTGTGACATATAGTCCATTTCTTCAGTGCATCATGGCTGAAAAAAAAGTTTGAAAAACGCTGATGTAGGTATTTGAATTTTTTTTTTTTTTTAATTGACATAGAGCCAGATAACTTTGGATCCCATGGTGAGTTGATTTTTTTTTCAATATCTTTCATTTTTTTCTGATTAGTTAGAAAATCTCCATTTGGCACTAATGCATTTCTGTCATCTCTGTAACTCCTGTGAGTCTTCCTTTTAAAGGAAGAGAAGCAGGCCTCAGGCTCAGGGTCTAGGGTGGGAAGCATTTCTGTTTATGTTCTATTGGAACTTCTCTCATATACTTTTGTCTACTTCAATGTTTTCCACAAGGACTTGTTATTTTTTCAGTGACTTGATTTAAGCAAAACAAACAAAAAAAAATTGGGGGGGGATGTTGAGAAGAAAATATCAAGTGGTTTATCTATGGCAAATAATGCTGAAGGAGTAATGAGATTGGCTGGGGAGTTTGGGAACCATTTTGGTGTCTTGGGCTGCATTACCCTCCCTGGAGTTCAGGGCCATCTGGTAGACTTGCCCTTGGCAGGCATGACTGGAGCCTTCTTCATGAAGCTGATTAGGCTAGTTGCCATGGGCATCCCCAGACTTCCCAGGTGTTGCAGGTGTTACAGGTGACAGCTGCATTTCCCCCACAGAAATGAAGAAAACATAGGCAGCTTTGTCCCAGGAAGTACCCTGTGCTGGCCTCCCACTGCTAATACCTACCACTGTGCTAACATTTTCATCAAACACAGTGTCTTGGGTCTTAGAACTTTTCACTTTTTCTTAGATTTGCCATATCATCTATCTATCTATCTCTATATAAATCTAGATTTTGTGTGTATGTGTATATATATATATATAAAATATTATACTATATATGTATGTGTATATATATACATACATAGACACTTATGTATATATAAAATATATTAAAATGTTTATATATGTAAGTTTATACAAAATATGTAAAAATCTTGAATTTTTATATATATATATATATACACTACACACATGTACATGCACACATACATATATACATATATATGTATATTTTTCTTATACCTAAGCATTGCCTCAGCAGGAAAAAATTACCATCTGGATAGGAAAATCAAATTGGGTGATGATACAGACCCCATTAAGGACAGATAACCAAGCTCACATGCCCATTTTCAGTGGTCACCCTGAGAGCCGGCTCTACTTCCTGGCCAGGTCATGACGGAAAATTATTTTGGGCCTTTGTGTGCAGAGAAACCTGAGAAAACCAAGTGTGGCCTGAGGCCTGAAGTCCAGCTGGCCTTGTTGTCCTTTCTCTGAGTAAAGAGCCTAAAAATAAAACAGAGACAACAAGTGTTAACACAGGCATCAGTTCTCGTTTCTGGTGCAGATAACACGCCTTTTAATGGCAGAATAAGTAGGCCGGCAGGTAAATTGAGAGTTGCCTTTGTCTTGTCTTAGATTTTTCTGTATCAACACCAGGGCTTATTTTCTCTTTCTTTCAATTAGCTTGGAACAGTCAGTTTTGCGATTCCTTCTCCCACCTCCAGGGGTGAGAGCCAGTAGGGGGGCTAAAATGCCATCTGCATCTTCAGTGAACCGACCTTCCCTGGGGGCGCAAGTTGTACCCTCTACTGGGGTAGGAATCCTATTGTCCCATTCTATGTTAAGACTCAACTTGCACCCTCAAACCATTATGAATTTCCTTTCTTCTTTCTTCCGGGATCCCTTTATGAGTAACATCATTTCGGAGGCAACACTTTGATCCTGATGGAAGACAGCTTTGTGAAAGGAGGTTGCAGATTTTGAGGGAAAGTCCATATTTCTGCCCATATGGCTTTGGCTGTACTTGCTTTGCTAAATAGAGTACAGAGGAAATACAGACAGAATGAATTGCCCAGCGATTTATGCCTTTGGCATGTTGTTCAGGGGTCTTCAGAGAAACAGGGGAGAGGACCAAAGGGCTCTGCATTTCATTTTAAAAATAGCCAGCCTTGGGCTCCCCCTCTTCCTGCTCCTGTCTCCTCTTCTCACAGGGAGAGCTTTTGAATGGGATTCCCCTCCCCCATCTCTCCCCCTCCTCCATCCCTTCTTCTTCCCGCTCTATCTCTGACACCAGTTTATTTGAATGGCAAGATTTTTCTGAGCTGGGATAAGTGAGATACAGGAAATCACTTTTGAAAGACTTCTTTATGCTTGTTGTCATCATCACCTTAGTATGAAGGACAACCAGAGGGTCCTGTGACGAAAGCGGAGGCCTGGGCCAGCAACGACATTTAAGGAGCCAGAGGTAATAGAGACAGAACCGATCATCCACAGAGGTCAACGGCCAAGGCCGAGGTGGTGAACTTCACTTGCTCTGTCCCATTGGTAGAACTTCAGATCACATCCTGAAATCTCAGATTTCTTTAGATGTTTTATTGTGCTGCTAATAACAATCAGGGTCAGGGGGCAATCCAAAACACCGAAATACTACTCCGCCCCTCTCCACTCTCTGAAGTTCTTGATGCTTTGCGCACCTGTATGGCCAGGATTACATGGTGACCAAATGCCCTTCCTTACACTGAAAATTAGGAATATTTTACCTAATTCTGAGTTGCTTGCACTCTGCTATAGCTGAACCCAAACCTAGGATGATTTTGCTTATACTGAGGACTGTGTACATTCAGGTTTTGGTTTCCAAAGTGGGTAGGTAGAGGCTCCTTTCTTACCCACCCCCCAGTCAAAATATTTAAGTGGTTTATTAAGGCTCTGCAGAACTGAGTGAAGTAATTAATAGTTTTCTGTTATTCAAGTGCTTAATTCTGCATATATTTAGGTCCCTGGCTCTCAAAATATGGTTCTAAACCAGCAGCAAGAATATTAGGATCATCCAGGAACTTGTTAGAAATGCAATTTCTAAGGTTGCAGTCCAGAACTTTGGAATTAGAAATTCTGGAGGTCAGATCTGTGGTTTAAGTCCCTCTAGGTGATTCTGATGCAGCATTGAGAAACTTTCATTTAGATACCTCAGAAAGCCAGCACTGTCTCCTTGTTTTAGAGTTGATGGTAAAACTCTAAGAATCAAGAAATACCTCCTATCAGATGGCACAAATACTTTTTCTGAAGCTTACAACTTCTATGGGATATCTCTCATACAGGAATTAGATGGAATTAAGTATAATTATGGCCATGGAATTGCATCCGTTCTCAAAGGATTACCTTGAAATAAATGTACAGATGTTGAATTTTTTTTCCTTTCATTAATGTTCATTGTAAAGTGGGAGAAATGTTTTCTGACCAGATAAAAGAACTGGTCTCAGAAGGTCAGAAAGTGGCAATATAGAATTCAGAAAAATTCTTTAAGATTTTTTCTTAGAAAAAAAGTTATTATCTGGCAACAGTATCGCCAAATTCTTAATAGATATTAAATATAGATGCCATCAGTTTGTGTGTTTATGTTTGCTAATAAATCACAGCTCAGTTAATAGAGCAGCCTGGAATGAGAAAAATTCTCTTTCTTCTTTTCAGGGTTTCTCAGAGGAATAATAAGATATTTTTTTCCCCCTTGCCCAGTCACCTTTGCCTAATATTTCACGTCTGGTTCTTAGAAAGGAATAGGCTGATTTGAATGAAAAAAGAAGGGCAACATTCTAAGTGCAGAGATAAATCTGAGTGAAACACATTTATTGAAATGTGAAGCCTAGGATGCCTAAGTATTTTATGATGTAAATCTTAACGTTAATAGACTCAACTTTTTTTTTTTTTTTTTGACTGAGATCTACCATACCTGTCCCTGTGGAAGAGAGAGCAGTCCTAATGCACGTTTGCTGATGTGTGGTTCACTAAACTTAAATCACCCCCTTCTTTTCACTAACCTCAAATTTCAAATAAAGCAGAAGTGAAAGAAATCCCGAAGACACCAAGTTGTAGAAAGCGGGACCCCAGAATAAAATGGACTTCAAATTTGTACATCAAGAGCTGCCTTGGGGTGCCTGGATGGCTCAGTGGGTTAAAGCCTCTGCCTTCAGCTCAGGTCATGATCTCAGGGTCCTGGGATTGAGCCTCGCGTAAGGCTCTCTGCTCAGCGGGAAGCCTGCTTCCTCCCCTCTCTCTGCCTGCCTCTCTGCCTACTTGTGATCTCTGTCAAATAAATAAAATCTTTAAAAAAAATAAAGAAAAAAAAAAAAGAGCTGCCTCCAGGGCATCTTTCTGAAATCGGTCATGTATTTGCAACACCAACACTTGCTAACCTTCCCAGGGAGGAGCCTAAATGAATGTCTGCTTTGGGTGGTGGTGTAAATCCATCTTTGCCCTGCCAACCCTCCTGCTTCAAACCATTTAATTTTACTAGAAATATACATGTTTTCAGTTTTCAAATATTGTGAGGGAAACAAATTATTTTAGAACTTTCTTGATGTATAAGTAAAGGCCATTTGTATCCATTCTTTTCTGTGTTAAGGAAACAAATTCACAAAATATTTGAGAGATTTCTTTTTTTCTTAGTAGAATTATACTGTTGCTAAAACTGTTTTGGAACCTGTTTATTTTCCACATTGCTTCATTTGATAATTGGATCTTCTAAACAAAAAAGGTTGTTACACTTGTGTTTCCTGTGTTGAGAATTCAATAGAGGCTTAATAAATATGCCATCTCCGGAGTAGTCAAGTCATATCTAGAACTTGACCTTTTTTTTTTTTTAATTCTCCCATGTTTCTGAAGGAGATTTGCTAACATAATCTGAAATTTGCACTTTGAGGCCTGAAAGACACCTTAGTTCTCCTTTCATGCAACCCTGTAATTTATAGGTGAGGAAACTAAAGGATAGAAATGTTAATTGAAAGTCATAGGGACTCATGAGAAAAAAATCCCATAGAACCTGGGACCCACATATCTCTGTTTTGGTCTATTCCCATTACGGACACTCCTATGAACAATCAACTACCAAATAAAGCAATGTCATTTCTGATTTCTTTTCTATTTACTTAAGCTTCTTTGCCTGCTCCTACCAATACATATACCACAAAAGGATATTTTTAAGACCTGAGTGCCTGAGAACATGACTTTCTCCTTTTTTTGGTTTTGTAGATTATTTGACAGTGGCTGGCCTTGAGAAAATCCTTAGCAGAAAAGACATTTTCTATGTTACTTAAGAGATAACTTTACTTTTGGTCTGGCATTATTTCTTTCCTTTTACTGTGCTTTTTCAATTTTATGTTTTATATTTTTATTGTTTATTTTCAAACATACTTTTACAAGAGGAGAGAATATTCTATTGATCTGCCGTAACCCAACCCAGATCCAACAATTACTAAGGGTTTGCAATTCTTGTTTAATCTTTTCCTTTCCCTCTCATTTTTTTTTTTCCTGAATTGTTTTAAAGCAAATTCCAGACATCATTTCATTCGACCCTACATTCCTCTCAGCACACATCTCTAAAGAGTTATGGATATTTTGCTACATAAACCTAATGCTATTATCACACCTAAAAATTTTAATTACAGGGTCATCAAATATCCAGTCACTATTATAATTTCTATGATTTCCTCAAAAAATATTTTTAAGAGCTGTCTTTTCCCATTATTCAAATGTATAGCTATAGGTTCAGGACTCTAACAAACACTGAAAATTCAAATAAGAAAGAAAGCTGAAGAAGAAAACTTACTTAGCGAGAAGGGTTTTCCCAAATTCTCACAGCTCTAATCTGGATACCATTCAGTGTGACAGGCTTCTCACTGGGTTCCCACAGCTGGTTAGTGTTTTGAATTCCAGCTCCATGAACTCATATCAGGCTACATGGGCTAATGCTCAGCGCCCAACCTAGTGCTGATATCTCTGATGACAGAGTAATGGAGCAACCACGGGCATTGTCTGCTTTTTACTAAATGCACTGTCATCTGTGTTATTCTTCCATCTCTGCAGGGAGAAAGGGACTCCAATGCCTCTTGGAAGCATTTAAGCCATTATGGAGGCAAAAGTAATGCCACTCAGACATCTTTTATTGAAAAACCAATAAAATAACCTGCTACCTTGTGAAGGAGCTTCTGGATCTCCAGGGCCATGTGCTGTTTAGATGCACACCTCTTCATGTTCAAGTTTCTGCTTCTGTGTTGAGTTTTGTAAAAGATATATGAAAATAAAATAGAGAAAAAAATACAAAGGCAAAATTAGGTAGAGAGAAAGTTAATTTAGGCACTGAATTTTGATGATTTTCCTATCTCCTCATAACAGATGAAGTTTCTTATAGTGAAGATGGTCTTCTGCTTATGGTAAAAGAAAAAGGAACTATATCTAAATCAGAACTCATCTGTTGGAAAGCATTACAGACCCTTCTTCAGATGCCCAAAGGGTGCTATTTTAGGGAACTCTTTTGACTCTCCCCAGTATCTAAGAGGCACATCGTACTTATTGAATGATGCCTGGAATTTGAATTGTTTTTCATTTCTCTTGATGTAAATGCTTTGTCTTCTTTTCATTTATATGGATTTTTAACTTAGAATATATAAGAATAGAGTTTTTCATCTCCTTTTTAAGGTGTAATTGACAAATGAGAATAGATTTTGGGAAGGGGGGAAGAGAGGGCCTACATGCTACACTTTTTTGAAGAGTAGGGTGCATATATATATTAGACATAGTGTATAGTGGGCATAAAGAACTCTTATGGAGTTTTATATTCCACTCTGTGAGAATGGGACATCAACATAGAAACAAAGTCATGAAGTTATCTCCGATCTTGGAAAGTTGCTACATGGACAATTCTGGATAGTGTCTGTTGGCAGATACTTAAAAGGGTGTCTGTGGTAGTGGACTACTTTATGAAAAATGTGACATTTGAACAGGAAACTGAACTAAGGAGCCAGACAGGAGAATTTTCCAGGCAAAGTCCTCAAAGAGGGAATAAACTGGGCCTAGCAGAGGTATGTATAACTGGCATTTATGACTGCAATACATGGGTTAGGCCAGATCATAAGGACCTTATATAATAGAGCAGAGAGCTTGGGTCTCAGTCTTGGGTGGTATGTATAGCAGGTATATGAGAATCCTTTTATGGGAGGGATTCTCAGACTTTAGTGGTATCAGAGTCACCAGAAGAATTTGTTGTAATTCATATTGCTAGCCCCACCCCCAAGGGTTTCCTATTGAGCAGGTCTGTGGTGGGGCCCAAGATTCTGCATTTCTCATAAGTTTTCCAAGGGATACCTGGGCTGTTGGTCCAAGGTCACACTTGGAGAAACACTGCTTTAACTTCGGAGGGTATGTGCTATGGTGATTGCCATGAACTGTGTAAAACTGATGATTCACACACCTGTACCCCTGAAACAAATACTACATTGTATGTTGATTTAAAAAAAGAAAAAAAAAAGAACTGCTCCAGGCAGGCATTGTCTTTGTCCATTCTTTGTAGTTGCCCTAGAGAAGTGATTTCTAAGTAGACTAGAGTAGATGGCAGGTGTTCTGATGTGATTACCATTTATCTTTCCCAGAATGCTTTGCCTTTTCTCTTCTTTAGAATGAACCTAAAGTTCCATTTAATATCCATCTCCCAGGGGCACCTGGATGGATCAGCTAGTTAAGCATCTGACTCCTGATTTTGGCTAAGGTAATGATCTCAGGGTCGTGGGATTGAACCCCGCGTCTGGCTCCCCACTCAGCAGGGAGTCTGCTTGGGATTTTCTTGCTCCCTTTGCCCCTCTCCCCAGTCACATGTGCTCTCACTCTCTGTCTCTGTCTCTTTCTCAAAAAAAAAAAAAAAAAAATTATCCACCAAAGAGGAAAGAGAAGTTCCAAACGACATCAGATCATCTTATTGAGTTCAGGTTTCCAGATGCTCTGTCCTTGTGAGGGCAGTGGACTGTGGCAGACACAGCACAGGTTGCAAGCAGGGGTTGCTTTCAATTGCACCCCCGTACCCCCATCATCCTCTTATTGTGGGCCTCCTTGGAAATGTATTCCATCTTCCCAGACATTTATACAAGAGTAAAACAGTTAACAGAGGCCAGTGGCATCCCTGATCTCTAACCAGGAAGTGTTCAAACCGTTAGGAAACATGGGTGAGCAAATGTTTACTGACCGTGTAATTAATCTGATGCCTTGCCCTGTCTATCGGCCCTTAGCACCATATTTCCTGTTCAAGGCAGTGGAAAGCAAAAATATTAGTTGCTGTTTGACCAAAGGAACAAGTGTCTTCCAAATGAACACATGATCTATTAGCAGTCCTGCCGGGTCTTCCCATGGGAACAGGGGTTTTACTTTGTTTTACAGCTAATTTCTTTCTTCAGCAGGTTCCCAGACACATCAAATGCCTTGCATGTGAGCCTGAAGTCAAGATTTATAGTCTGGGTCCATGTAATTCAATGTCAAACAACTCTGATAACATAAGGGCTGGAAGTCAACCATTTTCTCATGAGTTCTCATAAAAAAGTCATTTTAGCCAAATCGAGTTTGAATAGAGGGCGTGTCTGTGATTTGATGGATGCTCCCTACCCAGGAGCCTCTGGAAAGGAGCTAGCTACTTTCATTTGCTACTGTAGCAACAGAATCTGAAAACAGACTGATTTCTGGTTGATATTGTTGGATTTTGGATTTTATTGCTCTTTTCTCTATCGACTTCAAAGGGAGAAAAAGAAAAGTGTGCTTTCTCTTCTTGTGGTGCATTGCACATGCCTTTTCTGTCTCTGATTTCTTTTTCCTTGTCCTTTTATTTGCTTGACATTTCTCTGTGACCTATACATCATGAAGGTCTGTTTCCCTAGAGTAAAACTTCCACTTGTGCCAAGTTGGAAAGGAGGGTGTTTTCTTTGGTCTTGTCTATAGGTTCATGGTTTTGCAGACTCTTAGAGAAGGTGGGATCTTAGGGATCACTTAAAATGGACCCTATTTTGCAGCTGAAGGGTAAGGGAAGTTAAGTGGCCTTCCCAGGAGTGACATAGCTAGCTAGGAGCTGAATCAGGAATCTAGTGATTCCATTCATCCCCCCACTCTCCCCTCAACCCATTTAATACCTTGAATTTGTAAACTGGCCATGAGATATTAAGACAGAGTCAGCGTCTTGCTTCCTGTAGCCCAGTGCTTTCTAGATTATGTGATTGACTACTTGATGTAAAGAAGCTGATCATGGATCAGGTCATGATCTCAGGGTCTCCTGGGATCGAGCCCTGCATCAGGCTCTCTGCTCAGCAGGGAGCATGCTTTTCCCTCTCTCTCTCTCTCTCTGCCTGACTCTCTGCCTATTTGTGATCTCTGTCTGTCAAATAAATAAATAAAATCTTAAAAAAGAAAAAAAAAAGCTGATCATAAGCATCCCTCAACAAAGCTGGTGTCCTACTAAGAATACCTCAGAACTCTTGGGGAGAGACCTAAGCTCAGGATCCATGGAGAGAAACTGCTTTGGGGTTTCTGAAGAAGACTGGAAAACAAGAGAAGAGTTAGAATGACTTCAGGACTCCTTGGTGTCCTTCATCTGCAATGTAGTATAGTGAGCTTGTTCTCTTTTTAAAATACCCAGATTAGGAAAAACACAAGACAAAATTAATAAACCACAACCAAATTCTAAGAGATGGCTTTAATACCTACAGATCTGTAATTTTATTTTTTTACCTTTTGCACAAAACAACCTAAAATGTAGCGAATATGCACATCATGTGGAAATTTTGGATACTAGAGAGCTTGCAGTTCACAGGAGAGCAAAGGATAAGCAGAATTCAGGGTTTCAGGAATCTTCCTGGCCAGTAGACAGACAGAACGGATGACATTGACACTGATGATGATAAAGACAAAGGGCCCTGATTATCACGACAGAGCTTGAGGGTAGCTGTGGGAAGGCCAGCTGATCTCTTAAACTATCGCATGGACCTAGCCTGAGATAATAGCTGTAAATGTTAGTGACAAAGTCAGAACGATCAGTCCCCAAACAAAGCAGTTGTCTGCATTTCTTACATGTTGTCTGTCCTGGCATAAAGCAGTATTAGTCCATAATAATAATAAAAAAAAAAAATAAAGCAGTACCTCCAAGTGTGGTCTGATGACCAAAATCATCCGTTATCACCTGAGGGCTTATAAAGAATGCAAATTCTCAGGCTCCCCTCAGAGTTACTGAATCAAAATCTTTGGGTGGATCCCAGAAATCTGCTCAAACAAGCTTTCCAGATGACTCTTGCATACACTAAAGTCTGGAAAGCATTGGCAAGAAAAACTTGTTGTGGATATATGAATGCAACCTTGTAAAGTTAATGTGTTTGTTGGAACTATATAGGAGAATATGTAGCTTGAGTGTTGAAGTCTGTTTTGTTTTTGTTTTTCCTTAAATATTTGGAGGATAACTGAGATACTAAAAAGAAATTTACATTTCCTTCTTTCTTCTACCTGGAATTGATTTTAGGAACCATAAATTAATTCTGGGTAACTGAATTAAATCCAGAATTCAGAGGAGTGTTTCTTAGCACAAAAGGGTACTGAAATTTGAGGGTTTACCTTACCTTAGGATTCAGAAAGCTAGTTGAAGGAAGAAATTTAAACGTCCTCCCTTGGGGATTTATGGTCTCTACCTGCAGATTCACCATGGCCTACTATAGAGAAAAGTGCACCTGCTTTAGAATCAGATACTGGTTTAAAAATTTGCCTCTGCCACTTAAAAGCTATGTTTCCCTCAACAAGCTACCAATCCTCTTTTAGCCTCTGTTTCTTCATTTGTAATGGTAGAAGAAGCATAGCTGCCTCTCAGTCTTTTTATGAAAATTAAAAAGGTCAAATGAGGTTGTGTGAATAAAATATCCAGAACCTAGGCTAACCCATGACAAATTCTCACATAATGGGGCATATGATTTTTTTAATTTTATTTTTTCAGTGTTCCAAGATTCATTGTTTATGTACCACACCTAGTGCTCCATGCAATACGTGCCCTCCATTATACCCTCTACTAGGCTTACCCATCCCCCCACCCCCCACCCCTCCAAAACCCTCAATTTGTTTCTCAGAGTCCAGAGTCTCTCATGGTTCATCTCTCCCTCTGAGTTCCCCCAATTCATTTTCCTTTCTTTCTCCTAATGTCCTCCATGTTATTCCTTATGGTCCACAAGTAAGTGAAACCTTAAGATAATCGACTTTCTTTTTTTTTTTTTTTTTTTTAGATTTTATTTATTTATTTGACAGAGAGAGATCACAAGTAGACAGAGAGGCAGGCAGAGAGAGAGAGAGAGGGAAGCAGGCCCCCTGCTGAGCAGAGAGCCCGATGCGGGACTCGATCCCAGGACCCTGAGATCATGACCTGAGCCGAAGGCAGCGGCCTAACCCACTGAGCCACCCAGGTGCCCCGATAATCGACTTTCTCTGCTTGACTTATTTCACTCAGCATAATCTCTTCCAGTCCCATCCATGTTGATACAAAAGTTGGGTATTCATCCTTTCTGATGGAGGCATAATACTCCATTGTATATCTGGACCACATCTTCTTTATCCATTCATCTATTGAAGGGCATCTTGGCTCTTTCCACAGTTTGGCGCTTGTGGTCATTGCTTCTATGAACATTGGGATACATATGTCCCTTCTTTTCACTACATTGTATCTTTGGGGTAAATACCCAGTAGTGCAATTGCAGGGTTATAGAGTATATGATTATGGCAATGATGGCTCTGATGATAAGGATATTGATTCCTTTTATACAAACATGATTGTGGTCAGAGGTTAACAGTCTTTTTCATGGAGACTTCTTTCAGAGGTTTTAATACATCCGTTTGAAGTATAACATATTTGGCAAAAGCTGCAGATCATAAGAACTTTCATTTTGAGAATTTTCACAAAGTAATTACAAACCATTACTAAAATTAAGAAACAGAATGTGGCCAGCCTCTGAAGTCCCCACACCCCTATCCAGTCACCATCTGTCCAAGGATAAACACTATTATGATATTGCACCAGAGACTATTTTCCTGCTTTGGAAACTTTATATAATATGTAAATTAATTATAGAGAGTATGTGCTTTTCTGTGTCTGGCTTCTGGTGCTCAAAAAAAATTTTAATGAGACTGATCCGTATTGCAGCATGTTTTTGTAGATTGTACATTCTCATTGCTAAATAGAAAATTAATATTTAAATATATTATAATTTGTTATCTATTTGATTCCTGGTAGATATTTGGTAGATACTTCTAGTGTGGCTATTATTATTAGTGCTTTATGAATATTTGTGAAGATGTCTTTGGTAAACAGATGTACATGTGTCTGCTGCGTGCGCACCTAGGAGTAGGATGGCAGGGCCATAGGATATGAATAAGTTCAGTTTCAATCGTATTGCCAGATGGTTTCTATGGCTGCAGGTTTCTCCTCTCACCCTCAGAGGATGAGGGTCTAGTTATCTAATTTCTTATCAACACTTAATACAATCTGTTCATTCTGATAGTGTACATGAAATCTCACTGGGATTTTAATTTTCATTTCCCTGATGAATTGTGAAATTGAGCACCTTTTAACCTGGCTACTTACATATCATCCTCTTTTGAGAAATGTCCATTCCAATCTTTGTTCCTATTTTAAAAATGTGTTTGCTTCTTTCTTATTGATTTGGAGGCATTCTTTATATGTTTTGGATATCAGTCCTTTGCCAGCTATATTTATTTCAATTTCCTTCTTCTACTCTATTACCTGCCTATTTTCATTCCAGGTAAAATTTTAAGATTTTATTTTTTTTTTAAGATTTTATTTATTTATTTGACAGAGATATCACAAGCAGGCAGAGAGAAAGGGGGAGAAGCATGCTCCCCACTGAGCAGAGAGCCCAATGCAGGGCTTGATCTCAGGATACTGGGATCATAACCTGAGCTGAAGGCAGAGGCTTAACCCACTGAGCCACCCAGGCGCTCCATTCCTAGTAAAATTTTGCAAGGCTTTTAATTTTCAGAAATTACAAGTGAGAAAAATACGAGACTGCTGGTTACATTCGAATTTCAAATAAAGAACAAATGATTTTCTAGTATACTATAAAAATTTTCAGTATTTATAGTATATTATAGTAAGTACTTATAAGAATAGGGATATTTTTATAATAAAAATTATTCATTGCTTATTGAAATTAAAATTTTAGTTGTTTTGTTTTAAATTTTTAAATTTTATTTGCTATACCTGGAAATTCTACTCATAAAGCTATTTTTCTTTGGGGGATTAAGTATTTTTTTAGGAGAGGAAACACAGAGCACTGAGGGAAGAAGGGGGACTTCCTGAACCAATTAGAACTACTTGGTCAGTTTGGGAATTCAACCAATATATATCAAAGGATTTTAAATCCTTCACTTTTAAAAAAAAAAACTTATACTCTCCGTATCTTTTAATGACAAATCCCTAAATAGTTATTTATATTATATTATATATATATATATACACACACACACACACACACACACACACACACACACACACATATACACACACACACATTTTTATAAGTGGGACTCTATTCAACCTTGACTTTTCATCTGGACCATGCATTAGGTATTTAGTGGCCAGTATTAGCAAAGGTTCGAATGGAGAGGTGCCTGGGTGGCTTAGTTGGTTAAGAGTCCAGTTCTTGGTTTTGGATCAGGTCATGATCTCATGGGTCATGAAATCGAGTTCCGCATCTGGCTCCTCACTCAGCTAGGAGTCTGCTTGAAGATTCTCTTCCTCTGCCCCTCCCCAGACTCACACATGTATGTGTGCACTCTTCTCTCAAATAAACCTTAAAAAAAAGAGAGAGAGAGAGAGAAAGGCCAAATGGAAAGTGATTCAGCACTGCAGGTCTTGCTTCTCTTTGCTTTCCTCAGACTTCTTAACTACTTTCTTCAAAGTCAAGTTATTTTTTTTCCCTCCCTCCAGTTACCACTTCATGTTTACTGAGAGACTGAGCAGTTTGGACATAAAGTACAGGAAGAATAGCTGTTAGTGTGGCTGGTACAAAAAGAAAAGCTGTATTGGGAGGAAAAGGAGGCAAAATTGGAGGGTAGATGCTGGAGATCAAGATAATAGAGCTGATTCTGATGATGGCAATGACTACCTAGAGTAAGAAGGTCTAAGGAGAGGAAATTATGAAAGAGAAAGAACTAAGAAAGAAGGTTCAATTCAGTAAACATTATTTGAACAACTTGTTTCAGCCCTCTGCCAGGATTTGAAAAAAAATCAGGATAAAATAAAATGTATGTTTGAACTAGGTTAAGAAGTTGGAACTGTCAGTTAGAAATTGAAAAGAAGGCTGTAGGTCATTAGTGATAGAGAATATGGAAGTTGTGTGAAAGTAGAAAAAAAGAAAATCCCTTGGAAAGCAAATCACACATCAGAAAGTGCTCGTGGAAGGAAACTCAGAGACTGAGATCTGGTCTTTATCTCTACATAATGTTGAGATACTGGACAATTCCTACCCATTCCTACCATCTTCTACAGCTATGAAATGAAGGCATTGGTCCCTGCTAAACAAAACTGTTCTTTAGCCAGTAGCATCTGCAATATCTGGGGAATTGTTAAAAATGCAGTACCTTGGGCTTCTCCCCAGATCTGCTGAATCAGAATCTTTAAGATAGGAAATCTGTGTCAAAAAATCCAGAAATCTGTGTCAAGTATCAAGGTGATTATATAGCTTTCTGATATTTGAGAAATACTAGCCTACCCTCAGTGCTTTTCAGACTTTAATGTGTATCAGAATCAGAGGACTTGCTAAAAGACAGATTCTGGTCTTATAGGTCTGGGGTAGGTCTAAGAGGTTCTTGGGTGAAGCTGATTCTACTGATCAGCAGACCACATTTTGAGTAGCAAGGGTCCAGAATGGTATCTTTGAAGCTTCCTTTGAATAAGAAAAAAAAATGAGAGACTATTATTTATTAGAATATTAAGAATTATTATAATTATTGGGGTGCCTGAGTGGCTCAGTTGGTTAAGTATCTGACTTTGGCTCAGGTGACGATCTCAGGGTTCTGAGATTGAGCCTCCAACAGCCTCCATGCTCAGTGGGGAGTCTGCTTCTCCCTCTCCCTCTGCTCCTCTCCTCGCTTATGTACTCTCTCTCTCTCTCTCAAATATATAAAATCTTTTTTTCAAGTATATAAAATCTTAAAAATATAGAGAACTATTAAAAATATTAAAGAGAAAAGTAAGAGATATAAGGTAAAATGTCTATATCAGTATATACATTTATATGGACAGTAGTGTTTATGATGTAGCTATTCACATAACTGTATTGTCCTAGAGGAAAGAAAAAGACAAAACTTTGTTTGATTTTAAGATAAGGTTATTCTAGAAAAATCTACATAGGGAAGAAGACTTCCTGATTACTATTCCTCCCATAGGAGTATGTGTATTATAGTCTTTCTTCAAATCATGAACTTTTGTGAGCTTGTACTTGTACAAGATCCACCCACTCATAAGTGTTTGTATACAGACACACACAGATTCTTAGTAGCAGCAAATCAGGAGAGATTTCTGAGGCAGTGTAGGCCACAAATGTCTTGGCCCCAGCATAACTGCAGGCCTGAGGAATCCCAGCCTATACCACATTTTAACAAGGCAAACCCCAGACTCTTAGAGTTCAGGCTACGGGAAGTAGCAGGAAGCTCTTGGCAGGCATCCCCCAGGCCTGAAGGTTGGCTTGGAAATTTAAGTGCACAAATGTCTCTGTCCAGAAAATTGTCATCATAGGAGAAGGTTGGCCTATCTTCCACTAATGTGGTGCAGGATAAGAGAAAAGGGTCAACTGGTTGTTGCATGGGAGAAAGTTCTGTGTTCTAGGACTGTGTAATAGAAAGGGATATGAATAGGGATAAAAGGATGGATCAGAATTTTATTTTGTCAATATTGATGATGATGATGATATTTTAATCACTTTAAGTGTTGGCCTCCTTTTCAGAGCTTCTTGTATATTATTTAGTTCTCAACAATAGCCTGGTGAGCTAGGCTCTATGATTAAAAATGAGAAAACATGTCACAGATTGGTTCAGTAATTTCCACAAAGTCGTGCAGCAATGAAATGGTGAGAGCTTATAATAAGTCAGAAAGTACAACTCAGAAACAACCATGCTTAGTATTTCTTGATGCCTGTTGGATCAAATATGTACTGGAATGTAAAAAACTTAGTGTAGGGTAGCAGAAAAAGTCTGGGAGTTTGAAGTAGGACTATTCACTCTGCTGCTGAGTAGATGGATATGGTAGATTGACTGCAAAAATGGCTTCAAGTTTGCCTTTTTCTTTAACCCATCCCTTGTAATGACACTTTGCAGCAACTCCCATCAAGAGGTGGAGTTTATTTCTCTGCTCCTGGTCTTAACTGGTTTTGGTCAGTCAAATACAGCAAAAGTAAAGCCTGGGCCTCAAGAGGACTTGCCTGCTTCTGCTCACTTTTTTGGAACATTGCTAATGCCATGAGATCTAGGGAAGACTAACTTGCTAGAGGATGAAAATGTGTGGCTTAACCACCTTCATTGCCCCAGCCTACAACTGTTCACAGACTGATATAGTTTTAGCCAGCCAGCCTCCAGCTGACTCACCATGAATGAATCCAGCCAAGATCAGCTGAGTTTGGCCCAGATCAGCAAGGCTGCCTACATGACTCATAGTCTTATAAGTAATAATTTAGGTTGTTGTTTTAGGGCACTTAGTTTGGGGTGGTTTGTTATGCAGCATTAGATAACTGATATTTTGCATGATCCAGGGGAACCCAATAGAATTTTGACAGAACACAGTTGAGACCATCCCCCAAACATTTCATAATTCCCTCATCTTCATTTTGGTAGAGTGATATCCCATTCAGCTCTGTTAAAAACTTGGAGCCCACTTTCTTCTCCATGTTACAGTTATTTGTTCTCTGGATCCAGGGACTAATTCTTAAAGTCCACCATAATTTGGGATCCACCACGTGAACACATTGGTAGCCCACCATGATAGATCTTATCTCCACTCTTTACCTTGGCCTCTCATTCATAGTGGGGCTCTTCCTTCTCTTCTTAACTTCTGGGGGACGCTCAGCAATCCACCAATGTCGACATGTGGTTTGCCTCTTTGAAGCTTTAATTAGTGGCATCTTGAATCTTGATTGCTTTGGTAATGGCCAGTGAGTCTGACTTCCCAAAATGAATACCCAGAGGGTGTGAAACATGCTCATTCATTAGATTCAAGAAAATCAAAGAGGTCTTCATTATGAACATAGAGGAAGATACCTTTTTTTTTTTTTTTAAACTCATTATTTTGGTAGGAAGATAAATGATTGGTTGATGAGATATAGTTTGCTTTCTACTGAGGATGAACTTTCTGCAGCTATTAATAATGTTAACTTAAATTCTGGGCAGAAGACAATTAAATCTGTTGACTATGATATAGATTCCTTTAACTGCTGGGTGAAGGGATAAGGTTTTCTCTGTTTTCTAAAAAGGGAAGAAGAAAGATCTTAGTTTTGTTGGTAACTGCCTCTCTGAGTGTGCCACATGTGTGCGGTTTAGCTGGCGACCGTGGTGTCTGTATGTATGTGGTCATAGATTTGTTATAACCTCTTGTCTGCCAAGTTAAGACCACCAGTTCCATTTTAATTCTAAGTTAACCTCAGGCTGGAGCCAATCCACACTGCTTGAACATAAACGCTGACACTCAATCCACTCATCCTCTTAGCCCCACAATTTGTTTTTCTTTTTCTTTTTCTTTTTCCCCAAGGGAGTTTGAACATTTGTTAGCAATCCAAAACCAACACTTCGTATACAAGACATAGTGATTACATAATCCTTTATAGGTTCTTATACTTTGACTATATTGCAAACTTTTCAGTGGTTTCATAAAATGTCTCAAACTGAAGTACAGTTTCTAAATGATATCCTTGGAGCTAGGACATCAGATTTTACTGTGGTGATAATTGCAATTCTTTTGAGAAATGCAGAATCAACACATTAATTGGAGGATTCTCGTTTTAGAGAATGGCTTCAGACAGGCTTCTCTTCATTGTATCTTTTGAAATGGGAAAGATGGAGATGCCTGGTATTACCTGGCATTACTTGGCCTGACAAGGCAAATGTAGGTGACAAGATGACATTGTGTAAGGAAAATTGAATTACCTATTTTCTACCTTGATTTTGATTTCTAATCAAAGGAAAAGTAGAAATGAGTCTGTTAGGCTAATTTTCAGAACTGTTAGTCAGTTAGTATGATACGCAGGACTATGACAGGATGTTTGTGTTTAATTTCTAAGTCTGAATTTAAATCTACTAATTTCTAGGCAATCCAAGCAATTGTGAGCTTGACAGAGTTGGGAAGTTTTTTCCCCAATAATGTTTTGTGGTAAGCTTACACGGTGGCCTATGTCCATTGGTCCAACAACAAAAGTTACTTGATTTAAATATATTTCTATATTTGGAGTTATACATGTTCTTGGAGACAGCCTGCCCTCTTTCCAGAAACCTCACTCAGTGACTGGTTTGCAGAAGTAACCAGTTAGACACTTTGTGAAATTGCCAAGTGTTCCTCTCTTAGTAACTAACCAAGTTTTGCAAACATCACATTATCGTGAGTTAAAAATAATTCCTATTGGGTTGATTGGAGAAGAATGCCATAGTTAACTGCTAAAAACACTGTGAGTATTATGGATGACACTAAGAAGAGAGCTGTTTCAGCCAATCACATCTGAATTCCTACTTGTAGAGAACTAATTTCAGTCCTTACAGGACTCTTCTGGGATGGAGGATGGGATATCAAGGGCAGAGTGGAAGAAATACTAGATTTGAACTCATCAGATAACCTACGTAGAAGCACCAGTTCTATCAACACACTTCTAATGCACCAGTGAGTAGGCATATTATTCAACCCTAACCAAGCCTCAGTTTTCTCATCTGTAAAATAGGGATAATGGTTATTTCAACAGGACTATAGTGAGGATTATATTGGACACTCTATGCCCAATGTTGACCTGACATCCTTGCTAGCTACTGACTTTCTTGCCTTCTTGCCTTTTGTCTTCTCATCCCTCACTACAGAAGATAGCCAGATCTTCTTAACATGGCATGCTAAGCCTTCTCAGTCTTTCCTTAGTTTATCTTTCAACTGAGTCTCTCCCCAACCCCTCAGCCACATGGGCATCTAATTCTGGCCATGCCGTTTAACCTTCATTCCTTATGACTCATGCCATTCCCTTTGCCAGAAATACCCCTCCATTTCCATTTATATGACAACCCCCACCTTTCCTTTAAAATTTAGCTCAAATACAACTTTCTCCTAGAAGCTTTTTCTCAACTGATCTATTTTTTCCCTGGTCTCCTCTAGCTTTTCTTTCTACTGCTTGCTTGGTATCCCTAGTTTTTGCTTAGAACTCACATACTAAATATAAACATGATGCCATTGTTGCTACCATTATTCCTCCTATAAATTCACCTCTGTATCTTTCTTCTTTCTTGGCTGCATGATTGCCAGGTCCATTTAGGTTGTTTCAATTAGAATTTTAAAAAGTGAATGGATATGGTTAGTCATATTCAAGTTGGGTTGACAAGACATGTACCCATGAAAACCTTTGAATTTTGCTGATAAGAGGAAGCCTGAAATTCCAAGCTCACTTCTTCAGTAATAGATGAAGATAATAAAGCCAACAGAGAATGATAGGCTTGACAAAGTCAATATAATGTGATAATACAGAGAAAAGGAGACCAGACCAGATGGTCTAACTTCCAGCCCAGGAGAGCAGTAGACGTAGTAAAGAAGAGTTGATTCAGAAATCAGCATCTGTTTTCCCTCGTTCACTAAAACTTCTTCGATTTTACTTTGGAGAATCAAACTTCTTCAATATCCATCTTTTGGTCCAACTGATGGTCCAGTTTTGCAGCACTAAGGGTAGACATATGTCCCAGTCCATATGAATTAGCATGATTGGTTTGTGACCGGCATATGATTCAGCTTAGCTTAGTGAGATTCAATTCCAGAACTTTTACTTGAACTGTGAAGAGGAGGACTCTGTGGGACTGTTTTCCATGAAGATGATGCTAGCTTTGATCTGTTGGGGGTCACCTTGTAGAGGGCTTAGTTGAGAGTGAGGCTACCACAAAGAGACAAGAGCCTAAGAGAGAATGATGTAGAAGAAGAGGAGGAGGAAGAAAGAGCAATAGAAAATTAAAGAGAACATGAATCCAGAATAAATATATCATTTGAACCCCTATATCCAGCTGTAGTTTAAACAGTATATCTTAGAATTTTTAGACACATGAGTTAGTCAATTTAAGGATTTCCTTCTTATTGAGAGTCCTGAATTTTACATCATCTCTCTTGTTCACTTTAAGAGAAATTCTGTGTGTGTGTGTGTGTGTGTGTGTGTGTGTGTGTGTTTTCTTCTTCTTCTTCTTTTTTTTTTTTTTTAGAGAAATTCTTAGTACCTTAGTTCTAGAATTTACTGGCTCAGTTACTCAAATGTCACTACCTTTCTGAGCCTTAGTTTCTTTCTATGTTAACTGAGTCCAAAAACACTTCATATTTGGAAAGATAAAATAAGATACACTTCTAAAGCATTAGTATGGACTGAACAATCACTTATTGGCACTTATCATGATTATTAATCTGATGTATCATGCTTTGAGATTGGGATGCTATAGTGATTCTTTGTGTGTGTATGTTTTAAGATTGTATTTATTTATTTGTCAGAGAGAGGGAGAGAACACAAGCAGGGGAGCAGCAGGCAGAGGGAGAAGCAGGCTTCCTACTGAGCAGGGATCCTGATGTGGGACTTGATCCCAGGACCCTAGGATCGTGGCCTGAGCTGAAGGCAGACACTTAACTGACTGAACCACCCAGGCATCCCATGTGTGGTTTGTTTTAATTTTCAAATGTAGAACTAACATTTTAAGTTAGTTGGCAGGAATATTATCAATATGCCTCCATTAAAAGCATAATATGCGAATATATTTAAGTTATGCTGTGCCTCCTACCTGTCTAGTCCTTTTCCAAGCATTTTATAAGTAAGAACTCATTTAATCCTTATAACAAGTTGAGGAGGTAAGTTCTGATTTTTTTTTTTCCATTTTACAGATGAAGAAGCTGAGGCACTTAGGAGGTTAAGCATCTTTCCCATTGTCATATAGTTAATCAGTGGCAGAGCTGGATCTTGAACCAGGAAGTCTCATGTTATAGGCCATGCTTTTTGTCACTGTGCTTTTTCTTTTTTTTTTTAAATTTATGAACACTTACTTATTTTAAAACTACACACATAAACGTACACTGTAAAAGAAGGAGGTACAGATAAAATAAAAATTTTAAAATAACTGGCTTGCATCTTTAGGTACCACATTTATAGTCTGGCAAGGTCCATTGCTAGCAGTAGTGGTTGTAAATCCATCTTTCAAATAACCTTTTTGTTCATTGCTTGCTGGTGTTTTGGCTCAGCTCTTGCCAGATCTGATTTCTGTTTCTGTGTCATGATATTTGACAAAGAACTCGTCCTGGAGTAAAAGTTGTGTCCACCCAGTGCTTCCCTGCCCCTCACCTGGGTTGCATTGTTGGTTGTACCTTCAGGCCAGGGTTTTTGCAAGATTGTCTGAAGTTGCTGGGTATTTTGTGCCAGTTAGTTTGGTTGAAGATGGATAATACAATCAGGAAACCTGTTCAACCAGGCAAACTGCAAGTCTCCATACATTGAAAGGAAGCAAAGAGGTCAGCACCTTCCTACCCCCAGAGTTGGGGAATGCCTGTCCTTCTTTCCTTGGAGACCTCGTATTGTCACATGTGTCTATGCCTCACGGAGATGTGGACCGACTGAGGGACCTATCTTATAGCATACACTGAACCAGTGAACCTTTCTTTTTTTCTTATTTTTAGGTAAAAATAACTAGGCATAGATGTGAAAAGGCTTTGCCCACACCCAGTGGGTCATTTCATAAACCCCTGAGCTGTAGTATTTGACCTTGGAGACCCCTGGTGAAACCAATGTCTTCTCAATATCAACACTTGCCTGGCCAATAGGCATCTTCAACTCAGCGTGTCACTGTGTTTTGCTGCCTCTTAACAAAAGTCTGTAGGCCATGATTTTGTGACTAATAGCAGCATCATCAACTGGGAACTTATTAGAAATGCAAATTCTCATGTCTGTTCCCAGAACTACTGAACCAGAAACTCTGGGCATGAGGTCCAGCAAGTTGTGTGGTAATAAGTCCTTTAGATGATCCTGATTTGAGCTAAGGTTTAAGAACCCCTCTCCTATGTGCACAATTCTAAGCTGTAACTCTCAGACTGGGTACTCTTGGTGCATTAGAGTCATTATAAGGCAACAAATGATTATACTGCAATAGGTGATTTTTTAAAATGCCTACTGTGTGCTAGCTACCATTGTACTCTCAGGTGTTGCTATGCAGAGCCAAACTAGAAGTGTTTCCTGGGAAACAAAGACATATATACAAGATCCCAGCTGTCAGGTCTGATAATTTCCAGGCAGGAAAGGAGAAGTGTGATACTAGGGCATATGACAAGGGGTTGCAGGTGGTAGTGGTATCATAAAAGTCTTTTCGAAGTTATGTGTGAAGACCTGTGAAACCGATGGTTCATGACTTCGGCTGCACACTGCAATCACCTGGGAGCCTTAAAAGCACCAATTCTCAGGCTGCGTTATAGACTAATCAAATCAGAAAGTCAGGGGTGGGGTCCAGCATCAGTTTTTTTAAAGCTTCCAGGTGATTGCAATGTGTAGCCCAGGTTTAGAATCACTGCATCATAAGCTTTATTGGAAATACTTAGGGATGGTGGAAGAGTGGAGAGGGAGTCTGACATTAATGTCAAAACACAAGGACGCTGATAGAGTAATAAATAAATAAATAGAAAAACCATAAGATTTGTCTATGCATAATGCACTTAATGTATTATATTTAATAAGTGACAAGACAAATTAGCTTCTAATCACAAACTATGAATACATATAGTTAGATTAGGAGAACTGTTAGGAAGATACAAGTGGAAAATAGAATACGAATATGAAAATAGAATATGAGTTTAGCTTAGAGGATACTGCCACTTACTTCACATAAAAACTTTCAATAGAAATTTAGCAACTACTAAGTGCTCTGTATTAGAAGCTCTGAAGATAAAAAACAGAATTTGCAAAGCTTTTCCACCTCCAGTGATCTCAGGGTCTATTAGTGTAGTGCTTCTAGGAAAAGCAGTTTTTATTTCAGTATAAATATCTATTATAATATTCAGCATAAATATATACATTTATTCAATATAAATAATATATAAATATATTTATGTATATTAGGATCTTATTTCTAAGGCTGTTAAGTAACTGGATATAATTTGTTGAAGAAAGTACATTGAGACTAAAATGTGAAAGATTGTATTGTTGGCCTCAATTAATAGCTCCCCTATATCCATACTCTGGGAAATGAGACCTTTGCAGCTGCTCCCCTCAAGAGGTATAATCCGTTTCCCTAGCTCTTGACTCTGGGCTGGCCTTGGGATTTGCTTCCACCAATGGAGGAATAGACAAATTGCCACTTCAAAGTCTTGGCCTTAAGAAGCTTTACATTGATTCTGTTCAGCTAATTCACTGAAGAATGAGACAGGCCCATGGCCTAATCACCCCCGTTGCCTCAACCAACATCCAGCCGACACTCCCAGACTTGGAGCTACCTAGATGACCCATAGGGATCCCAGACCATGATGGAGCCCAGCTGAGATAAGAGGCAGGGTCCTGCTGAATCCAGCCAAAACTGGTGAGCTGCAGAATCATAAGCTAAATAAGTTGTTATTCCTTTAGTCATTACAGCAATAGGTAACTGATAAAATAAACTTTAGGAAACTTTAAAATAATTTCCTGTCATATGTTTTGTGAAATGAGTCAGGAGACTTGTTTCTGAACAATAACCCCGTGAGAACAATGCTAACTAAAAATAAAAGTTATGAATGCTAACTATACTTTCTTTATTGTAGCTCTTAGCCTCTGCTGTTTTACTGTAATATAATTATCAAATTAACTTGGTTTAAACAAGACAGGGAGGTTTCTAAGTAGCAGTGATTTGTCCATCTTGGCAGAAATGAGAACATTAGAGGAATATGTTGAGTTGGTAATTGTGAGACATGTTATTTACTGGCAACTGTGATTTTGGAGTAAGAGGCTCCAACATGAATTTTTTTCATTTAAAAAATAATCACAGAATTCTGACTCCTTACCCTAAGGCCAAATAATTAAAGTATATAAAACAGGACACACAAAGAAGTCCTTCTCTTTTTTCTCTGACTCTGCCATGTGTGTATGTGTATGTGTATGTGTATGTGAGAAAAAGAGATAGTCACAGACATAAACAGACTGCATTTGCTTTATTATCAGTCTTGATAAATCTGGAGGAGAAAGCCACTTCATCTTGTTGTGAAATCTCTAACACATTGTCCAGAGTGTGGGATCTTCTTTCAGGCCTCCATGTTTGAGTGCCACTTGCCAGTGGGCCTTTTCCTTTGAGTAAGGAAGCTGGGGTGCTTGTTGGATGTATTTCAGGAGGTGTAAAGAGCATGAGAAACATGCTCGCAACTATAGTTAGCTGAGGGGTCCTGCTATGTGGTTATATACTCTGGCTTATACCATTTTACTCATATTCATATATGTTTTCTATCTTTTAAGATACTCATATATACATACAGCATCAGAATCCCAAGCTGAGAAGTGGAAATTTAAAAAAAAATATATTAAACTGTTTTGATTTTTAAAAACCAGTTCTTTGCTATATTCCTGAAATAGCCATCTTCAGTAAATAAAGAGGTCTGTGCTTCTAAGAAGCACATTTGTTTGCTGCATGGAGGTGTAGTGGTTCTCCCTCTGTCCAGTTCTGCCAGTATTAGTCTCCATTTTCCCTTGAATAGAGTCTGAGGGGGCCACCTTCCATGGACTATTGGTCTTTTGAAGGAGTTCAGAGGCTCACAGGAGAGACAGTGTTCTGCAGTTGAGTTGAGACTAACTGGAGGCCGGGAGACTCGGCTCTGATTCTTGCCCTGCCACTCTTTACTGAGTGATCTTAGTAAGTTATTCAGCCAACTAGTTCCCATTTCACCTAGAAAACAAGAAAGTTGGAGTTGACATTCTCTTAAGTTCCTTTGCAACTATTTCGTTATTTCCTTCTTTTTTCCTTCCCTCCTTCCTTCCTTCCTTCCTTCCTTCCTTCCTTCCTCCCTTCCTCCCTTCCTCCCTTCCTCCCTTCCTTCCTTCCTTCCTTTCGAGGGAGAGGGCACAGAGGGAGAGAAAATCTTGAGCAGGCTCCATGCCCAATGCAGAGCTCAACGTGGAGCTCAATCTCACAACCCAGAGATAATAACCTGAGCTGAAATCAAGAGTCAGATGTTTAGCTGACCGAGCCACCCAAGTACCCCTTTAGCTATTCCCTAGGACAGTAACTGGGCAGTATTGGAAGAGGGTACTGACTGACATGGACTCTGTATATATGATTCGCATTTGTTTTGCCTTGATCAAGAGCTAAAATATTAAAGAACTTTACGATGTTCCCTTCACCAATCTTCCCCCATCTAACTCTAAGAACTACACTTTGAACTAAAAAGTCCTTAATGTCTCAGTGCCTATATCCAGGTAGTCTTTAGGGTTGAATGTTGATTATGAAATAATTTAGAGGTTTTTCCATTTAACATGTTTAAAGTGAAAATCTTTCACTTTGCATAAAAGGATATGTTTCAGTTTTTAAGTGGTTTTAGTCATAGGAACTTAGAAAAATGTATGCGATTCACTGTTTCTGGAACTCCTTATCAGAGGAGTTATTAGCCTTTTAGCAACTCCATTAGCTAACTCTTCAGAAACATACTCCAGTATAAATGTTCAGTGATGGAATTCTATTGTTATCCAGAGGATGCTGCACTTTTAGGAAAAGAAATATTTCCTTTTTGGGAAAAGATTTCTGATCAATTTTGGCTAAGGCTTAAGTAGTGATTTATGGGTTTCAGTTGACCCATTTGTTATGGGTTTAGGGAAAATGAGTTTTCTATTGATAGGATGTCTCTTCTGATTATGCTTTATCTTTGGAATGGGATCTAAGGTTGGAGGAAAGAGAGGCGATAAGAAATGTATTTTCTCTTTCTTGGGAAAGCCTGGGAGAAATGCATTCTATACCACATAGTCTGTTCCTCATTTCATGAATGTGTCTGATTTATATCCTGAATTTGTGTGATCAGATGTACCTTCACTGGTGTCATACACTTAAGGACAATAATGTGGGGGACTAACCCTTTATGCTACATGACATTTTGTTCTATTAAACTGATATAACAATTGGGGCAGGCTGATTTATGTGGTGAATTCTTATAGTATTTTTTATTTGCACTGTTCACTACATTCCTATTCTAAAGTTTACCAATCTTGACAGTGATGACCTAGCAGGTATTTTTGGTGTTTAATCATGTGTGTGTGTGTGTGTGCGTGTATGTGTGTGTGTGTGTTAACTTTTTACTGAAGTGAGATTCACATTCAGAAAAGTGAAGATATCATAAGTAGACATGCATTTTACAACCTAAACACACTTGCAACCAATACCCAGCTCAAGAAAAAGTCCTTTTCCAGTTCCCTAGAACTCTTCTTCCTACTCCTTCCTTGATCAAGTGTAATGTGTCTTCTGATTTCTAATAACATAGTTTGGTTTTGCTTATTTTTGTCTTTATTTATGTTTATGGGATTCATCTACAGCATTCTCACTGCTGTGTAGTAGTTCATTGTATGAATATAGTTATCCTTTATGCTGTTGATGCACATTTGGGCAGTTTCCACTTCGGGGCTATTAGGGATGATGCTGCTCTGAACATTCTATTGCCTGTCTTCTAGTGAACATATGTTATGGTTCTCTTGGGAATATTCCTAAGTGTGGAATTTGTGGGTCATAGGTATACATTTTTTCTAAGTATAGTATTAGAGTTGGGTATGCAGAATTATGAAATTAATTATGAAACGAAAATAAATTTGAAACATGAAGTAAGAACTATTTGGAGAAGAAAGAATAATATGGAGAAACATAACATTTTATTCATGGGAATACATTCCAGGTCTTCCAAGCTAACATTGTTTGTTCTTATATCTAAATGGCAGGACTTTGAAAGTGTGCTGACATGGCCATTTTCTGCTGGGCTTCTCCTGCCCCAGTGTTTTTGCCACATAAACTCATCTAGTCCAAGCCTTGAAAGTGTTATGGGAAGTGTCATTAGCTCTTTTGTGTTCTTTTCCGGCACCAGGTTGCTCACCTCTCCCTGTTCCCATTTGAGGAAATGTACTGACAGTTGTCAAGATGAATCATTGCTCTTTCTCAGACACACATGGAGACCAAATTTGTGACTAATAGACAAACCCTCTGGACACGGGCTGAGCCACCAAGAGCCACCCTTGTCCAGGCAAGTTCAGGGCTGAGGTATAACTTCTGACAGCCAGCGGAAAAGCAAGCATTGGCAGAACAGTTGTTAATTTGCTTCTCTGATGTGAAGACACATAGCTTTCTCTCAACCTCCTTCATTTCCTCCAGAAAGTTGTATTAGCTTATTTATGGCCCCTAATGTTTGTCCGCCTGTTCATGCATGTTCTCAGAATCCAGGGGGTGTGGCATGAATGAAAGCCTTGAGGGAGATCTTGTCTCAAGGTTGATTCCAGGGGTCATCGAGCTTTACCTTCTTCCTCCCCATCTTTATTGTCTCTGACTCTCCCCTCCTTTGCAAAGATGTCATTGGATTAAAATGATGGAGGACTTGAAAGCAGTAAAGAGAAATGAGATGCGAGGAAGAACAGTGGGGATCTTTGGATGATAGGTATTGATTATCTGCATAGATGTTTCAGATCTGCTTAGATTTTCTTGTCAACTGTTTTCCCAATTGTCCTAAGTTGGCTTTGTCACACATTACTTAACAATTGTATTTGCATGTGTATTAGAAGGATGTCACCACCAGGTTTTGCAATCACCTGTATGTTCCTGGTTCTGCAGCATTTTCATGCAACCAACCTTCATAATTGCCAAAGAATATTCAATATTTGTTGGATACAAATAGGTATTTCCTTATGTATGAGTTGGGTGACATTTTGAATCCCTTGGAATTGGCCTCCTTACTTTGTAACATCCTCCTGCCTTAATGCCACTCAGAGGATGCCTTATACACTCTTGTTTGAAGGACAGAAGAGGCGGGGGTTTCATTAGTTTCAAGAGACTGGACAGTTTCAGTCTCACATGCTGAAAGCACCACGTTTGTTGAAAAGAAACTTTCAGAGTCACCTCAATTAAGGCCAGACAGTTTGATTTAACTTGTTTTTAATTGTAACAGGTTATTTTTTCTGGCACAGAGCCACCTAGAATTTTATCTGTGCGTTCCTTAGATAATCTCCATCTTCTTATACAATTTTCTCAGTGATGTTCAGAATTCCACTGCAGTGGCACATTCCAGGGTTGGTTTTTTTGTTTTGTTTTGTTTTGTTTTTGTTTGTTTTTTTTTCCTCCTTTCTTGGGTGGTATGCTTTGCATCATCTGAAGGTGTAGAGATTGGTGGAGGTTGGTAGGTTTCCTTTTCACAGATCTGCAGCCTGTTTCCAAAGGTCAAGGTTGTTTCCTGTAGAACTGGAGGGCTCCAACAATGGCAGCCCCCAACCCTATATTCAGTAATTCATCTGTGTCTCAAACTGATTATCTTTACAAAAAAAGGCCATATTGTGATGTCTAGGGAAAGATTTAGAGTAAAGATAGGGATGGAGAAATTATTGTTGGGTAAAGAGGTGTCATTAACCTCTACCATGGTGCCCTTCAAAATGTTGTGGTCCCTGGATCTGCAGTATTGGCATCACTTAGGATCTTCTTAGGTAGGCAAACCTATTGAATCAGAAGTTACTGGGCCCAGCAATCTATGTTTTAACAAGTAAGAATTAAAGAGGTTAAAGTCTGGGATCAGCCTTTACAATAAAAGACTGCCTTTTCCAGTCTTAAAAATTAAGCACTGGAGGCACCTGAGTGGCTCAGATGGTTGGCCAAGCCTCTGCCTTCGGTTCAGGTCACGATCTCCAGGTCCTGGGATCCAGCCCCACGTCAGGCTTCCAGCTCAGTGGGGAGTCTGTTTCTCCCTCTCCCTCTGCTTTGCCCCTTGCTTGTGTTCTGTCTTTTTCTTTCGAGTGAATAAATAAAATCTTAAAAAAAAAAATTAAGATGTAAGCTTTGGGAGGAGTGCTCTGAATTTTCTTTTTTTCTTTTTTGCCATTTGCTTTTGGTTTTCACTTGTGGTAATTTGCACTGGGACTAAGATGACAGAGATAAAATAAATACACATAAAATATTAGCGGCAATTTTAGTGGGCTCTCTTTTCTCCAGGAGAAGGATGATAGTAGAGCTACTGTGAAGTATATTAAAAATCTATCTCTTCACTTTGTGTACATGAAAAATGTGATTGTCTCTAATATTAGACTTATAACCTGCAAGCCTTCTGGAACAGACTTTCCCTCTTGATTTTTTGAATAAAGTTTCTAAGTGTCTTTTTTGATGTTTCCTTTTGCATGTTTGCTTCAAAACAGTGTTTTGATTTTCTATTTTTTTCCTCTGTTTCTTTCTGGAAATTTCTCCTAGGGCATCCTTAATTATGTCTTCTCTCAATTATCTTCTTCTCTGTGTAAACTCTGAGTTACAACTGCAAAGAATAGAATTCAGAAGAAGGCTGTCTTACCACTGTCATCATAGTTGTTCCACATCTTGTCTATTGCCCCATAAAGGATTGGAGGGCTCACTTCCTAAAATATGAAATTGATACGGAGCAACAAATACCTGTGTATTAATTTCCATGTCAAATTTAGGGAAAGCTTTGATGATGGCCCTTTTAGTGATCAATTAATTCCATGTGTCTATTAGGGTTCCAGGAGTCTGTCTCTATCTGAAGTATGTGCAAGGGTTTTTGAAAGGCACAGTCAACTTATCAAGTAGTTTATATTGTTGGCAGGTAACTTACAGAACTTCATTTTTCCTTAAAGCAAAGAGTAGAAATTTAAAACTTCCCCAAAACTGCATTAGGTGAAAAGAACAGTTGATCCCATTGGAGAACTAGACATTAGGAAAGTACCCAAAATATAATCAAATTAATTGAAACTTTAGGAATCAAATGAACTATTTTAAAGGGATAATGGTCTAACCGAGAGACCTCTAATTAGTTATAAAGCAGTTTCTCAAGTATTTCAGGATGAAGATGAACGTGGTTAATGATATCTGAAATAGTCAAACAACACTGCAAAAAGAAATGTAAACATCCAAAGTTATGCCTCAGACTAACATTTTCTTTGAAAGAGGAAACCATGGGAGACCTTGCAAATCCTTCAGGAAAAGAAGGCAATACAATTATATATTGGTGAGCAAGGACTGGCTCAGTATTAACACTGTTTTCTCTCTTTGGAACTTGAAAGCTTTGCAGGAATTGTCTTCAAAGACATTCCACACCAGGGAAAGTGGCATAATGACAGCATTACTGGTTGAGGCTGGAGATAGGGTCTGAAGCTGGAGCCTCAGGTCCCTGCCCACACTCAGTCTCTCTGCTCTAGTGTCTGCTTTACCACATGTCGCTGTCTTTACAGAGGCCAGTCCTGGAGACAACGTGGACCCAGAATGCTATGGAACCCTAAGATACCTCTGTCTTATTTGTTTGTTTATTCTCTCCCTGCCAGTCAGATTGGACTTTTTATTAGGATGGAGAATAGGATTCTTGAATCAAATCCTAGATAGAATCTAGATAAATCTCAGATAGAACCTGAGAGCTCTGCTTTCAAACTCTTTTGACTCATATTAGTGCTAGTATTTTCAGAAAGGTACTTAACAATCACTTTATTGAAGTATAATTTACATACAATAAAATGCCAGATATTATGTTTGGTGAGTTAGGCTAATGTATATAACTGTCCTATCAATTAGGAAATATAGTAATAATATTAGCCCAGAAAGTTCCTGTTGTCTCTTTGTAGTCACTCTTAACTCCTGCCCTAGGCAACCACTGATGTGATTTTAATCACCATAGATTAACTTTGCCTGTCTTAGAATTTCACACAAATGAAATCATAGAATATATTCACTTTTACATTTCATTTCCTTCACTCAAGATAATGTAAATATCCAAACTTGTATTCCAGTTTAACATTTTCTCTGAAAGTGGAAATCATGGGATGCTTTGAGAATCCTTCAGGAAAAGAAGTTAATTCACCTGTTTTGTTATACATATCAGTATTTAGTTCCTTTCCATCACTGTGTAGTATTCCATTGCATAAATGTATCTAGTGGATATTTGTTGTTCTCAGTTTGGGGGGATTGTAAATGAAGAATTTTATGAACTTTTATTTATGAATCTTTTTGTAGACATATGTTTTTATTTCTCTTGAGTAAATATGCAGGGGGTAGAATTGGTTGGTTATGTTCAACTTTGTACGTTACTCCCAAATTGTTTTCCAGAGTGGTTGTTCACAGATAATCTATGAAGATCTCAGTTGTTCCACATGCTTTTCAATTCCTGATATCATCATTATTTGTAATTGTAGCCATTCTAGGTTTAAGTGACAGCTCACTGTGGCATGGTCAGATTTTTTTCCTGTTTCTAAAAATTGAAGTATAGTTGACACACAATGGTTTATTAGTTTCAGGTGTATGACATAGTGATTTAATAATACTGTACATTATACAAGCTCACCACCATAAATGTAGTTACCATCTGTCACCATACAGATTTGTTACAATATTATTAACTATATTCCCTATGTTGTACTTTTCATCCCTATAACTTATTTATTTTATAACTGGAAGTTTATACCTCTTAATGCCCTTCACCTATTTTGCCCATTGCCTCACCTACCTCCCTTCTAGCAACCATCAGTTTGTTCTCTGTTTTATGAGTATGTTTCTCTCTTTGTTTGTTCATTTGTTTTTTGTTATTGTTTTGTCTTGTTTTGTTTTGTTTTGTTTTAGGACTCCACATATGGTATTTGTCCTTCTCTGTCTGATTTATTTCATTTAGTGTAATACAATTTAGGTCCATCCATATTGTCACTAATGATAAGATTCCATTCTTTTTTTATGGCTAAGCAATGTTCTGTGTGGGGGTTGGAGAGAAAAAGGGAGAGAGAGGGAGAGTGAGAGAGATATCACATCCTCTTTATCCATTCATCTATCAATAGACACTTCAGTTGCTTCCATATTTTGGCTATTATAAATAATGCTGCAGTAAACATTAGGGGGTGCATGTATCTTTTTGAATTAGTACTAATTTTCATTTTCTTTGGGTAATACCCAGCAGTGAAATTACTGGGTTATAAGGTATTTCTATTTTTAATTTTTTGAGGAACCTCCATCTTGTTTTCCATAGTGGTTGCATCAATTTACATTCCCACCAAAAGTGCATAAGGGTTCCCTTTTCTCTATATCCTCATTTTTTTTTTTAATCTTTGATCCTCTCTTGGGTTTCCTTGCTAGTAATTCTAACAAGAGACCAGTCAGTTTAGAATATAGTGTAGAGATGTAAAAACTTGCCCAGAATGAAATAGAGATTTTCATAGCTCATTAACCTATTGGCCTGTGATCAAACTGTGAATTTTAGGGCATTATTTCTGTTTCCGCCTTTCTTAGAAATTCAATTTACCTGAATATTTCATCCATCAGCATTAAAATTTCTTAAAAGAAGGCAAAAATTGAAGGAAGGTGTTGTATTAGTTTCCTATGATTATTGTAATAAATTACCACAAACTTGGTGGCTTAAACAATAGAAATTTATTTTCTCACAGTTCTGAAGACCAGAAGAAGAAAATCAGTTTTCCTGGACCAAAATCAATGTGTCTACAGGGCTGTACTTTCCCTCTTTTGAGGAAGAGCAATGAATGATGTCTTAGAGAACAAAGAAGTTACATAAATATACAGATTCTATGAATAATTCCTGCAGGTTCCTATGACCTTATGGACCCCATCTATGAATATCAGGAACAGAATGCCATTGATGAGTAGAAATGGAGCCCAGATTCAAGCACACTAGGCTGTATTTGTTCATAATTCTTTCTTTCATCCAACCCTTTTTATGGATTCTCCATAGGGTAGAGTGGTTTTCCTCTACTGAGTTTGGGTTTGGCTGCATGACCTGGCGAATGGGATATGAGCAGAAGTGGGAGTGTGTAGTTTCAAACTGAGGCTTTAAGAGGCTTGACAAGCTTCCATTAGCTCTCTTGGCACTCTGGTCTCTTTCATGAAAAGATCTTGCCTCAAGATCTGGGTCCTGGAAGGAAGACATGTGGAACAAACCTGAACCTGATCCAAAGCTGGGAGTCCATTCTGGCCCAGAGAAGCCCATATAACTCCTTCTGAACCACAGCTTACTTGAATATCTGTGAGCATGAATTAACTGTTGGTTATAAGACCCTGAGATGTTTGTTAGGTAGCATTGTTACAGTAAGAGCTGATTGATACACCATATCCAAATTTCTATTTACTTTTCTATTCTGGCAAGCTGTATTGAACAGTATAGAAGAAAATCTTGGAGTACTCTTTATTTTCCTTTCTCTAAAATTCTGAAACACCAGTTAAGCAGCCAGCTAACCATTTCCTCTTTCTTGCTGCTCTTAGGAAATGAGTCAAAAGAGCTTCTTAATTTCCAGACTCTTTCTATGAAGCCAGCAATACTTTGATCCCCAAACCAGGCAAAGACCCTACCAAAAAGGAGAATTTCAGACCAATATCACTGATGAGTATGGATGCTAAGATTCTCAACAAGATCCTAGCAAACAGGATCAAACAGCACATTAAAAAGATTATCCACCATGACCAGGTGGGATTCATTCCTGGGCTACAAGGATGGTTCAACATTCGCAAATCAATCAATGTGATAGAACAAATTAATAAGAGAAGAGAGAAGAACCACATGGTCCTCTCAATTGATGCAGAAAAAGCATTTGACAAAATCCAGCATCCACTCCTGATTAAAACACTTCAAAGTATAGGGATAGAGAGAACATTCCTGAACTTCATAAAATCTATCTATGAAAGACCCACAGCAAATATCATCCTCAATGGGAAAAAGCTTGCAGCCTTCCCATTGAGATCAGGAACACGACAAGGATGCCCACTCTCACCACTCTTGTTCAACATAGTATTAGAAGTCCTAGCAATAGCAATCAGACAACAAAGAGAAATAAAAGGTATCCAAATTGGCAATGAAGAAGTCAAACTCTCTCTCTTCGCAGATGACATGATTCTTTATATGGAAAACCCAAAAGACTCCACCCCCAAACTACTAGAACTCATACAACAATTCAGCAACATGTCAGGATACAAAGTCAATGTACAGAAATCAGTGGCTTTCTTATACACTAACAATGAAAATACAGAAAGGGAAATTAGAGAATTGATTCCATTGACTATAGCACCAAGAACCATAAGATACCTGGGAATAAACCTAACCAAAAAGGTAATGGATCTGTACTTGAGGAACTACAGAACACTCATGAAAGAAATTGAAGAAGACACAAAAAGATGGAAGACCATTCCGTGCTCTTGGATCGGAAGAATAAACATTGTTAAGATGTCTATATTGCCTAGAGCAATCTATACTTTTAATGCCATTCTGATCAAAATTCCACCAGTATTTTTCAAAGAGCTGGAGCAAATAATCCTAAAATTTGTATGGAATTAGAAGAGACCGTGAATCGCTAAGGAAATGTTGAAAAACAAAAATAAAACTGGGGGCATCACGTTACCTGATTTCAATCTTTACTACAAAGCTGTGATCACCAAGACAGCATGGTACTGGCATAAAAACAGACACATAGACCAGTGGAACAGAATAGAGAGCCCAGATATGGACCCTCAACTCTATGGTCAAATAATCTTCGACAAAACAGGAAAAAATATACAGTGGAAAAAAGACAGTCTCTTCAATAAATGGTGCTGGGAAAACTGGACATCTATATGTAGAAGAATGAAACTCAACCATTCTCTTACACCGTACACAAAGATAAACTCAAAATGGATAAAAGACCTCAATGTGAGACAGGAATCCATCAGAATCCTAGAAGAGAATATAGGCAGTAACCTCTTCGATATCAGCCACAGCAACTTCTTTCAAGATATGTCTCCAAAGGCAAAGGAAACAAAAGTGAAAATGAATTTTTGGGACTTCATCAAAATCAAAAGCTTCTGCACACCAAAGGAAACAGTCAACAAAGAGGCAGCCCACGGAATGGGAGAAGATATTTGCAAATGACAGTACAGATAAAAGGTTAATATACAGGATCTATAAAGAACTCCTCAAACTCAACACATACAAAACAGACAATCAGATAAAAAAATGGGCAGAAGATATGAACAGACACTTCTCCAATGAAGACATACAAATGGCTATCAGACACATGAAAAAATGTTCATCATCACTAGCCATCAGGGAGATTCAAATTAAAACCACATTGAGATACCACCTTACACCACTTAGAATGGCCAAAATTAGCAAGACAGGAAATAACATGTGTTGGAGGGGATGTGGAGAAAGGGGAACCCTCTTACACTGTTGGTGGGAATGCAAGTTGGTGCAGCCACTTTGGAGAACACCGTGGAGATTCCTCAAGAAATTAAAAATAGAGCTTCCCTATCACCCTGCAATTGCACTACTGGGTATTTACCCCAAAGATACAGATGTAGTGAAAAGAAGGACCATCTGTACCCCAATGTTTATAGCAGCAATGGCCATGGTCGCCAAACTGTGGAAAGAACCAAGATGCCCTTCAATGGACGAATGGATAAGGAAGATGTAGTCCATATACACTATGGAGTATTATGCCTCCATCAGAAAGGATGAATACCCGACTTTTGTAGCAACATGGATGGGACTGGAAGAGATTATTCTGAGTGAAATAAGTCAAGCAGAGAGAGTCAATTATCATATGTTTTCACTTATTTGTGGAGCATAACAAATAGCATGGAGGACAAGGGGAGATGGAGAGGAGAAGGGAGTTGAGGGAAATTGGAAGGGGAGGTGAACCATGAGAGACTATGGACTCTGAAAAATAATCTGAGGGGTTTGAAGGGGCGGGGGGTGGGAGGTTGGGGGAACCAGGTGGTGGGTATTGGAGAAGGCACGTATTGCATGGAGCACTGGGTGTGGTGCAAAAACAATGAATACTATTATGCTGAAAATAAATTTAAAAAATTAAAAAAAAAAGAGCTTCTTAAACTAAAGGCATTCTAATCCCAAAAGAAAATGCCAAGTGATGATACTTCAACATCACTTTAACATCTCAACATGGGGAGATGGAGAGGAGAAGTGAGTTGGGGGAAATTGGACAGGGAGATGAACCATGAGTGACTGTGGACTCTGAGAAACAAACTGAGGGTTTTGGAGGGGAGAGGAATGGAGGGTTGGGTGAGCCTGGTGGTGGGTATTATGGAGGGCACATATTGCATGGAGCTCTGGGTGTGGTGCATAAACAATTCTGGAACACCGAAAAGAAATTTTAAAAAAATCTCTAAATAATCCATAATGCAATAAAAATAAAATATCTATACCTTAAAAAAAATCTCAACATTGAATGGCTCATAACTCCAAAAAAGAAAAATAAGCAAGAAAAGTTCTTTCTTCTCACTTAAAAGTGAATGCAGATTTTATAATGTATAGGGTCAAAGGAAGGGGAGAGGAAGTCTGCCATCTTTTTTCTAGAATCTGGGGAAACATTCATCTTCCCTCCTAATTTTTGATAGTTGCTAATTTCAGGGATCAACAGAAGGAGATGTGGTAGGAGATGGGACAAGCTGAGGGTTCAAACCTGGGATTTGAACATCTGTAAAACAAGCAATTATCATGCTTGCCTCATGAATTCCACAGTATCCATTGTACTTTGGTCTCACCCTTAGGCAAAATTTCATTGTCTGCCATGCAAGTATTTGTAAAACCTGTGCAGGTTTGAGGATATTTTTGGTAAAACAACAGAACAATGTCCCCTCCCCAAATTTCACCTCATTGCCTTAGTTAATACCAGTATGCCCTCTACTTATCAGGATTGTTGGTAGCAAGTTATAGCCAAGCTTTCATCTAGAGAATAGCTTATTAACCCTAAAATTCCATGGTAGGAGAGTTTTTCTTTAAGATTTGGTGGTGGTGCTCAATATTAGAAAAGCAAATATAGTGGAATTTCATAATTGTCTTAAACAAATTTCTTTCCTGAGTTAATATTAGGGTTTTTTTCCCCCTCCCTAAAATCAGCAAATGATGTTTGGGAAAAAACATAAGGAACTGTTGGTATAAAAGCAGCTCTAAAAATTGATAGTGCTTGATAGCATGATAGAAGAATTAGTGAGTTGGAAGAATGGCATGTCTTAGAGATAGCAGTTTGTATATTTCTCTTGATAAGCAGGTTGATGAATTAGGATGCCTATCATGTCAAGCTACCCTCACCTGTAACAGTGAAGATATGAGCTTTGTTCAGCTGGATATATTTAAAGTCATTAAAATGTAACATACAAAAGTGATTCCGTCCCATCCATTTATAGTTTCCAACATAAATTGTTACTTTGCATAGTACACTGAAAGTCAGGTCTGTTTTGTGTCAAAGCTAAATGAAAATGGAAAAATAAAGCCAGAGAAGATGCTAAAGTTCATTGATATAGTAAAAAGTGAAAAGGAAAGCAAAACGGCATTCCATTTTCCAAAAGGCCACCAGCTCTGCCTTTGATGTTGAGATTGTCCACTTACCATGGAAAGTGAAAGATGTTCCATAATCATTAAATTGTCATTTTCCTCCATCCTGAACATTGTAGTGCGTTTCCTGTCTTAGTAAAGCAAGATAAATTAGGTTCAGGAGTCTCCCTGGAAAGGCCACTTTTTATCCCATGTAATGCTGACCTTTTTTTTCCTTTCTAATGAATATGGTCTTAGAGTTCTCTTTACCTACAGAGGCATTCCTGTCTCAGAATGGTATTCAGGTTGTTATGCTTTTGTGTATTTTTATTCCCTTCGGAGGCATCATCTGCTCTGTAGTATTTAACTAGTTGGATGCTATTTTATGCTGCATGTAAGATCATGGGAGCTCTTTAGCATGTTTGCATTTATTTGAGATATAGTTGCACTGGCATTCTAATAGAAAGTAGCACAAAATCTTAAGGATTATTTTAAAACATCTATTTTGTTGGATATATGATATCTAGTCAATAGAAAGAGAAATGGATTTGGTAATGGTTGTTGGTTGGGTCTCAGATTCTTGCTTGATTAACACATATGCCAAGAACAAACCTTGCTTAAAACTTCCATGTACATGCTATTAGAAACAGGCAGATGAAGCTTAGTGAGGTGGCTTAATCTGGAGAACAGAGTTCTGTACTGCAAAGGCTCACAATCTAATACTGATTCCATCTGCTTTGGTTTACTTCTCAAAGTTGATATCATTTGTCAGATTTTTTTTTTTAATAGTTTGGGGTTGTTGTTTTTTTTTTTTCCCCCCTCACCAATGTGAATGTAATCACCTACTTGTTCTCCTGGCTGCATTTCTTCTTTCTCTTTGGATAATGTCTTCTGTACTCTATCTTCACGTTAAGTTCCACTCAAGAGCCAGAATCATTCTTGTTCTTAGGATTTTAGTACCCTGGAAGATCCAACCATATTACTTATTTCTAGGAAGTAGGCTTCTCTCTGGGTTTTTTCCTTTATTATGTTTAGTTAACCACCATATAGTACATCATTAGTTTTTTGATATAGTGTTCCATGATTCATTATTTGCATATAGTGCCCAGTGCTCCATGCAATATGTGCCCTCCTTAATACCCACCACCCAGCTACCCCATCCCCTTTCCTTTCTTCCCTCTGAAACCCTCAGTTTGTTTCCCAGAGTCCATAGTCTCTCATGTTTTGTCTCCCTCTGGGTGTTCCCCCTCTTCATTTTTCCCTTCCTTCTCCTGATGTCCTCCATGCTATTCCTTCTGTTCCACATATGAGTGAAACCATATGATAATTGTCTTTCTCTGCTTGACATACAATAGCATAATCCCCTCCAATTCCATCCATGTCAATGCAAATGGAGGATATTCGTCATTTCTGATATCTGCGTAATATTCCATTGTATATATGGACCACATCTTCTTAATCCACTCATCTGTTGAAAGGCATCTTGGCTCCTTCCATAGTTTGGCTATGGTGGACACTGCTGCTATGAACACTGAGGGGCATGTGTCCCTTCTTTTCACTACATCTGTATCTTTGGGGTAAATACCCAGTAGTGTAATTGCTGGGTCATAGGGTAACTCTATTTTTAACTTTTTGAGGAACCTCCACATTGTTTTCCAAAGTGACTGTACCAGTTTGCATTCCAACCAACAGTGTAAGAGGGTTCCCCCTTCTTCACATCCTCTCCAACATGTGTTTCTTGCCTTGTAAATTTTTGCCATTCTAACTGGTATAAGGTGGTATCTCATTGTGGTTTTGAGGTGAATTTCCCTGATGGCTAATGATGTTAAACATTTTTTTATGTGTCTGTTAGCCATTCATATGTCTTCTTCGGAGAAGTGTCTGTTCATGTCTTCTGCCCATTTTTGACTTGTTTTTTGGGTGTCAGTTTGAGAGGGTCTTTATAGATCTTGGATATCAGCCCTTTATCTGTACTGTCATTTACAAATATTGTCTCCCATTCTGTGGGTTGCCTCTTGGTTTTGGTAGCTGTTTCCCTTGCTGTGCAGAAACTTTCTAGCTTGATGAAGTCCCAAAAGTTCATGAGACTGAGCCTAAATCTTTGTTTCATTTTCCATTCTGGGTTTCTCTCAAGCTCCTTATAATCAGTCCCTCTCTTAACAAATGCTGTGTACCTATGTTTGACATGCCCTGCTCCTACTCCAAATCTACAACCAGAGACTGATTCCCCACTCTCATGCTACACAATTGCTAATAGTAATAGTAATAATAGCTACCTATTAATGGATGCATGCTTATTATAATAACCCATTCCTAGACTTGTTAAATGTCTCAGTGCTTCCCAAAGTTGGGACAAATGTTTTCATATTAAAAATTATGTAGTTGTTTTAATATTCATTAGAAACACTTTTATTTTTGAAAGTTGTGAATTTATTTTAACTGTATCAGAAAAAAATGTAAATCCCATTTCAGAGCTTTGATTTCATGGGTATTATTGGTTGGACAAGGCTAAAGTAGAGAAGAGAGTGAATTTAAAGTTGACAAATATTAAGAATGTCTGTTTTCATCCTAAAGATCTTGCTTGTGCTGATAGCTTCTCAGCATTTTCAGCTTCCCCAAGGGCCCCTCTTCATTTAATTCCTCCAGCCTAGGGGTGGGAATGGCTTCCAGTAGCTGATAATTTCTGAGTTTCTTCAGTATTTTTTGTTGTTGTTGTTGATTTTCAGCTTCTCCATCATCTCTGGACCAACACTTTATATTAATTTATTTCTCTTGTAAATATGTGGTTTCCGTTTTAGTGCTTAGATCCTGCCTGACTCAAGTATATGTCTTGACCACATTTTTATTTAAAGGGTTAGAAAACTGATGTTTAATAAACTGAGCAACTTACCGAGGGTCTATAACAAACAAGGGACAGAACTAGAATTAAAATCCGGGTCTGGTTGATGCAACAGTGTACTCTCTTGATTCCTGCTCTTCTGTACAGTTTCATTAACCTCACAGTCTTGCTTGAAACCAATCACATGACTGAATGGCCATAGTGACCTGAAAGTGTACCCTTTACTGAATAGTATTTTTTTTTCACTAGCAATACATTTTTCTTCTAGGAACCAGTTGTACCCAGAGGGTTTTTTTTGTTTTCTGCTCTCCATTCAGTATGTCCCTACCTGTAACTGCTAACCGTTTGATCCCGCTGGTGTTTAGGCAGTTATTTGTACATGTGCTTCTGAAGCGAGCACAGCAATTATTTGATTCCTTAGAATGTTCCTACAATCTGGAGTGACCCTACACTCGTCTTAACGGTATCTGTCAGAATACCTGCAGAAGAGAGATGGCAGGGTAGTTCAAGGAGCAGGTGACAGATTGCATTTAGCAAAGATGGGCATACTGGTGTGTGTGTGTGTGTGTGTGTGTGTGTATCCCATCCCACATGCTTCCTTTACGTGTGAAGTTGACATACTTCCATCAAGAGATAACATCTGCGTTCCCTCGCATTAAAACTGGGTGGATCTTTTAAACTACCTTGATCAAAAGAATACAGAAGTGTTGCTCTGTGAATTCAGAAGTGAGACTATAAAAGGCAATAGGATACTCTCTGTCTCTTTCTCTCTGTGTCACACACATGCGCGCACACACACACACACACACAATGGGAAGATCCAGGTGCCACATTCAAAAAGATCCACAGAGAGACCCATATGGGGAGAAATTGAGGTCCTCAACTAATAGCACCAATTTCTCTACCAGGTAAGCAAACCACCATGAAACTGCATGATCTAGTCCCAAATGCAACCGCATGAGAGACCCTATGCACAACCTTCTTTGCCAAGCTCTTCTTAAATTCTTGACCAACAGAAATTGTGAGAATTAGGACATGATTATTACTTTAAGCTCTTACCTTTGAGGGTGATTTGTTAAGCTGTTATAGGTAATTGAACAGAGGTTTAATAAAGGGACTATTCAAAAAGCTATGGACAGGCTGAGGATAATGATAAGAGATGGTACAGTATCCTGGAGCTTCTAATAACCAGGCTGTTATCACTCCTTGGCCTTGGAAGCACAGAGCTATAGAGAGAGGTCTACCTGGAGAGAAGCAATGATCTTTGCTCAAGGAATGCAGTCAGGCCAGTGCAGTCTTCAGGGAACTGGAGGGAATAACACCTCAGCCTCAGTGTCTTTTTCTTTCACTGTCTTTTTCTCTGGCTGAGTAGCTCCACATTGGCCCCTGGCCAAAGGCAAGCATTAGCAAATGAGTTGGCCTTTAATAAAGAAGGATACTGGGTGATATGTTGATATGTTTGATTAGCTGGAAATATATGCAAGGAAGAATCAGGTTTTTTAACTAGGTAGATCTTATAATGATTCTTTTTTTTTTTAATCTATTTTGAGCCTCACTAGACAACCTAGTACTGTCATTGTCCAATAATCCTACCCATACTGGCCAGCAAAGGCACTACTAGATTTAACATTGTACATCTTTCTTTTCTGTGAACTGTCAATAAAGAGGGAACTATATTAGTTGGAGAGCTCTAACCCCTTAAGAGGTGCCAGAGAGGATTTTATTAGCCAAAATATGTTATTCAGTGAATTAAAGATTGACTTTCCAGTTTCTCTCTCACTTTTGGTCTTACACTGATGTCTCTCCTTTGATCTTTCTTTATTCTGCCCTATCTATAGTTTTCTTCTACAGCTGATATCCTCAAACAGTGTGTTTGGGTAATCTCCATGATCTCACCACCCCCTTACTGTTTAAATGCCTAAAGTACCTTGTGTTCCAGCAATCCAAACTTCATGGGTCAATGTACTTTCCATCCTCTAATGTGCCTCTAATTACTGCCTTTCATTTGCTATCTGACATAATAAATAAGAGCCATCAGAAAATTTTACTCATTTAATTCGATACTCCTTTAAAAACATGATTAGAACCTAGATTCTCAACCAAGATTGAGAATATAATTTTAATTCTGAGTAACTTGATAAGGAAGCTCATTGGGAGAGATGATGCTAGATAATGTGTAAGTTTGGTCATGTTTCATGTCCTAGAAACTTCCTTTGTCTTTAAATGACACGAGCTAATTAATGAGCATTTATTATGTCAACAGTGCTATGTTAGATGATGCAAGAAAGACATGAGCAATCATAATTAGTGTCCCCAGGAAAGTATATTTAATTGATGACCAAATTCCTCCTTTATTTTACTCTCCTCATAATGAATCTCATTTAGAAAAGACTTTGTAGATCATTAATAGCATTGGCCAAAGAGAAGCCTGTTTATGTAACTGCAGTAGATTTCACAGATGTTGATAGACACTCATCTGCCTTTATGACACAGGGAGACTACAGTTCAAAGCCATAGAGGCTTAATTGAGGGTTACCCCTAAAACTACTTGGTGGCAGAGAAGAAATGATTTTCATATCTCCCCAGGATTTCCAGTTCAGTATTGTTTCACCTCACGCTGAGTATCTTTGCTCTAAAAGTTGTGTGGTTTTTCACATCTGTAAAGCCGACATGTCTTTGATGAACCTCAATATGTTTAAAGGAGAAATTATTTTCTCACAGAAGATACAGTGTCCTGCATACACTAGGTACTCAATAACTATTTGCTGAATGAATCAATGACAGGAACCTTCAGATAAACCCAGTTAAGTTCTGTTTCCTTTTTCTTCAAGTCGGCGTTGTGCAATGTTATCCTCAATTCAACCCTAAATCTATTTTCCCAGAAGCAGTGAGTGGTTTTCTACAAATATGCTATTTCTGGGATCTTGTTTGGCTCCAGTACTTTTTTTTAAAGAGCTTTGACTTTCCAGATTTGACTAGCAGCTGCTTTTTTGAATGATATACAGGACAACACATGCTTTTTCTGCCTGTTTCTTTCCTTCTGAACCCCAGAGGGATTGACATCAAGGATTGTGATTAATGGTTCTTCAGTATTTCCCTTGCCCTCCTCCACACTTTTGTACTATGTGCATCCTTCTTTAGAAACATCTATCTCCATCTATGTCTTGCTTTCTCATGTGTTTTTCCTTGTGGTGAGAATCTACTTAGCAAGCTCTTTTCCCATTCCTTTACCCTATTTCCTATTATTTTATCATCTAATCTCTTCTCTTCCATCCATTTTAACACATCATCATTATTTTCCCTAAATTTAGTTAAATTTATCAATAGTCTACTGTAGACCAAGCAATGTTCTAGGCTTATCTGTATGTCATTTCTATTAATTCATGTAGTCTTAAGAGGGTAGTGATATTATTTCTGTTTTTCAGGTGGGAAGGCACAAGTACAGTGTTGTCAAGTAATCTGCAAAGATTTACACATTGTAGCTGGATCAACCAAGTCCTGGCTTGCTTCCACATGTATGTCTAATAATATAGAAGGTGTACAAAGTTTTCTTTGTCATTTTGGTAGTGACAGTACTGTCACCGTTTTCATTCATTTAGTTGGGAAACTAGTAAGTGGGAAGTTAGAATTGCAAAGACTGATTTGGGAAGGAGAGATAGAAAAGAGAAATGAAAGTGCTATTTCTAACTTTTCTTCCAGCCATAACAGGGCCCCCAAGACCCCTCTGGCTTGTTAGAGTTTCTCTTAATTTCTTGTGAGTAATTTCCAGACTTTTTCCACTCCTTTCAAATCCTCTACCCAACCTAACCCTTCTCACTGCCAGGAGGTGACCTCACTTCATATTCCACTGTCAGTATAGAGAAATATTGGGCATCTCCCTGACTCTCAGCAAAAGAACATGCCTACTATCTATATTCTTTCCTGGGGAAATAAAGCCCTCCACTGATATGACCTCACTGGTCATCATTCATTTTTCCTTCCTAGCCAAGCTACTTGCCAAAGAGCCTTAATTGCTTCTTCCTCACTTTGTGGATACTTCTTATCCCTTCCTCACACTAAGGTCTGATTTGGCCTTGCCTCTCTCCAATTCTCCTGAACTTGCCATAATAAAGGTTACCACTTCTGTGTGGCATCCTTCATTCCTCTGTGACATGTGGTGTTATTGATCATTCCATCTTTGTAACTCTTAAATTTCATGGTCTCTCTGGCATGAAAGAAGAATCACCACCTGGCTCTTCTCTTAGACTTTTTTGTAATGGGCTTACCCTCTACTGCCCAATCTTTCTTATTTGGTACTCCTCAAAATTCTGGTCTTGGCCCTGTTTTCTAATGGAACTCATGGTTCACCACCACTTCAAGATTATAGCTGACTCCTCTTTTCTATATGCTAATAATTGCTTGACATTTCATCTTTTTTTTTTTTAAGGATTTTATTTACTTATTTGACAGACAGAGATCACAAGTAGGCAGAGAAGCAGGCAGAGAGAGAGGAGGAAGCAGGCTCCCTGCCGAGCAGAGAGCCCAACATGGGCCTCGATCCCACGACCCTGGGACCGTGCCCCGAGCTGAAGGCAGAGGCTTTACCCCACTGAGCCACCCAGGCGCCCCTTGACATTTCATCTTGAATGTTCAACAGATCTTTCAACTTCTCTCCCTCTCCCTCAGTGTCTTCTAGACCTGTTTTTCCTTCCATAATCCCTCTCACAGTTAATTGGTATCGCTGTTTGTCTGGTTACATGAACCAGAAACCAGGGAGCTACTCATAAATCTTTTCCTTTCCTGTTGATTACATCCCATCCCATCACATAAAATCAGTCAGTCCTCTAGTCATGATTATTTTACTTTCAAAAACTATTTGAACTTTCTTTCTACTCTATTCCTTCAATCATTTCCATACCATTTCTCACCAGTAACATAACAGCAGCATCAAACTGATTTCTCTGACTCCTTTTTCCCTTTCTGCCACATTTTTTCTTGCCAGAGTGAACCATGTAGAAGGGGGAAAGTGACCATGTCTCCCTTCTGCTTATCATTCTTCAGTAGCATTACTTCATGGACATATACATTTATAGTTGCATAACACACTGTTGAAAGAGCTCTCCTAGCCTGACCTCTGGCCACATTTCTAGTTGCATCTATGTAGCATCTGAAGCCTTTTTACCTTGCTACCCCTAATTTTCCTATACTTTAAGTGTTTGTTTAAGCTCTTTTTTTTTTTTTTTCTTTTAACTTGGAATACCTTTCTCTTTCTCCATCCCTCCACTTTCCTAAGTCCTCCCTATCCTTCAATCACCAGGTTGGAATTTTCTCCGGGAAGTCTTCCCCAAATCTTTAATCAAGGCTACAAAGATTTATCACAATTCCCTGAGTAGATGCTTAATAAATGTTGAACTTTCTTCAAGCTACTGACCACACCCACATGTCCTGATTGCATCTCCTAATTTAAAGGAAATGTGGAAACTTTAAGAATGCATTCATCTGGGATACCTGGGTGGCTCAGTTGGTTAAGCAGCTGCCTTCGGCTCAGGTCATGATCCCAGCGTCCTGGGATCGAGTCCCACATCGGGCTCCTTGCTCAGCAGGGAGCCTGCTTCTCCCTCTGCCTCTGCCTGCCATTCTGTCTGCCTGTGCTCACTCTCTCTCCCTCTCTCTGACAAATAAATAAAATCTTTAAAAAAAAAAGAATGCATTCATCTTCTTGACATCAAATAGTCAAATATTCTTTTCTTTATTTGACATTAAAATATATATCTATTTATCTATCTTAATTTAAATTCAATTAGCCGAGGTGTAGTACATCATTAGTTTTTTTATATAATGTTCAGTGATTTATTAGTTGAGTACATTACCTAGTGCTCATCATATCATGCATGCATTTTAATCCCCATCACCCAGTTATCCTATCCCCCTACCCACCTCCCTTCCTACAACCCTCAGTTTGTTTCTCAGAGTCAAGAGTTTCGTATCGTTTTTCTCCTCCTCTGATTTCTTCCTTAAATATTGCCCCCCACCCCATCACTATTGTCCTCTGCACTATTCCTTATGTTCTACATATGAGTGAAACCATATGATTATTGTGTTTCTCTGATTGACTTATTTCACTTAGCATAATACCCTCCATTTTGGAGGTTTCTCAGGGCATTAAAAATAGAACTACCCTATGACCCAGCAATTGCACTACTGGGTATTTACCCCAAAGATACAGATGTAGTGACTAGAAGGAGCACATGCACCCCAATGTTCATAGCAGCAATGTCCACAGTAGCCAAACTGTGGAAGGAGCTGAGATACCCTTCAACAGATGAATGGATAAAGAAGATGTGGTCCATATATACAATGGAATATTACTCAGCCATCAGAAAGGATGAATACCTACCAATTACTCTTTTCTCTACTTATACTGTGTTTTTCTTTTCTCCTATTCTGACTGATTCTTCTCTTCTTTTGTCCAGAGTCTCTTCCAAAAGCAGAATAAATAAGAGCAGCCATATCATCAGCTGCAGTAATAACTACATACACATCAAACAATTAGAATGAGAGGGAGAGATGGGAGATACTCTGAATGAGCCAAGTTCTCATTATCTGCATCATGGAGTTAACTGATGGCATAAAGAAACAGTGGCATAAGAATATTTTTTAGACATTTTTGTGAGAAATCTTCAGAATTAAAATTAGAAATGATGATGTTTCCTTTGGGGAGTGGGAGTGGAGGTGAAAAAGGGGGAATGGATGATTTCTCTAATGATATGTTTGTTTCTATTAGAAGCAATGCTTTGCTATCAAGGATGTGTGATATAAGATAGGCACCTTAACAAAAAGAGTAATAATATTGCTTATCTCTCAAGGATATTTTCATTCAGTAACTTAATAAAATATGAAGGAGCTTTGTAAATTTTAGAGTGTGGTTCAATTCTCTTGTTACTTTATTAAGAAAAGGTTTGTATTACTCCCATGAAAATTAATAATGTGAACAGGGTTCCCAGCCACTATCCATTTTGAAATCAAATTCTCTTTCTAATGATTATCAGTATCTACATCTCCAGGACAAATTGGTTTTACTTAATCCATACAACACAGCATTAAAAAAGAAGAATCTATTAACAGTAGTATCATTACTACACTCACCATTGGTACAGAAAAGAGAGTTTATGCAAGTTATTAGGTTTTTTTAAGGTTTCTACTCTTTATAAGGAATTGTGGAAGTTGTGAAAAATATCAGATGGATAAAGAGAACTTCTATTGTTAAGTAGCTCACAATACATTAACAACTGACTGCATTTTCAAAATGTGAAAAGCATTTGTCATAGAAATAAAACAAACAATTCTAAAATTTGACATACCCTGAATAGCCAAAGAAAAGCAAAGCTGGAGGCATCACAATTCCAGATTTCAAGTTATATTACAAAGCTGTAGTAATCAAGACAGTATGGTACTGCCACAAAAATAGACACATAGGACAATGGAACAGACCAGAAAACCCAAAAATAAACCCACAATTATATGGTCAATTAATCTTTGACAAAGCAGGAAAGAGTATCCAATGGGAAAAAGACGGTATCTTTAACAAATGCTGTTGGGAAAATTGGACAGCTAGCTGCAGAAGAATGAAACTGGACCATTTCCTTATATCGCACATAAAAATAAATTCAAAATGAGTTAAAAATCTAAATGTGAGACCTGCAACCATAAAGATCCTAGAAAAGAGCACAGGTTGTAATTTCCCTGACATCAGCCATAGCAACTTCTTTTCTAGATAGTCCCCTGAGGAAGAGAAGCAAAAACAAAAAGAAACTGTTGGGACCATATCAAAATAAAAAGCTTCTGCACAGTGAAGGAAATAGTCAACAAAACTAAAAGGTAACCTACAGAATGGAATAAGATAATTGCAAATGATGTATTTAATAGAGGGTTAGTATCCAAAATATATAAAGTACTGATACAACACAACACCCAAAAAACAAATAATCCAATTCAAAAATGGGCTGAAGATAAGAACAGACATTTCTGCAAAGAAAATATCCAGATGGTCAACAGACACATGAAAAGATCCTCAACATCACTCATAATCAGAGAAATGCAAATCAAAACTACAATGAGATATCACCTCGCAACTGTCAGAATGGCTAAAATCAAAACCACAAGAAACAACAAATGTTAGCTATGATGTGGGGGAAAACCCTTTTGCACTTTTGGTTGGAATGCAAATTGGTGCACCCACTATGAAAAACAGTATGGAACTTCCTCAAAAAATTATCCACAATCACACAAGTGGGCATTATTATTCAGAGAATACAAAAACACGAATTCCAAAGGATATATGTACCAGTATGTTTATCATAGCATTATTTACAATAGCAAAGTATGGAAGCAGTTCAAGTACCCAACAACAGAAAAATGGAAGAAGATGTGATCCATATATATAGATGTATCACAAATAGATATACATATAAATGAGTTGTATATACATGTATGTATATATATGTACAAACACAATGGAATATTATTCAGCCATTAAGAAGAATGAAATCTTGCCATTTGCAATGACATGGATGGAGCTAGTGAGTGAAATGTTAAGTGAAATAAGTCAATCAGAGAAAGACAAATACCATATGATTTCACACATATGTGGACTTTTGGAAACAAGTGAAAAATGGGGGGGGAAGGAACAAACGAATAAAGTGTAGCATTTATCATGATGAGCACTAAGTAATGAATGCATAGAATTTTGAATCACTATATTGTACAATTGAAACTAATGTAACACTGTATGTTAATTATACTGGAATTAAAATAAAAAACTTAATAAGAAAAAAAAATTGACCACATTCGTGAAAAGCATTTGAAATATATCCAAAGATGGAATTGCTAAATTTTAGTACCTGAATGTTTCTTTATATAATGTTGCATGCATGTCGAGTAAGGAGATCATGATGTAAACAATATTGAGTGTTATGAGATTTTTTTTTAATTTTAATTTTTAATTGAATTTTACAAACATGACAGAAATGTTTGGTTATATTTTTAATGAGCCATTTCCTTATTTGGTAATGGTTTCATTCTTATCATAAAAGTAAAATTACATGTCTTTTTTCACATATCTCTTACTGTTTGATGACCCAGTCTTGTTTTCTAGGGCTCTAACTTTCATATCTGCTAGACATAGCACTTAAGTAATGCCCTCTCTCTCTGTTTCCTTAAGAATGACAAATTCTGTACCAGTAATACTGTTTAATCTTCTAATAAAATAAACACATTATAGTAAAGTACTTTGGCTTTTTGCTTCTTAATTACTCTAATTTGGGTCCCAGCTGGGGCTCATCTCTTGACAATCTTCATTCCATCAGATAAAGGGGAATTGTTTAAAACTGTTCTGAGTTAGTTGTAAACAATGGACCAGCTTCTAAAAGGTTTATTTCAAAGTTGATATCTGATAAAAGCAAAATATTAAGGCTGAATCAACATGAAAAATGTTTTGAGACTTTTCCCTGTTCAGATGGTCTCAGTTCATTATTGTGATTAACCTGAAGACATCTTTTATTTAATGGCTTCATTTAACTGTTATGAAAACTTTTAAAAGTTTTTTTTTATATCTTTTATTTTAAAGATACACTGAATGACTAAAATAAGGAATTTTTAAAACCGTGCAGGAGATAGGGTAAAAGAGTTCATTTTAGGTAAATGGTGAAATACAGGAACATTGAGGACTCTGGCGAAGATCTAGATGAAGAAGGAAAAAAAAAAATAATAGTGGGGACAAAAGAACATATGCAGCATAGGTAAAGACGCACCAGAGGATTGTGTGCCCAAGATCCTTCTTATCTCTATTTTCATATTAATACGCATAAGTATTCTGTTCAAAAATGCTATTCAGAGAGGAGAGAGAGGTTACTAGAGATAATTAGGAGATTATCTAGAGATAACTAGGAGATATACAGACGGTATGTGTGTATATATATATATATGTAAAATATATACGTGTAATATAAACGTAAAGAAGCATTTTCTTTTTTTTTAATTTTTATTTATATGACAGAGATCACAAGTAGGGAGAGAGGCAGACAGAAAGAGAGGGGGAAGCAGGCTCCCCGCTGAGCAGAGAGCCCAATGTGGGGCCATATCCCAGGACCCTGGGATCATGAACTGAGCCGAAGGCAGAGGCTTTACTCCACTGAGCCACCCAGGTGCCCCAAGAAGCTTTTTCTAATTACTGGTAACTAGCAAATTCAGAAAGGTAGAACAAAGAAAATTACATAAGAGTCCTTATACTTCCCACTGCAAGCAGAAATCCTATTAACATTTTCTGTCTGTAATTTTGTTAACTTTTTTATTTTTTAAAGCTTTCACTTTTATTTCTTATTTTTAAACTTTAAAAATTATAACACACATTAACTACTTATTAAAATAATTATTTTTCTACCTCATATATGGAAAATGCATAATTCATAAATATACAACTTGAGTTTTCATAAATGGAATGCACAGTCATTACATCAGATAGTTTTCAACTGTTTACATTTTAAAAAGAATCAGATGCCACCTGCTACATGACTCTTTTTCTTAGCCCTGCAGTAGAAATAATTGTTTCCTGATTGTGACAGAATTAGCTAGATCCATTAAAGGGGACTGCAGATGAAAAGAGGGGTCTTGGTCACAGAACCAGCATGGTCATCAACCCTGATGCAGCCGTCCTGGCGAGACACGCAGAGCTGTGAAGGAGAGTGCTGTGGAACATAAAATCATCCAATTATTCAAGGTCCTCTCTGGAAGATGAGAACCCAGAGAGCAAATGGCAGTGAGAGGCCAGCACTGGTAGCACCAAGAGGGCAGTGGTGATGACAGCCCCAGGGCAAGAGGCAGTCTAGGTGGGGACTTGAGAAGAGAAGCACCAGCAGCCTGACTGTTCAAGCATATGAATGTCAACAGAGACCTGGCTCTAAGAGAAGTGGGTAACCAGAGCAGAATAAGTGGGCAGGAACTTCAGCTGGGGCCAGAGTATAAATGTAAAAAGCCTTGGAATGAACAAAGGTCCTACAGTGGGAGAGAACCTCAGTAAGACAAGGGATGGGAGCATTTAAGAAAATCAGAAGAGGAACTGAATCACAACCATAACAGGAATATCAATACTAGCAGGAGACTAGAAAGAGACAGGAGGTATTTTAAATAAATCAAATTTTCCTTATTTGTATCTGAGAATCAGGGTATGGTATATACAACTAATACATAAAAAAATAGAAATACAGAATAGAGAAGAGAAACAATAGGGTAGAAATAGGAAGGTATAATGGAAAGTTGACACAAGAAGATATGAAAAAAAAAAGTAGGAATAGAAAGAATAAAAATAGAAGTAAGTAGAAAAAATAAAGAAATGAAATAGAAGTGATCTAAGTAAAAGTATCTTGAATGGTGTGATGAATATTTAGGTAGAATAGAATAACAGTTAATTAAAAATGCTATTTTAGGCCACTTGTATTCTTCTTGTCATTCATTTTAAATAACATTTAATTTTAGTTCTGATTTCTTCTTAGAGGAATTAGAAGAAGAATTTTAAAATCAGTTTTAGAGTAGTTTCCTTGAAAAGCGTTCGTTTATTGTGAACATATAATTTAAGGCAAGGTAGCCAAATAATGCCTCCTGGATACATTTTAACTTTTGGGATTCACTGATTTTTCTTTGAAAAACACAAAAGCAATGGACTATTACTCAGCCATCAGAAAGGATGAATAGTAACTATTTACACTGACATGGATGGAACTGGAGGGTATTATGCTGAGTGAAATAAGTTGGAGAAAGACAAGTGTCAAATGGTTTCACTCGTTGGTGGAATATGGGAAACAGCACAGTGGATCCTAGGGGACAGGAAGGAAAACTGAATGGGAAGTCATCAGAAAGTGAGAAAAACCATGAGAGACTCTTAACTCCAGGAAATAAACAGAGGGTTGCTGGAGGGGAGGTCGGTGGGGGGATTGGGTAATTGGGTGAAGGGCATTAAGGAGGACACATGATCTGATGAGCACTGGGTGTTACATGCAACTGATGAATTATTGAACACTGCATCTGCAACTAATGATGTCCTATATGCTGGCTAATTGCATCTAAATAAAAAAATAAATATACAAATGTCATTTTCTGGAACCTCATTTTTGATTTATAGCTCTACTAAGTATAGAGTTCCAATTGAAAGTAATTATCCCTGAATAATATAAAGATAGTGCTCCACTATTTTTTAACAGCTCTTGGAGCTGTTGACAACATGCAATTAGTGTCTTTGTCATTCTTTTCTAGGTAATTTATAGTTTCTCTGGCAACTTTAGGTTTTGGGTGTTTTTTTTTTTTTAATTCATTCTCACCAACCTAAGTTCATATATGGATTTATTTTATCAATCCAGTTCCACACTCAGCATACTGTTTTTGTTTTTGTTTTTGTTTTAACATATAATTTTAATTTGAGGTCTCATGTAATCCTTCAGTCTGGAAAGTTCTCACCTGTTTGAGTATTGATGTTCTATATCCTGTTAGATATTGGTAATCTACTGAGTCTGTCCTCTATGTGTCTCTGTTATTGTTGTTATTGACATATAATTCTTACATCATAAAACATACTCTATTAAAATAAGTCTACAGTAGTTTTTAGTATATTCTCAAAGTTGTGTAACTATCACTACTGTCTAATTCCAGAACATTTTAATCACCTTCAAAGGAAATCATGTACTCACTAGCAGTTATTTCCCTTTCCTTACTTCCTTAATCCCTGGACACCACAAATTTACTTTCTACCTCTATATACTTGTTTATTTTAGATAATTCATATAATTAGAATCATACAGTATGTGGACTTTTTTGGCCTGGCTTCTTTAACTTAGCACTATATTTTCAAGGTTCAACCATGTTGTAGCATGAGTCAGTACTTTATTAATTTTTATGGCAGACTAATATTTCATTACATTGATATGCCGTATTTTATTTATTCATATAGACAATTGAGTTGTTTATACTCTGTGGCTACTATGAATAATACTCTGCAGATATTTGTGTATAAACTTTAGTGTGCATATATATTTTTTCAGTTCTCTGGCTTATGTACTTAGGAATAGAATTGCTGGGTCATATGGTTATTTTAACTTTTTGAGAAACTGCCAAACTCTCTTCCAAAGATGCTACACTATTTTACATTCCCCCCAGCAATGCATGAGGGTGTTAGTTTCTCCATATCCCAAATAATAGTTGTTATTGTCTCTTTTTTATTAATAGCCATTCTAGTGGGTATGAAGATATATATCACATTGTGGTTTTGATTTGCATTCTCCTAATGACTATGATGTTGAATATCTTTTCACGTACTCATGGTCATTTGTATATCGTCTTTGGAAAAATGTCTACGAAATCTTTTGCTCGTTTTTAAATTGGGTTATATTTAATGGTTGAGTTATAAAACTTCTTTATTCTTTATTCTGGATGCTAGACCCAATCAGCTATATGATTTGCAAATATTTTCTGCCATTCTGTAGGTTCTCTTTTCACTTACTTTAACCCACTGAGCCACCCAGGTGCCCCGTCTTTTCTCTTACTTTATGATGTTTTTTGAGGCACAAAAGTTTTCAATTTTGATGAAGTTCAGCTTATCTGGTTAATTTATTTTATTTTATTTTTTATATTCTAGTTTATTTTTTGGTTGATTATTTTTTTGTGTCATATCTAAGAAACCATTGTATAATACAAGGGTATGAAGATTTACATCAATGTTGCCTTCCATGAGTTTTATAGTTTTATATCTTAAATTTAGATCTTTGATCTATTTTGAGTATATTTTTACATATGGTGTGAGTTAAAAGTCCAGTTTTCTCATTCATGTGGATATTCAGTTGTCCCAGCATCATTTGTTGCAAAGACTATTCTTTTCTTCCACTGAATTATCTTGGTATTCTTATTGAATTCAGTTGACTATGAATATATGGATAATGGTGACTGTTCTTCTCCACCAGTGCTCATGCTCCAAGAGCCCCTGCGCTAGTCCCCTGACTCACACAGTGGCTCTGGCTCTGGTCTCTGTGTGTGCTTGGGCCACGTTTCCCTATAGGAGATAAATTCAGGCCACCAGCATCTCTGTCCAGCCCACAGTTCAAAAGCTGGCACTGTTAGCCTTTACTTTGTCCTCTCTGTTTTCATTTACTTTCTCTTTTTATATTAATACATAATTTCTTAGCTAGTATTTATTTTTATTGATGTAAAATATTGTCTGTTAGGGGTATCTGAGTGGCTCAACCAGTGAGGTGTCCGACTCTTGGTTTCAGCTCAGGAGTCATGATCTCAGGGTACTGGGATCAAGCTCAGCTTCAGACTCTCTGCTCAGTGGGAAATCTGCTTGAGGATTCTCTCCCTCTCCCTCTACCCCTTCCCCCCTCCCCTCAAATAAATAAATATATAAATATATGTTTAAAAAATATCTCTCTACTTACCTATCTAATTTCTCTGTGTATGGTGGGAGGGGCTCTTATCTTTTGTGTGTCTCTTTTTGCATCTTGACCAGAAATACACAAAATATATGTGTATGTATATATATATATATATATATATATATATATATATATATATATATTCCGTATATTCTGTGTCAAGTACCTACTGTTAGAATAATGCTGTGGAACAACTACAAGTCCTCAGTTGCATATAATTATAACACTTAGTGCTCACAGTCCGGGAATGGTTGGCTACAAAGTTCTGCTGATTTTGGCTAGGTTTATTTGATGATCTGGAAGTTGGCTGGCTCTTGGCTAATTTAGGCTAGCCTCAGCTAGGATCACTGGGACTTTCAACCTCCAGTCAGCTAGCTCAGGCATTTTCTCATGGGGATGTTAGAAACAAAGAGAGAAGGCAGAAGCCCGGTTCCAATTCTCAGCTATTTCTGTTAAGATAACTGTGGCTAAAATAAGTTGCATGTCTGTGTCTGTGCTGCTTATGCTGGGAGGGCACTGAAGTAACATGGAAATGGCAAAGGTATGGATGGATATGTGAAGAACTGGGGACACATTTTATAATAAATCTATTACAGGAATTTAAAGAGTATGTGTTCTATGACTCCATTATATAAAAAGAAAAGGAAGAAAAATGAAGAGGGTAAGAGATTGATATTGATATCAATTTCGATTGATTGGAGATTGATATCTTTGATAAGAAATAGAGAAAATTTTGCTGGCATAATATCAAGCTACTTATTAGACATGTTGAAGTTCACTATATTGCGCTGTATACTTTTATAAATGATTGGCAGTTCTCCATAATAAAAATTAAAATAAGGTATAGTCTATGTTTGTTAGCTATAAAAGTCTATCTAGGTCCATTATATTAAAGCTATTGTTCTACTCAAAGCTTATATATTTCTAGTTATGTATTTCTATTGGTCCTTCATTTTTTTTTTTTTTTGGTCCTTCATTTTTTAATATGGTTATACTAAACCCTCCCACTATAATTGTGGTCTTTTCATGAGCTTTCCCAAGAAAATATTTTTGGAGCATGTTTGAAAAAAATTAAAGGTAGCAGACAGCACCACACTCCCTTTCATAGTTAGAAGGGTATGTGTTGAACAGATCTATCCTGAAATTTGTGAGTGTATATGGAAACTAGATATTCTTCATTTCTGTTTGAGGATTACTGAGAAGCTTGTCTACGTTCTGTAAGCTAGCGGAGCATTAGGGGTGGCAGGGCTAGGAATGAGATACTCATGTTCATTTCTGATTTTTGGCTTATGGAGAGGCTCCTGTTAGCTCCTGTGACCTCTGGTATGTTGATGTTAGGGTTAGCCATCAGAGCTGTCTTGGTGATAAATTGGCTAAATAATTAGATACATTCCCAGAAGGGAATATGTAGTTAGTGGCTCACATGAGCCCTAGGGAAAGTGGCTGTCCCTCTGAGGGTCCTTTGTGCCCAGGAGCAGAAACGAACCTAATTCATATACTGTGTAAACATTTGTATCTTTGTTTTCATTTACTCTTATGTATAGTTTTTAAAATTGAAAATATTTTTCCATTATATATGTGTGTGTGCATTGCACTGTTACTTTCTTTTGATACAGTTCTGTGTCAAGATTTCATGTGATAGAATACCAAGATCTCATGTGATAGAATGCCAAGTTATCAGAATATTTTGAAAATATACTCATTACCTTTATTCATGAAGTAGAAGCAATAAAACAGTAGAGATAGGTAACAATTACCTGTCACTCTGCTCTGAAACTGTCTTGCCATTCCCTTTCATTATTACCACCTTGTGATACCACTGAACAGGTTGACCTCTGGCTCTTGAAGAACCCTTTGTTTTCCCTCCTAATATCATGTTGGAATTTGAAAGAACAGTGGGCCTTTTGGTTCACTGCATTCCACTGGGACCCTTCCAACTCCAGCTCATTAGAAACACCCCCGAGTCTGAGGACTAACTATGATGTCATATGTCATAGCAATGAAGTAATTGTGGCAGGCCAAGGCAAAGAACAATTTTATTTTTGCTGCTTTGAGAAATTTCCTATATTGTTTCAAATATAACTCTCACCTTTCTAGTATGACTTAACATATGTAGATTCTCAGGGTCAAAAGAACAAGTGAAAATTTATTAGATAAGGTCAACCTGGAATTAGTCGAGGAGATGTTTGTGTAGATGACCACCTTCCCTTGGTTTGGCTCAATATTTCTGTCCCTTTACGGTGCTTCTAATTATAAACATTTTATTCCAGAAGGAAGTGTGTGAGAAGACTGTAAGGAGTTCTGTGGGAGGCTCTATTGTCTTCTTCTGAGTTTAAGGAGATAAGTCTTTATATCTTTTATACTGGCTAACACTGTCTCCTTTTTCAGGATAGTTTTGAATGGAAAATTGCTAATCTGGAATAGATATACTTCTGTCAGTTTATATCAAATAAAATCTTCCACAAAATATTTTCCATATTCCATTTTTTTTGAGGAAAGCAACTTAAGCAATTTTTTAACTCTAAAATTTCCTTTATTCCCCCAGTATACTTTCAGCAAATTAATTGAAAATTAATGAGTGCCATTATATGCACACTACTGATTTTAGATGCAATGTTTTGTATATCTTAACACACTCTTCCAAACAATGATCTTGGCTGGCCCTTTCAAACTGTAATGAAGACACTTTTTATAGCCCTGCTCAGAACACAGGAGACCAACTCTTCTCCGATCACAATCTAAATGCTGCAGTCAGATGATATAAAGAAAGGTAAAGAAAGTTCCAAATCCAGAAAGGAGAATATCAACAAAAGCCTTTTCTTTTTTCTCTTTTTTAGTACTTTTCTGAGATTAGGATTTAATGAGAAAATGATTGGTGAAATGTTTTTTGTTGTTCTTTTTTCCAAGAAAACATCTATAGTTTTCATCATATTTTCAACAAGGTATTTTTTCCTCAAATATTCAGAACTCTCTCCAAACTATAGTTTTATTTACTATTATAAATACTTAAAAACTATATATAAAGAATAAATGGAAAGAAAGACTTTAATGTTTACCTAGTACATGAATATATAATAGGAGTGGCACTTCCATTCTCAGTCACCTAGTTTCTAAATTTCAAAGTAAACTTCAACTCTGTCATTTTTTTATACCCATACTCAGTCAACTGTTATTTCCCTCAGAGAAGCAGTCTACTAGTCAGATTTTGCTACAATAATACCATATAACAGACAACCTCAGATTCTCAGCAGCTTACACTAACAAGCATATATTTCCTGCTCAACGATCTGGGTTGAATTGGAGATGTAAACAAAAATGAAATAAAATACAAAAATGGTCTTTCATTTAAAAGTTGATAATGCTGAAAAAAGAAATTCAAAATCATATAAACAAAGCAAACAAAATAAAATCAGACCAAGACCACTTGGTGTGCCATCCTAGCTATATTTATCCTTTTGGAGTTGCCCTATCAGTGCTTCTCAAAAATTGTTTCCTTCATCCTCTTGTTTGTCAAATTCTAGACTTAAATCCTCATGCAAAAATCACATCTAAAATAAGACTCATCTTCCCTATTGTCTACTTCTTTAACACCTCATTGTCTACTTAATCAGTTGTTCCCCTTAACTTTATCAATAAATTTATATCAACCAAATTTCAGAATGATTTTCACCTCCTTCATGTTTATTTAACTCAACAATATATAGAATTATTGCCATTATTTTCCACACTTGGTTCCCTTTCCTGATCCATTTTGAAAAAATCAAAACTCAGTTTCCCTTCTCCTGGCCAGTTCAGTTTAGGTCATTTCTTGCCTCCTTTCTAATTTACCTCTAACATTAGCTCTTTCCTAGACTAATGAAATTGTTTCCTCTGTGGTCCCCTTGTTTCCAATCTCCCTTAATGTTTAGTCTGTTATGCCCCTAATGTAAGAGTTCCCATAGGAATTGAATTCCTTTGTTTTTATTTCGAGCTTCTGAAAACTGACTCCACCTGAAATTCAGAACCATTTAATTACTTATTGGACACAAAACTAAAAATTGTCTCTGTCATACACTGCATCAAAATCTGAGAGTACAGACTCATAAAAATGTCTGAGAGAAAGTAGATGTTTACCATGTTCTAGTGAACATGCTGTGTAGGAATTGGATGAAAATATTTTTATTTTTAATTTTTAATATATTCATTTTAATAGTTATAGATTATTTTTAATATCTCAAAAAGTGACTAGTCTATCAAAATTATGGTTGCTTAGATAGCATTACCCAGAAGGAAGCTTAAGTTAGAAGTAATGTTAGGTATGAATCAATTTAAAGAAAATACTAAATCAGTAAGGATAAACAAATAGGCAAAAATTGAGAAAATTATGAAGAAAATGATTGAAGATTAGTAGTTGGTCCAGTAGTGGCTGTGTTGGGGGAAAAGAGTGGAAAAATGGGAGATACTTCTTAGAAGACAGACTGGGGCATATCTTGTGTAGGAGTGGGATACTTTTAAATCAGACTGATTTTAGTCTGTTTCCTCCTGAGGGGAGGTACATCACAAGGTCATTACAAACAGGGGTAAGTTTATCAACAAGGTTTTACTGACTGATAAACAGACCAAAAAAATGTTTAGTGCCTTAAAAAAATCAATCAACTATTATTAGCTTCTGATTCTGAGGGTCAGTTGTCTGGGTTGGGCTCTGCTAAGTGGTTCTTCTGGTCTTGGTGGAGCTTACCTATTTATCTGTGATCATCTGCTGGGTTTGCAGGGAACAGAAGTTCTAAGTTGGCATCAGATCAGCAAGTTTGTCTCTCTTACTCTCCATGGTCCCTTATCATCTAGCAGGGCAGTGTGGGTTTATTCACTTGTAGAATAAAGGATTTCCAAAGAGAGAGTGGAAGCAAGTTAGGACTCCTCATACCCAGGCTTAGGTTTTACACATGATGCTTTTGCCACATGTATTTATTTATTTTTACTTTTTTACTTTTTATTTTTTGCCAAAGAAAGTCACAGACTTCACTATTCAAAGGATGGCAAAACAGCCTTCCCCTCCCCTCTTTCTTCTTCCAGCTTTATTGGGGTATAATTAACAAATGTATTTAAAGTATATGGTGTGATGATTTCATGTACATATACATTGTGAAATGATTACCACAATCAGGTTAATTAAAGTAGTCATCTCTATGCATATTTACTTTTTATGTGATGAGAATTCCCAAGTTTTATTTTCTTACTAAATTTGAACTACATAATACCGTGTTACTAGTTATAGTCACTATGCTATACATTGGATACTCAGAAATTATTCATGTTATAACTGAAGGCTTGTGTCCTTTGACCAGCAACTTCTAACACTGCATCCTACCTCCAGTCTTTGATAACCACCACTGTACTCTGTTTCTATGAGCTCAACTTTTTTTTTTAAGATTCTACATATAAAGGAGATCATATATAATAATTGTTTTTCTCTATCTAGCTTATTTTACTTAGCATAATGTTCTCTGGATTCATCCATGTTTTTGTAGATGGCAGGAATAACATTCCATTGTGTATATATACATACCACATTTTCTTCATCCATTCATCCATTTACAGACACTAGGTTGCTTTCATATCTTTCCTACTGTAAATAATGCTGCAGTGAACATGGGGCTTTAGATGCTTCTTTATTTACTGATTTTGTTCCTTTCCAGATACATACCCAGAAAGGAGATTGCTGGATCATATAGTAGTTCTATTTTGATTTTTTTTAGGAACATCCATACTCTTTTCCCTAATAGCTATACCAGTTTACATTCCCACCAACATGCTGTGCACAAGGGTTCCCTTTTCTCTGCATTCTGTTCAATACTTGTTATTTCTTATCTTCCTGCTAAAAGCTGTCCTAATAGGTATGAGTCTCATTGTGGTTTTTATTTGCAGTTATCTAATGATTAGTGATATGGTGTGCTGTTTCATGCACTTGTTGACCTTTGGTATCTCTTGGAAAAGTGTTTATTTGGGTCTTTTGTCTATTTTTAATTGGATTTTAAAAATTAACCCTTATTATTATCAGATATATGATTTGCAAATATTTTCTCCCATTCTGTGGGTTGCCTTTTTATTTTATTGATTGTTTTCTTTGCTGTACAGAACTTCTTAGTTTGATGTAGTTCCAATTGTTTATTTTTCCTCTCCTTTCCCTCCTGATGGAAGAGTTATGAAGTCATATATTAAAGGGTGTGGATATAAGAAAGAGTGAAGGATGATGTCCAAATACAGCACATGACTAGTTTTATATTTTGTAATTCATTCATTAAAAACTGTTGAATGCTAAACAAACTATAGAATTAATTGGGATCAAGTGGTATTTAAGGCATGATGACCATTGAGAAAGCTAATATAAGTCAATGAAAAATCATGTGAGACTGAACTAGGGCAGTAGGGGTATAAAGGTGTTTGAGGTATTGTAAAAGGAGAGTCCTAAGACTTGCCATGGTGGCATGACAATGAAGTGTATGGTGTGGTGAAAGGTACGGATAGAAGTTGTGCTCCTGCACAACTAGTGGGATGATGAGTTGCTGTCATGTAAGAGGAGGAAATTAGACTTGTTGGGATTAGTGGGAGGTGGAAGAATTGAGATGCTGGTGTGTTATCTGTGTGTCTGTGTCCAGAAGGAAATTTGAAATTTGTATCTGAACCTCAGTACTGAAGTCAAGAATGGAGATGTAAATTTGAGAATCATTCATAATTTAGTAAGAACTCGAATGCTCTCCCCTATGGCTAAAGGCTCTTGGCACACCTGTAGCTGATCTGTGACATGACAGTGGGCTTCAGTCTACCAGTTGGGCAATATGGGTTCAGTAAACTGCTCAGAGTAGCAGAACTAATAAGTAGAAAAATTGTGATAGAAGTTCAGTTTGCTTGACTCTGAAATTTAGATTCTTTCTCCGATTCCAAGCAGTGATTTTAGTCGAGGTTTTAGGATTAATAGATTATGGTTCTGGTTTGTCATTTGAAAGTATCCTGAGACTGTTGGCTAAGACAATTATTGTATTATCTCTCTGATATGAGGAATTTAAGAGGCAGGGCAGGGGGTTTGTGGGGGTAGGGAAGGAAAAAATGAAACAAGATGGGATTGGGAGGGAGAAAAACCATAAGCGACTCTTAATTTCATGAAACAAATTGAAGGTTGCTGGGGCATGGGGGGGGTAGGGATAAGATGGCTGGGTTATGGACATTGGGGAGGGTATGTGCTATGGTGAGTGCTGTGAAGTGTGTAAGCTTGATGATTCACAGACCTGTACCCCTGAAGCAAAGAATACATTATATGTTAATTTAAAAAAAAAGATATATGATGTCTTTTTTAATTCCTAAATTTGGCTCAGTATTGTGGGATAAGCAATGATGATTCTTCCATTTCTGCTAATTTACATAGATAATCTAAAGTAATATTAACTAAGACCATACCATATTACAGAAATGAGCAATTCATTTTTACTGTCAATATGTAGACTTATAGATGTGTATCAACAGCCAATGTATATATTTTTAGAAGCACTAAACCAATTTACTTAGACATAATTAACTTTATATATTCTTTTTTTTAAATTTCATTTCAGCGTAACAGTATTCATTGTTTTTGCAACACACCCAGTGCTCCATGCAATCCATGCCCTCTCTAATACCCACCAACTGGTTCCCCCAACCTCCCACCCCCCCGCCCCTTCAAAACCCTCAAATTGTTTTTCAGAGTCCATAGTCTCTCAAAGGTTGATATCCAGGATCTATAAAGAACTCCTCAAACTCAACACACACAAAACAGACAATCAGATAAAAAAAATAGGCAGAAGATATGAACAGACACTTCTCCAATGAAGACATACAAATGGCTATCAGACACATGAAAAAATGTTCATCGTCACTAGCCATCAGGGAGATTCAAATTAAAACCACATTGAGATACCACCTTACACCACTTAGAATGGCCAAAATTAGCAAGACAGGAAACAACATGTGTTGGAGGGGATGTGGAGAAAGGGGAACCCTCTTACACTGTTGGTGGGAGTGCAAGTTGGTGCAGCCACTTTGGAGAACAGTGTGGAGATTCCTCAAGAAATTAAAAATAGAGCTTCCCTATCACCCTGCAATTGTACTACTGGGTATTTACCCCAAAGATACAGATGTAGTGAAAAGAAGGACCATCTGTACCCCAATGTTTATAGCAGCAATGGCCATGGTCACCAAACTGTGGAAAGAACCAAGATGCCCTTCAACGGACGAATGGATAAGGAAGATGTAGTCCATATACACTATGGAGTATTATGCTTCCATCAGAAAGGACGAATACCCAACTTTTGTAGCAACATGGATGGGACTGGAAGAGATTATGCTGAGTGAAATAAGTCAAGCAGAGAGAGTCAATTATCATATGGTTTCACTTATTTGTGGAGCATAACAAATAGCATGGAGGACAAGGGGAGATGGAGAGGAGAAGAGAGTTGAGGGAAACTGGAAGGGGAGGTGAGCCAATGTATATTTTTTGATGTTTTATTCCTGAACTATGCTTTCCATTTCAAAATGTCCATTTACTTAATTATCATAAATCTTCATTTAAAGAAATGGAAAGACGTTAGCTATTGTAAAACCAGCTGTTTTTGATAGCTTCAATTCTCTGGGTGACATAGTTGTCTCCTCTTCAGGAGTACCTCATATTGATAAGCCTGTCTTGGTCATAGGCTAAGTCTGTACTAGTAGAGTTCTTAACACTTAACTGCATTTGTTTTGTACTTACAAATATATAGAGAAAGTACACTTACTCTGTTTGTACTTACAGTCTTCCTCTGAGAGAATAGGCCACAATTCAGTTGTACATAGGAGAATGGAATTAGACACTCCTGAAATAGAAATTTGGATATAATTTTTATCTGTGTGATTTGAAACAAGTGGCATAACTTCTCTGACTTTCATCTATAAATTTGGAACAAGAATACACATCTCATAGGGTTTCTGTGAAAATTAAAGAGTGGTAATTTTTATAAAATACTTGGCTCCTAGCTTATAGATACATTAATATGGTGGCATGGCTATGTGGTATTGGAGTTGGTGATTATAGAGGTGGTGATACTGGTGGTGAAGGTGATAGGTGTAATGGAGGTAATTTTGATACTGGTGGACACTACTTAGAATTAGTAGTGATAGTGATGATGGTAGAGGTGGTAACAGTGGTGGAAGTAGAGGTGGTGATGCAGAAGCTGGTAGAGGAGGTAGTAGTGGCAGAGATGTATTGATAATGGAAGCAGAGATGTTCCTGGAATGGTGGAGGTTACAGTGGATGTAATGGGAGATAGTGATGGTGGTAGAGGTCGTAGAGTAGGTTTGGATGAAAGTAGGGGAGGTGGAGGATAGTGGTGGAGTTTGTGAAAGTGAAGATCGACATATTGGTGTTGGAAGTGGTAAAGGAGGAAGAGATGGTGCAGGTGGTTGAGCTAGTAGTGATGGTGGTGGTATTGGTGGAAGGGAGGTGGATGTCATGACAGTGGTGGTGGTAGGGTGGAAGTGGTGATGGCGAAGGTGGTGATGATAGTGGCAGAAGTTATGGTGGAAATGGAATGGGGATGATAGTAGTGGAGTTGTTAGAGCTGCTGCTGGTAAAAGAGGTAGAAGGTGGTGGTGGGGTTAGAGGTGGTGACAGTGAAGATGCAGGAGGTGGTAGAAGTGGAGGTGAGAGTGGGATAGTGACAGAGATGGTGAAGGTGGTGGTGGGAGTAGAAAAGGTAGATGTGGCAAAGCACTGAGGCAATGTCTATAGCGAACAGTGTAGTTGGAATACATGGCTAATCTTCTTACCCTAAGGAACAGAAAATGAAAGATGGACAGCTATGGTGTAACCTTAGGACAACTTTGGTATAACCAAGAGATTTAGTTCATACTGAATGAACAAATAGTACCCATTCCTCATTTAATCTTAAAAAACTGGTATTATTGGAGCACCTGGGTGGCTCAGTCATTAAGTGTCTGCCTTTAGCTCAGGTCAGGAGCCCAGGGTCCTGGGATCAAGCCCCTGATAGGGCTCCCTGATCATCAGGAGGCCTGCTTCTCCTTCTCCCACTCCCCCCTGCTTGTGTTCCCTCTCTGACTGTGTATCTCTGTCAAATTAAAAAAAAAAAAAAGATTTAAAACTAACAACTACTCTTTTTTTTAAGATTTTATTTATTATTTATTTGACAGAGATCACAAGTAGGCAGAGAGGCAGGCAGAAAGAGAGTAAAGGAAGCAAGCTCCCTGCTGAGCAGAGAGGCAGAGAGCCTGATACGGGACTCGATCCCAGGACCCTGAGATCATGACCTGAGCTGAAGGCAGAGGCTTTAACCCACTGAGCCACCCAGGCACCCCTAATAAAACTCTTAAAAAAAAAAACAACTGATACTGAGAATAAAATCTAAAGTCCATTCACTTCTATGATCTGTTACCACCCTCTCTTTTTAATTTTCCTTCCTTTAAACATTGTTGCTTGGACAATTTTGTATGTATTTGTGAACTTGTGCTTGTAGGTTGTGATAAATTTGAATCCCTCTTGTAGCCACTTGCCTGCTTACCTGGCTCTTAATGCATGAATTCCTGTGATAAAATGATTGATTAACTGCCAATGTGGTCCTTCTCTGGACTTATCATGATGGAGTGCCAGCTTACCCTGTAGAGATATGGACCATGAGTTGTATTCTGTCATTGTCCTTCCCTGATATAAACCCATGGGAAACCCAGCCTTACAACTCTGTGTTCTTGCCTCTCAGTCCTCATATTTAGCTGTGCCCTTTTGTACTTGAAGTAGTTGCTTCTTGAGCTACCTGAAGCACTGATTTCTAGGTTAGTGATAAATTCTACCCAGTGAAGCTATGTGTATCATTTCCTCAATCACTTTCCAGACAACATTTATTGGACTGCACCAGCCAGTTACGGACTACATCACTGGAATTAGAAGAGCCCACTCCTTTCTGGCACTTTCCTTCCTTTGCCAGTTCAGAAGGCCATGGCCCCACAGCCTAGCACCATAGTCTTTCATTAACCCTAGGGATCTTCCAGGCTTCCCATCATTTCATATAAGCAGTGTTTGTGCTTCCATGTTGGCAGATTTGAGAATTTCCACCATTGTTGATCTGTCTTGCATAGCCACAAAACAGACTGAGACCTGTGGTGTCTCTCTGGTGTGTGGGTGACTCTGGAAAACATTTCGGGTACCAAACTGTGGGAAGTGTGCCCTGCCAGGCCCTAAGACCTTTTGGGAAGTGCCTGCTTTGTCCCAATTAAAAAGTGTTTTATTGTTCACAAACGGGACTACTTGCTGAACCTCTTCTTTCATCAGCTCAACTTTGTTAAGCATTATTGCACTCACTAATCCTGTCTCTGACAACTCCCGGCCAACAGAATTACAAGTTCAAACTATGGAAACAAAATGCATTTTATTTATTATACTAAGATGTTTCCAATAAAGCAGACAGCATCACTTTGCCAAGTGGGTGTTGTGACTTTCCTGAGGTTTGGCTGGTGAGCAGCCTGCCAATGAAAACACACGCTGTCTTCTTGTGGGCGTCCTTTACCTCCAATGGAGCCTCCTCCATCATCATGTTTGGCCTCCAAAGAAGACAGACTGAAATGCTTTGGACCAATGTGAGCAGCTCCGTACTTTAGTGGTGTCTAAGATAATTTGTCTCTTCGAAGCTTTGGCTACTTATGTCCTTCTCTTGTGAATAATCATAGCAGCTAGTATTAAACGAGCATTTCCTGTGTGCCAGGTACCACCAGGGTAAATGCTTTACCCAGATTATCACAACTTAGCCCTCCAACCACAGCATGAGGTAGGTACTGGTCTGACTACTCCTGTTTTATAGATGAAGAACTAAGATACAGGGAGGTTAGGTGACCTTCCCAAGGTCATACAGCTGGTAGCTGATGGATTTGGGACTTGAATCTACTTAACCACTATGTCAGACCGTCTCCTGAGGTTGGTGAGCAAACACAAGAAAACAGGGAAGCAAAACAATAGTTAACTAGAAGTGAAGATTTGATTATATGAGTGGAAGGATAGCTATTTTCGAGAAAGAAACACTGTTTTCGAGAAATGAAAAAAGATATTCCTTCTGTCTCCAACTTTGAGAAGATTTGTAAAAGACCCATTTTCTTTTCTTTCTCTCTCTCTCTTTCTTTCTTTTTAAATTTTATTTATTTATTTGACAGATAGAGATCACAAGTAGGCAGAGAGGCAGGCAGAGAGAGAGAGAGGAGGAAGCAAGCTCCCTCCTGAGCAGAGAGTCCAAAGTGGGGCTCGATCCCTGGACCCTGGGATCATGACCTGAGCTGAAGGCAGAGGCTTTAACCCACTGAGCCACCCAGGTGCCCCTAAAAGACCCATTTTCAACATAGTGCCTGACCCAGATGACTTGGTTTCTTTAGATGCAGTGCCTCATTGGTTGCCAGATTCTGGTATGTTCTTTTTTCCCCCCTAAAGATTTATAGTCTGTTTCCATGAGACTTTTCTCTCTTTCATGCCATGTATGTTCGGACTGATCCAGTTTGGGAGAGAATAGATATCAGAGAAATTAGTTACCTTGAATTGTTTTAAAGATGCCTCTTGGTGAGATATAAGGGAATGGCATTATTGCTAAAATCCTTAGCTTTGGGTGGCTGCAAGTGAATTGATTTATTTATAAGCACAAATAGATGTCATCTCAAACCAGGCGAAGGGAAGGGAAAGTTGATGTGGAGCAAACAGGCATTCCTGCATCTTACTTCTTGTTGGATGGATTTGAAACAAAATCTCCACTGCTATCCAGGGAATGTATCTGAAATTGATTAGCATTTCTGGCATGGCCTATGACAAACTGGGCAACTGTATTCAGTTCGGAGACCCTTTAGATCTTGCAACAGGATACCTGGGAAGCATCTCACAGAACACTGATGCCTTTTAGAGACATTATCAGGGCTGCCTGTGATGCTGAAATCACCATTGGTATTCATGGTAAAAAGAGTGCAGCATTGTCATTGATCCAGATCGCCTTACAGAAGAGTATTATTTCTCCTTCCATAGGCATCCCCTAGACACTCACACAGGAGAGCTTCACCATTTGAACCACACAGAGGAACTTTGAAGTTGGGTGACCTTAATAAGCTTGCCTGAACCAGGAAAAGGTGGAGCTTTTCTCAAGATAAGAGAGAACATCAAAAGTTTGCGAAGATCAAGACACAAAGGAGCCAACTGAGAACTAGGTTTTTCAGTCATTGAAAAATAGTGTATATCTGGCTAGATGGTAGCTGGAGAGAGTGTGTAGTTTGAAACAGCCTTTATCTTGGTTTTTTTTTTTTTTTTTTTTTTTTTTTTTTTTACTGTTGTTGTTGTTTTTCCCCAAAACAGGTGGAAGAAAGGGAGGAAAGTAGGAAGGGAGGGAGGAAAAAGAAAGAAAGAAAGAAAGAAAGAAAGAAAGAAAGAAAGAAAGAAAGAAAGAAAGAAAGAAAGAAATCTCAAACAGTAGCAGATTTGAAGCCATCTGAACTGGATGTGTGTTTATGGGATGAGGCTCTGGTAGGAAGCCATTGCAGGAGGTAATCATTTAATATAAATGTGGCTGCATTTTCATAGCTACAACACTTCTGATAATGGCTATCTTTACTTTTTTCCCCTTGAGAGGCAAGGAGAGGAAGGGGGTGGCCCCCATGCTGTTTCCAAGGTCTTAGGACTTTCATGGTCATCTCTCTCATTAGGGAAATGTATGTTTCTGATTGACAAGGACATTAGAGTGATTTAGCTCCATCTTCTCTACCACACAGGGACACTGATGCTTTGACTGAGAATGATAGAGGAACTCAAGTTGAAGACCTGACAGGCAAAGCTCTGGAAAAGGCAGTGGTGGACATGAGATGTCATGGACAATCACAAAGCAGATTCTTTCTTATTTTCTTGTAGCACTGACCTCAAGCTGGCAAGAAGCAAAGGTGTTTTTGCTTATTTAGGATATGTGATTTGAGCAATAGGCAAAAATACTATAGGAAAAATTGACTTGCTTACCCAGGTGACAGATTTAGGAACATCAGATTAGTCAGGCCTTCAACTTGTGCTTAATAGATACTGCTTTGTTTGATGTCAAAGGGTACATGAAACGTGGTCCCATAGACTTCTGGTCATACTTTAGGGAATTTGGTGATGTTTTTACTTCTATACATTCAAAGGGTTCTGTAGAATGTGAGATAATATACTGGAAAAGTACATACTACTTTAGAGAAAAAAAATATCCCTGGAAAAGTTCTTTTTAGCTTTTGGAATTGGAAGAAAAGAACAATAGGTAAATCCAGCTTTTATGAAACTTACATGTGGGACTCAGGTTAAAAATAAATAAATAAATAAACAAACAAGCAAATAAATAAATAAATCTGAGTTTCCCCCTATATGTGACTCTGCTAAAAGAAACTCAGGTGAGAAAATGAAGTGTGTCTTTGTATTAGGGAAAAAGCATCAGGGCATGTGTGCCTTCAGTTCTAACTGTGGATGAGACTTTATGTTTTGATTTTATGTGGCAGTAAGATTAAATTGTGGCCTCTATCCAGACCCTTGCTATGAAAATTTCAGAGACTGAAATTCAAATATTTTTGGTGAAAATCAAACTTGTTATCACTTACCGTTCTGACAAGCAGTAATGAAACAGGGAGATAATTAGATTTGACAGTCAAAAGGGAAGGGGGACCTAATGAAGGCCTTTAGGATTATTTTTTTCCTTCCCTACAGAGATTAGTGTCATTGGAACTCATTTTTTATGGGAGACTGAGCAAATGACAAAAGTGCATGGAGGGTACAGTCTTAAAAGTGAAACTGCAGTCACCTTATGGAGGCTAACAAGATATGGGTTGAGAGGGCTTGGCAAAAAGAAAGTGCTTTTGAATTTACTCTGTTTGTTTACCAGAAGTTCATTCTCATGTGTGACCCATGAGTTTAGATGTTTATTTCCAGTGGTTTGCAAATAACTTTCCAGTTTAAATTGAACTCAAATTCTCAAATTAGAATTGAACACATTCTAGATCCTTTCAAATTCTGAAGAGGAATTTTGACTAGACTCGTCACAAATACTCTAAGTCTTAAAATAAGAATCCAAAATGAGCCCCAAATAAGCAACCATAAGGACTAAAATGTTACCCTTCAGCAAACCATTGGTTGGAAGTTTTATTTAAGTCCCCGAATTCTCAGGTTTACTAGCTCTCTTTAGCAGAGTTGTTTTCAGATAGTTTATTCAGTTTGTTGTAAGTAGAAATAAACATTTATTTCTTAGAGTTATGATGATTATTCAACCTGTATTCCCTTGGTAGTTCCAAATTTAACTATCGTGTTATAGTTTTCCCACCGCCCATAAAAATGTCCCAGAGACTCTAATATTTTTTCATTCACGCTGTCTCACACGTGTGGAAGAGTCTGAATCTTACATCTGGAAGCAGCAGGGCAGTAATTTCCCAGACCACAAGTCTCATTGGAGTTGTGGGGGACTCAAAGATATGGGTACTATTCGTAAAGCACTTGACCAGGGAGGCAAGATAGAGGTGAGTGTGTGGAGAAGAATCAAGCAAATGGTGGGTTGAGGAAAAAATTTCTAAGAGCCATAGGGCTGAAGGGCTCTTTAATCTCTCATGCATTCCCGGCTATATAAAGCTGGAGGCTGGGTACACACAGGAGAACAGTTCTAATTCAAGACTATTACTTAGATGTTACAGATCCAATTTGTAAAGGAGTAGGAAATTCTTTTTCTGCTGAGATGACATTTGAGCTGAGACCTAATGTAGTGAAGAAAGAAGCCATATGGATCTTTGGGAGAAGAGGGAAAAGGAGGAACCAAAGCTATAAGGTGGGGGTGTTGACATACTCCAGGAACAGCAGAGATGCTATGATGGCAGGGCTGGAGTAGGCAAGGAAGATGGTTACAGGTTAAGATCAGTGAGGTTGTGGTCCAGCTCACATAGTGCTTTGTGTAGGATTCTGTGGTAAGTGATATGGGAAGCCATTGGATGATTACAACTGGTGTTTACCAAAGAGCTGGCTCTGGGGCAGTGATTCTGAGCAAGCATACTTCTAGACTGGGTAAGTTCGAAGTGCCTATTACATACAACTGAAGTATTGAAGAGGTAATTTATTAGGTAAGTCTGGAATTCAGGGAAGAACTATGGGCTGGAAATGAGCCCAACATGAACATTGCATCTAAAACCAAGAGACTGTATGCAATCAAGTAAATGATGAAGTAATTTGAAGAAGATATTTGCCAGTTCCTTGATAAGAGCTCTGGGTTAATAAACTATGTATGGATTGATACAACTTTATGCCACGAGATAAATAGTTTAAAATGTTTGGAGGGTCCTCACCTTCATTCCTTGTGTGAGATCCAGCTCCTTCCATCCTCTTACTGTATCCTTTTTAAGGAAAGAAGAGTAGTAAAGGTGATTTTTTTCATACCCCTACGTATTGTTTGGAATAATTTTTAGTATGGGGCAAGATCACTGTGCTTTAAAAGGTGTATGTCCATACTTGAGTCTTCTCTTTCACTGCCTCTCTTTCAAATGGTTGATTCAAAAGATAGTCTTACTCCTTGGAGCTGCTGACTAATTAGAATTTCACTTCCTCTATGTTTTTCTCCCATCTGGCAGCCTGACCTTTGCAAAGAGATTGACTTAACCTTCAGAAAGGTGGTCTGGGCTAGTCTGGTGATTTTTAATTTTTAATTTTATTTTATAGCTTTCCACCCTGGGTAGTGGAGGCTTTCACCTCCCTTGTCCTACAGCTCATTGACTAACTGGCTTGGTGCTTCCTGTGCAAAATCAGTATTTCTACATTTAAGGAAACAGAATAGGAACACTCATCTAAGTCCTTGTATATGAGTCTAGGCCCTTGAATCCATTTTCCACCAGAGAACCCTGAACTGGGCAGTGTTGGCTACATTCTCATGGTATGTTTTATTTCCCCCCACTTTAGCAATTGTTCGTTGTGTGTGCCTACCTGTGGCAACCTGAGAGAGGAGGAAGGATGAAGGAGAGAGTTCAGATACCTAAATCTGAACAGAATCCTTTCTTTTTTAAATACACTGCTAGCAAAAGTGTGGTTTCCAGGACGTGATGAAACACCTTAAAGTAATATGCATTCTGTGGGTGCCTTTGACTCCTCCTCCCTAACTAGGCTGATTCCTTCAGGACAGGGATTGTGTCTTGATCCCAGTGACTAACATGATCCCTAGCATATGGGAAGCACTCAATAAGGTTTGTTGAATGAGGAAAGGAAATAGTGCCAGTGGTATTATCTGTTTTCTCTGAAAGAGGGCAGTGTCATGTTCTCACAATGAGCCATTCCTTCTTCTTTTTTCCCATAGCAGGGGAATTCACCTCTCCACCAATGATTTTATTTCCAACTCTCTGGAGGTAACTGGGGTTCCGAAGGTCATTTGCTGCCTTAGCTTCAAAATTAGAATAGTTCCATCATGCAGCTTTCCATCTTATCATGAAATTCTGGAACAGGCTATATTCCAATGTGAAATTAGGACTCTCTACTTCACTGTATAAACCACCTGTAGCCTCTAGTATGATCATCTCACTGCCCCAGGACCACTTACAGATTTTCACCCCCACGTATACTTGATCACTTACTTCTTTTGGCTAGAGGAATGGGAAGTCCATCTTCCCTCTACTCATTCAGATTTTACTCCTCCTCTGTGGCCTAACTCCAGTGAACTCCTTAGCATGACTTTCTCAGAACACGTATGGGACTTGGAATCTGTATCACTCATCCGACAGTAACTTTACTTCTCTGCATCATTAGTATATGCTAATATAGAGGTGCTTAAACTTTAACATTTACCGGAATCACCTGAAGAACATGTTAAAACAGATTGCTAGACACCACCTCTGGTTTCTGATTCAGTAGGTGCAGGGTGGAGCCTGAAAGTTTGCATTTTTTAACAATTTCTCAGATGTTGATGCCGATTCTGAGACAGTACCATGTAATGCCTTGGTACCAGTTTAATCAGAATCACTGGATGTGGGACCCAAACATTGGTAGGTATAAGAGAAATCATCCTTTTCCTTTCCTGGAATTACTATAGGCCTAAAATTAGGAACTTCTGCCAACTTGACAATGCTGGGGCAAATATATCTCTGAGATGGTATATTTTTTAAATGTCAGTGGATCATGTTCCTTTTTTCTTTAAAGATTTTATTTATTTATTTATTTATTATCTATTTATTTAAGAGAGAGAGAAAGAGGGAGAGAGAGCAGGAGCAGGGCAGTGGGGGTGCAGATAGGGAGAAGCAGACCCCTGCTGAGCAGGGAGCCTGATGCAGGGCTTCATCCCAGGACCCTGAGAGCATGACCTGAACCACAGTCAGACACTTACCTGACTAGGCCACACAGGCACCCCAGGGTCATGTTCCTTTACAACAGTGATTCTCACAGTGTGGTCCCTTGACCAGCATCTTCATCATCATCGGAGTCCCAAGCCAGACGGATCTATTCAGTCAGAAACCTGGGTTATGGAGCCCAGTGATCTGCATTTAATAAGATCTTTAGGTGATTCTGATGCACACTCAATTCTGAGAACGAAAGTCTTATGGTAGGTAGGTGGTTGGAAATTTGATAATTAAACCAATCATTCTCAACCGTAACTGAGCAGTGGAATCCCCTTTTAAATATGTACAAGCCCCAGCCTCAGATGTTCTAATTTAATTGTAACTGGTGGGCATCCCTAGTTTTCAAAGCACCCCAACTTATTCTGTAGTAGTGTCAGGGTTGTACAATGAATGAGACAAATAGTGCTTTGTAACTGATTAACCTAACCATTTGCAGTGTCTGTGGCTTTATTTCCACATGAAAGAATAGATCTTCCAGCTGACTAGATTTGTTATAAATGGGTAGGATAGTTAAAGTTACTGCTATAGACTGAATGTTTGTGTCCCCTCAAAAGTCGTATGTTGAAATCCTACCCCCCAACATGATGGTATTAAGAGGTGGGGCCTTCTCTAGGTGAAAAAGAGACCTTGGAGAGTTCCTTTGCCACTTCTGCCCTGTGAGGTCACAGAGAGATGATGGTGTCTGGGAACCTCCAAAGTGGGCTCCTACCAGACACCGAATCTCCTGTGCTTTTCCTTGGACTTCCTAGCTTCTGGAACTGTGAAATTTATGTTGCTTGTATTTTGCTTCCCAGTCTATGATATTCTGTTATAGCAGCCCAAATGGATTAAGACAGACACCATGACCAAGTTTTGGGGGCCACTTGGGCTAAAGTTGTGGGAAGCACACTATATGGGAAGTACAGTAATAAACACTGAAGGTACAAGTAACATGATAGAGTTCTTGAGGATTTAAAGCATAGAAAGGGAAAGAGAGGGTGTGGTAGATGAATTGCAAAAATGGTGAGTTATTCTCCTCTCTGCACCCACACCTTTTGCAATGTGTCTGTATTGCTCTTCATATCAAGAGGTCAAAGTATGTCCTGATCTTTGTATTGAGGTGGTTGTGTGCCTTGACTGGATCAACAGAATGTGGCAGAAATGACATTGTGCCAAGCCTCCACAAGCCTATGCACATCTATGTTCTTTTTTTGGACCCCTGGTGCCATTATGAGGACAGGTTCAACCTAGACTGCTGGAGAAGGAAAGACCACATGAAACACAGCTGGGTCCCAGTTGAGGCCGTCGTAGGTCAGCAACCCTTAAACAGTCCAACAACAATATGGGCACATGAGGGAGCCCAGCTGAGAGTAAAGGAACCAGTCAGCTCACCTTGGCCCAAATTACTGACTGTAAGAACCATGAGGCAAATAAATGATTATGCTTTTAAGTCACTAAATTTTGGGTAGTTAGTGAAGCAGCAAAGCCTAAACAATACAAGAGAGTATAAAATTTACTCAGGTGTTCTTATTCTGAACTGATGAATGTTAACATAAGACAGAGCTTTACTAACTGCATGTAGGAAGAAGAAAGAGTAAGTAGATGCAACCTGAAATTAGCATTAAATCCTTTGGCATCTTAGCATATCAAAATGAAATCCTTTTAAAAGATACATATTGAATGAAGATTATTCATAACAATTGTTTTTGTCAGCAAGAAAGGAAAAGCTTTGCGATTCAAAGGGAAGGGGCACCAGGGTCACTTGGTAATAGAAAACTTGTAGCACTAAATAGGAGAGAAGAGACTATTATAGCATTAGGTTAACAAACTTTATAGCTATGTAAAAGGACTGATAACTTGTTCAAGGGGGTCATAATATTTGTTGGGGATAGATATTAAATGAAAGAGTTTCATTAATTTGTCCAGTCTCTTCGTCTTTTAGCTATAGGGCATCTCTCCTTGTATATTTTGTCAGATGTTGTCTTCACCAATGCATATTGTGACATATTTGCTTTTTTCTTTCTGTGATAGAGTTTGTAGCTCTTTTTGTTTCTCCCAAGAGATAATTGAAGATCAGTCCCCACCCCCATGCTAAGAATCTATGATCCTAAAAGATAAACAACAAAATTCAAATTGCCGTGCAGAATGATAAATATGTAGAATGCAGACAAGAGCTTTAAGAATTTAGAAAAATGAGTTACTTCTTTTGGGCCACTGAGAGAAAAAGAGCTACCATGTGCCAAGCATTTTAGTTTATTAATTCATTTATTTCTCAATTATGCTGTAAAGAGTACTTGCTAGTGATGCAGGCTGGCCACTCCTGGGGATACAGAGGGCATCCTGCGGGGCCAGCCAAGAGGCCCCCTGGCTTTGTGCAGGACAGAATTTAAATGCAGGCCGAGAGGAAGTGAGAGCATTTCATTGGAGATATAGATAGAGTGTAAGCAGAGCACCCAGGAGATGCAGAAAGGAAAGAAGAGTGAGTCTCATCTTTGCTTGGGGTCTGGGGTTTTTATTGACAGTGGTTTGGTGTACATGTCCTCTCAGGCATCCAGGAACTGGTTAAAACAGACAGGTGTGGGACGCCTGGGTGGCTCAGTTGTTAAGTATCTGCCTTCAGCTCAGGTTATGATCCCAGTGTCCTGGGATTGAGCCCTATATTGGGCTCCCTGTTCAGCGGGGAACCTGCTTCTGCCTCTCTGGCTCCCCCATGCTTGTGTTCCCTCTTTCGCTATCTCTCTGTCATAAATAAATAAAATCTTAAAAAAAAACCAAAACAAAACAAGACAGGTGTTTTGGTGTCCTCCAGAAGTCACTTATGCCCTAGAACTGGGGGTCTTGGCATCAGGTGTCTGGAGTCAGTGGTCTTAGAAAACGTACATGGTGACCTTCCCTGATCACCCCTTAGATGTTATCTCTTATGCTGGAAGATCCTTGACCTTTAAAAGGAGGACATACAGTGCCTGTACCATAAGGGAGTATAGGGTGGGGGTTTAGGTTGTAGCAAGAATAGAGGCAGCAAAAAAGCAGTCTTTCAAAGGATCCCTTCATTTTCCCAGTCTCAGTGGTATTTTATTTTATAGATGAAGACATTAGATGGCTGAAGATTATGGAGCTAGGGAATCAGGGTACTTTGGAAGCAAAAGAAACCCAACTCGAGTAGTTTTAAACAATGCAAGCAATTAGCTCATACAATTGAAAAAGGTGAGGTAGGGAAAGCTTCAGGTATGGTTTAATCCAGACCCTCAGCTACTTTGCTTCGAGATTCTTTACATTTAGCCCTTCTTCTTGCATTGGCTTTGTCTTCCAAGTGCCTTATCTTATGGTAGTTGCAGCAGTTCCAGGCCTCTGAACTGTATACCACACTACCCTTAAAAAGAGGAAATAATCAAAAGCTTTACTAGGCTATAACAAACTTAGATCACTTGTCCACTTCTGAGTCAATCACTATGTCTATAAGAAAACCATGTGCAAATTGGCTTAGGGTACGTAATCCATATTCCTAAAAGACTTGGTCACAGTGGGCTTATATTAACTACTTTCAATGATCAAGGATCATCTCCCAAACAATGATCAGGGCCATTCCCATCAAAACCCTTATTAGCTCTCACTCAAATGGTAGAGGGAAGAAATAGGAGGCCAGTAATATCTGCCTTGGCTAGTAAATGGTGGGGCAGAATTTGAACTATTTTTTCTCCAAGTCCAGACCTATGTTCTTTCCCTCAAGACTACCCTGTCCTTTTTTTTTTTTTTTTTTTTTTAGAATTTATTTCTTTAGAGAACAAGTGAGGGAGAGGGAGAAGCAGACTGCCCACTGAACAAGGAGCTTGATGTGGGAGTTAATCCCAGGACCCTGGAATCATGAGCTGAGCCGAAGGCAGATGCTTAACTAACTGAACCACCCAGGCACTCCAAGACTACCCTGTCATTATCCAGGAAGGAAGACTTGAACTGGGCCTTCAGGGTTGGGTATAGAGTGGTGATTGTAAAATATTCGCTAACTTACAAGAGCTTTTGAGGTCTGGGAATAAAAAGCACATAATTGTATATGAACTCTGAGAATTAACAGTAAGGGTTGTGCCTTCCTCCATTGATAGAGTTATTAGAGGACTAGCAGTCATTTGTTCTACTCTCCTGACCATTCAGGGAATTTTCATCAGCAGTGAATTTTGTAAAGGAGGGGTTAAAATGAGTTCTTAGATGTTGATGGTCCATCTCTTAATAGTGCATGTTAGCAGAAGGAAGACAAAGCTACAATTCATCTGCTAGGTCTTGGTGACGTCATAAACACTTATGACAGGAGTAGAACTTTAAGATTGAATTACCTTCTTTGTACCCACTGAAGGAGCAGGCTTTGCTGTGTATAACACATTGTGTAAGCTAAACAGCATTTGATGGTTTTCACATGGCACATGGGAAGAAGGGAACTTGATCTGTGAACCCAAAAGATCACGAATCTGATATGTGGAAAGACAATTTGACCTTGCAAATTGCTTTGGTCTCTGATACGTAATTCTAAAATTAAATAAATTAATATGTGCTGACATTTCCCTAACCTAATCTTGAGTCATCACAGTTTGATTAATCTAATGAGGAGTCCTAAATTGAGCACTTCATTATGTAACTAATGATACTATAGGGCAAGATCACCAAATCAGGTAATGATTCAAATCCATAAAAGTTATTGGTTGAAGTGTACACAGTGGGCAAGGGGGTTGGATTTATTTCTTTTCTCTTAGCAATGGAATATTTTTTAGGAATAGTACCAGTTGTATATTCTAGGAGTAGAAAACATGGACACTTTAAGCAGGATTTTAATTTATAAGGTTAAAAATACCAGCTTTGCACATCAGAAATGCTGTGGATGATGGAGAATTGCTAGTGCTTATTAACCAAGGAGAAAATGGAGTTAACAAAGCAGATTGTTGGAAAATATTCTTAAAATATCATCATATAATATATTCTAGAATTAAGTTTTAAAAATGTTCCTATTAAACATGCTTCCCCCCCTCAAAATGCCATTCCTTTCTTTTATTCCTTCCTCCCCAATTAAAAATAAAGACAATTTTCATAGGCTAACTACCCCCTCCCCCCAAAAATCTATAAACAATTAAACCATTTCGGTCATACTTCAGTTTTTTAAGATTACGTTTTTTAGTAATTCAACAAATATTTATTGACTGCTTATTTTTTAAATTTAAATTCAATTAGCCAACACGTAGTATATCATTAGTTTCAGATGTAGTGTTCAACAGTTCATCAGCTACATATAACACCCAGTGCTCATCACATCACCTGCCCTCCTTAAAGCCCCAGAATTACTTTTTAGTTTTGGTATCCTTTTTGGTATTCTTGTTTTTAGTTAGTATGGGAATAAATATTTAAGTGTAAGACTTTTTTTCTCCCTATATGTTTTTTTCAGGGTAATTCTAGGTAACTAAGAAATTATGAATCATGTTTTACCTTAATGAACATACAGTTGCTGAGAAGATAGCTCAATCATCAAAAAAGATCAAAATCCATTTGAGTTATACTTCTATATATTTGTAATGAAAAATTTAAAAAGAGACTCATAAAAGCCCTTTGGCATATCTGTGGTTGCTCAAAGTAGAGTTGAATGTGAAATTAAATTCAAGTTGGGGACAATCCAAAGATTTAGCAAGAGCACCCTCAAATCATTGCTGAAAAAATATGCTCTTAGGTGTTGACTACTGTCATTTGTGCTCAAAATTGAAAAAAAAATTTCAATGCTTCACTAATTTAAATCACATAACTGTAAGAAAATCATATAATAAAGAAAGATCCTGTCAGTTAAGATTGATTTGTTGTGTTTCTTAACACTGGCAGATTACTCAAGGACTGGAAACTGTCAAAAATAATAACCTTTTTTTTAAATCAATTATCCTTCTTATGATATTGCCTGATTAATTCTTCTATAAATTAGATGCATTTAACCAACTCAGATGTGTACAGAAATCTTGTTCCCCTAATAGCTTTCAAATATTAAGAGAAAAAAACGATCAATTCTTGTACCAATTTAGAATAAAAAAGTGATATTCTGTGTTTATTATAGAGATGGCTTAACAGAGCAAATATGCCCAAATATGAAAACAATGAAAGGCTTTTTAATTTATAGGTTCTGGCTATTTAGTTTCACCTTTTCTGAGAAACTGACAGCTTCTTCTTTCGTGATATCTCTCCTCATGTTTACTTCTCCAATTTTTTTTTTTTTTTTTTCAAAAGGTAGACTTGTGGCTTGGGGTGAAATGAACTGGCTAGCCAAGGCTTGGCTGAACAGTGATGCCAACCCAAATGGATAAAACCCACGAATTTCCCCCCAGCCCAGAAGGCCTTATCTAGTGTGAATGGAATGCAGGTTATTAATGGTGTACTTTGAAGCCTATTGCCTTGAGGGCACTGATTCAAATCCCGCCTCTACAAGGTAAGTTTTGGAAAAAATGCTGCAGACTGAGGGCTGTGCAGTCAATTATGTGAAATGAGTTCGTGGTTTGAGTCAAGAGCTCAGTTGACCAGGGTCCAACTCACGAAAACCACCAATACAATTTAAACTCTTGTTGGCAGTATCTTCAAGAGAGTGACTTTATGCCAAGTGACTGAGTGGTCATCTTCTGCTCTAATATTTCTTGTGGGGTTCACGTAAGAAGACTTGCTTCTTGGCTGACTCTGAGGTCCCTGCTCAGAAGAAATGGAACTGCTGACTTCCAGGATGTCAGTAGTGAGAAAAACTTAATTAAACCTAAGATGTTTTATAAAGCAACTCCTTGTCCTGTAGAGATTTGTATCAGAAGACTTTAGACAGAGCTCAGTTTTATACAACTATATAATACTTTGATTTTTATAAATTATCAGATATTGGGGGTGGGTGGACCAAAAAAACTGCAGGTGCAGAAATCTAGTATTGAAGCAACAATGAGAAGGAATTAACCTGTCTTTAAGAAGGTCATTTTGAATTTCAGAATTGGAAGGATATTTAAATGAAAAGAAAGCAACCAGATTTTAATATTTATAATAAGCCTATAAGGGAGTTATTTTATTTTATAGATGAAAAGTATAATTTCATTTGACTAACATCACATGAGATACAGAACTAGTTCTAGAATTATTTTTTTAATGCCCCTATTTAGCATGCTTCTTCTCTCAAACCACCCTTCTTTCCTTTATTCCTTCCTCCCCAGCTAAAACTTAAGACAGTTTTCATAGGTTACCCCCCCAACCTCCCCGCCGCCCCACCAAAAAAAAAAAAAAAAAAAAACCTACTATAAGCAATTAAACCATTTAGGTCATAGTTCATTTGGCCACGACTTTATTGGGTGCCAGCCCAAAGGCATTCTGCCAACAATATGAGGCTGTACCTGGCCTGACACTTGCCACCAGGAGCTTTCAGTCATATTCTGAGATCACATCACATTTTATCCCCAGATACACAAGAAGAAATTCAAATTCAAACTGCTATTATGGGCCAAAGCAAACTCAGTTTTCTACAGTCTAAAAAATTCTCTTTCCCCTGGGACCTGTCTCTGTGAAGGTAGATGAGTCCCTTTGAGACCTCAGGCTTATTGGATACGGGCAGGACATCAGTGACACAGAAATAGTAGCCCCTGCTCTAGGCTGGAATGGGGATGACTTGTGCAACATGGATATGGTAGAGTCAGACATGGAGTGGCAACTGCTGGGCCTAAAACCTTTACATCTCGAAAAAGCTTTTCTTTCTCTCAGATGATAGCATCTCACTCACACACACACACACACACGCACATGCATACACACACTTTTTGGTTTGTCTACCTGTCATGTTACCCTCATCCATTCTAAACTCCCAGTATCTTTCTGTAGCCACTATTGTAGGAGCAATGTGTATGCTGCTTCTTCATTGTAAATAGTCCCATTTTCCTCAGGAAATGTAACATATCTGTTAAGACTTTCAGTGGGTCCTAATGCTTTAATGAACACTTCTTTCACATATTACCTTCTTCCTCTTGGGATTTTTGCCTTCATCTGGAAGCATAATTGAAATGGTGATGTCAGCAAAATAAGGAATCATTTAAAGAGTAATGAGAAGGATGTGTATCAATCAGAATCCTGATGGGAAACAGAAGGCATACTTGAATTACTTGATTTGAGGAAGGTTTATACAAAGATACTATTTACAAAGGTGTAGGTGGGGTGAAGGATAACCATAAGACATAGGGAAGTAACTTTGGGTTAGTAATCTGTTACTTACTCTTGAAGGGGTGAGGAGAAATCCATGTTACAATTACAAGGAGTGGGCCATATAAAGGAAGCTGCCCTGACAGGATCAGTTGCCTTTACCTGCTGAAGGTGACCTTGCAGAGAGGGAGACAGGAGACTCAGCATCTCCCCTTACCTTCTCTCTTCCAGACATTTCCTCCTTAGGTTCCTCATGGGTGAACTCAACTGGAAACTACTGGATTAGGAACTCTATATAGTACAGAGCGGACAAGAGCAGAATGTGGATCTGGAGGGACAAACAGAAGATAGCTAGCATTTGAACACTTGCCAGTAGGTCAGAATTTTGACAGAAGCCTTTAAGTGATGTGGTGTAGGTTTCCTGCCTGTTTCTTCTCTCCTGGAATCTGACTCCAATGTTACAGACTTTGGAAAGTGAAGTTATGACTATAAAACGTTATGACATCCTTGAAGGACATGTAGTTCTTAATGCACAAAAAACTATTAGACAGTTTATGACTTACATGAGTCTCCTTTTCCTCTCTCTCTTTTTGCTTTTTCCTATTCGCTGCTGCTCTTTTGGAGAATTAGCCAAATAAGGTAGAAAATGGCCTCAAATTATTTTTGCAAATGTAACCAGTCATTAAAAACCTTTCAAAAACTCTGGTGGAAAAAGAAACAGACAAAAAAGGGAGGGAAGTTTGTATAAAGTTGAAAATTAACCAATTAATTTCATTTGCCTGTGTAACTACCACTTACGGAACATCTACCATTTGCAAGAAATTGCATTAGATGTTATGTTACATGTAAAGAATTGGAGCCTAGTGCCCCTGACTTCAAAGAACTTACAGTTTGATTATGTGAAGGTGTGTGAGGATAGGTAAGGGGAGGTGTAATGCAAAGAAGTTAAACAATTGTTGTGCAGTTTTAACTGCAAAGAGTGAATGAAAATACCAGAGAGTAAGCAGAAGGGGATCTGGAGTTACCATTCCTCCACACTGGGTCCAAGTCCAGGAGAGTTTCTAGAAGGAATGGATGTCTGAAGTGAATTTCTAAGGATGAGTAGAATTAATTAGGTGAAGGAACATAAGAATGTTAAAAGAAGCCAAACCACTAGATGTGTCAGTGAAGAGGTATGAGACTAGATTGAAAATTAGAAAGAAGGTTGTGAAGAATCAGATTGGACTATGGGACTGTGGAGAGATCAGACTGGTAAGAATCAATTTTTGAGTCTTGTCTATATTGCCAAAGAGCTTGGTTTTTATGATGGTAGCAACAGGGAGCCTCTAAAGGATCCATAGAGGAAGTGACATACACAGATTTCTATATGAATACTTTACTCTGGCAGCTGAAAGTTTGACTGGCATTTAGTAGAGGTGAGGAGGGCCTGAACTGGGAAGCTATAGCAAGAGAAATAGGGATAAAGGGAGAGAGTCAGGAGATTTTGGACAGTTGTAAGCAGTTGGGAATCACTGTTGACCAAATCTTAGAAAATTTGGGTGAATCTGCCCTATTTTTCCATGCAACGCAACAAGCCAGTAGCTTGTGGTACCATTCACTGGCATGTGGGAGACGGAAAGTGGGACAAGTGTGCCAAAGAGATGGGGGATCCATTTTAGACATTTAAGTCTGAGATGTCATTAGGACATCCAAGTGGAGGTATAAAGGTTGTCAGGCAGCTGTGGGTCTGCAGATGACACTGGAGATAAAGATTGCCTGGTGGGCTTCATTTTTTATTGCTATGCTTGAATGGCTGAAAGTTAATGGTATCATAAACCTGAAGTACAAAATGCATTTTTTAAAAGATTTTATTTATTTATTTGACAGAGAGAGACACAGTGAGAGAGGGAACACAAATGGGGGGTTCGGAGAGGGAGAAGCAGGCTTCCCACCAAGCAGGGATCCCAGTGCAGGGCTTGATCCCAGGACACTGGGATTGTGACCTGAGCTGAAGGCAGACACTTAGCGACTGAACCACCCAGGCACCCCCATAATGCATCTTTTGATGGTGGCAGGATCCAGGCCAAGCACAATGTCCTGTCTTATAACTCTCTTTCATGAGAAATAGTTGCATTTATAAGAAGTGTGTGGATGAGGGGCTAAGGGAGGTGGTAGAGAAAAATGCAAATCGAATCTCGGCAATTGGGATGGGGAATGGAAATGAAAGTCTAGATTATCCATTTTATTTTAAAATTTTAAAAACTAAAGAAGTGTTCTAATGGACAAATATATAAATATAATGAATAATTGAAGTCCTTTTGCATAGGTAAGAAAATCGTATTAGCCATCAGAGACCAAGTATTGAATATGAGTCAGCAGAAATGAACAATTGTTACCACAGAAAGCATAATAAAGCAGACTGTGAATTTTGGAATATGTATGTAAGTCATGGTTAAAAGACACATTTAAGTACTAGATAAAGTTCAGAGAACTTGGGAAACATCCAAATGTGAAATGAGCTGCTTTAAAAAAATATAGAATGCCATAATATACCAAAGGTAATATTTGAGGTTGAGTTTTGGTTATCATATTTATATCAGTTAATATGTGCTGCTGATTCTAGTTACTTATTTAGTAGTCTGCCTGTGAAATAAACTAGTTTTAGAAGCTTTGCCATTGAAACAGACCACATTTTACAAGCTAGAACTATGCCTCTTCCCATATATTTCTACCATGCATTTTAATTTTAGGAATCTTGGATTTATGAACTTTACTTGACTTATTTTGATACTTATTTTGAATTAAGGAGTGATCAACTTGGCATTATAGGCTTACATTAATAATTAAGGATGTATTGGATATTAATCAGCTAACACAAATTTTTTTCTAAAGCAAACAAGTTGCTTTTATTTTTGCAAATACTCTTCACATTAACCCAATAGATCAGGCAGGCTTTAAGATCCCATCATAATCTATTGCATAAAATGACTACTATTATTTTGGGAGGCTTTAAAATGCATATTATTGGGGTGCCTGGGTGGTTCAGTTGGTTAAGTATTCTGACTCTTGTTTTCTGTTAGGGTCATGATCTCGGGGTTGTGAGATCAAGTCCTGCATTCTGTGCTCAGCTCAGAGTCTGCTTAAAGTTCTCTCCCTCTCCCACTCTTCCTCCCCCTGCTTGTGTGCACATGATTGCTCTCATAAATACATGAATGAATGAATGAATGAATGAATGAATGTGTGTGTGTGTGCGTGTGTGTGTTTGTGTATAAAATTAACCTAAGAGGCTCTACTGGACACCACTAAAATACTTTATACTGTTTCATCAAACTCTTCGTATAGTAAAAATGTGATTTGCTTTCAGCTAAATGTCAGAAGTTTGTAGGTATCCCAACTTTATCAATTGTTTACCATTACCACTATGTGGATTAGGGTGGGGGAAACTCTTCAAAGCTCTTGATATGAACTGAACAAAGCATGAGGGGAACTTTCCAAGTTGTATCATTTCTTTTTATGGGTAATCCTATGACTAGGGTTGTCCATATATGCAAACTAGTTTCAAGAATTATGTTATAAAAGAGAAAGAAAAGACTGAGTTCATCCTCTAATGCTAAATTATTTTATGAGATTTTAAAGTTGGGTAGCACATAACATAAACATAATAAACAAAATACCTGAAAAAATGTATGTGGCACATTCACATGTTTCAAAGAAATATATATCCATATTTCTTCATTATGTTGAAGCTATGTCCCAATTATCAAATGTTGCCAGGTCACAATTTCCAAATCCATGTGTTAGGCAGAAATTTCCATTATGGTGATATTTCCATATTCCTTTGATTTTTAAGTTATTCATTGAAAATGAATTATGTGTTTAGCATTTTTTATCACAGCTCTAAGCTTGGCCAGCTTAATCTAAGTGCTGTGGTGATAATGAGTTTAGAGCTAAGAGAATGGAGTTATGAACATTTAAAAAAAAATGACACCTCAGTATAGGAGATAGGCATAAAGTATCTTCTAGCTCCATGATAAAACATAAAATAATGATTTTTTTTTCCTTCCAAGACTTACCTAATTTCTGGATGTTAAAAACTTAGATATATTAGTCTTTAGAACCTCCATTCAGAAGATCTCTAACACTTATCCTATAAGGCTGTTGGTTATTTCATAACAGTCTCTGTTTTAAAGCATTTTCAGTAACGTTGTATGATAATTGCTGACCTTGAGTGTCTTTGATTTCTGAACATGACTGATAGTTGATTTACATATTTCTATACAGGCTTCTAAGTGTACAGTTTGTGTACCTGCTTGTGGTTTTGCAGGGATTGGCTCTTCTTTTTCCCTGACCTTTCCTCTTCCAGAATTTACTTTGCTCTTTCTCTCAACCTCTCTCTCCTCCTCTCTCTACCCTCCTCCCCTTCTCCCTCCCTCCTTTACTTCCTCTCTCTCTCTCCCTCTCCTTTTCTCCATCTTACTTAGTTATTATTGTCATTTCTTATGGCCAGAGTTGTTCCAGATCTTTACCCATGCTTAAGAACAAAACAGAAAATGTCCCACTGAAAATGAACAGAAAACAAATATGTCATCACTTGATTTGGTTCATATTCAATAATGTCAATTACTTGCTCCTGTGGTCTCCTGAATGTAAAGCTTTTAGCTAATAATTATAGATGGAAGAATGATGGGATGTGGCCAATCCATACACAGGTGGCTGTGACTCCCTTCCTATATGGTCTCTCAGTTGACTGTCCCAGGATTTGGCCATCTCAGGAAATGCTTGGCTAGTTCATCTGGAGTAACCGATTCAGGCCCCATCAGGTATCTGTTAAGTGGTACAAGTGGGGTTGAAGATCTACCTAGTTGAGTAACTCCCTCAAGGCAAACTCATGAAGATAAACAGCACTCAAGAACAATAAGAAGTAACATTCCTATAGCATGGTATAATTGGCAAAACACTTTTATTTTGGTGATCTTTATCATAGTCTTTTGAGTTTATTACCTTTTCTATTTCATAGATGAGTGAGAAGGAGTCTCAGATATTAGGCAATCTTATCAAGGTCACTCAGCTGTGTAAGCTTCAGCCTCTCATCCATCATGCAGGAGTACTGTCCATGGATTTTTTTTTAAGATTTTATTTATTTATTTGAGAGAGAGAGAGACCATGAGAGGGGAGAGGTCAGGTGGGGAAGCAGACTCCCCGCCGAGCAGGAAGCCTGATGTGGGACTCGATCCTGGGACTCCAGGATCATGACCTGAGCTGAAGGCAGCTGCTTAACCAACTGAGCCACCCAGGTGCCCCTGTCCATGGATTTTTAAGGAAATAGAAATTTGTTTTTAGGTTAAAAAAAAATGGAATTAAGATAGAAGAATAGCCATCAATGTTTAATTCAAAAATAAAACCTTGCAACCTTAGCATCTATGTGGAATATCATAGACTGAGGAAAAAGGAAAGCAACCACCCCAAAGCTGTCTTATTCACAGGCAGTCTAATCCAAGAAGGCATCACTGCTCCCCCACAAGTCTCCCAGAGGAAAGGGGTTATTGTATTGTTTGGGGAGAGAGGAGAGCACTTAAAGTGATTTTTCATTCTACATACATTCTATGGGTATAATCCTTTGGTGTAACATTAGGCAAATGCTGGCATCTGCCATAAATACTTTTAATATCTTTCACTTGCTAATTAGCTTCCTTTCTATGCATCTTCACATGACATCAACAATATCTAAATGGAAAATGAAAAATTAAACCAGAAACCTAGATATTCCTAAATAAGCAGATGTTTAGAGCGATAGACTCCTGTGTTGAGCAGGTTTGCATGCCCATAATTCTTGAAGCCTGTGTTATCACCTGTGATCCAACTTTAAGTTATAAAATCAGTATGTTGTTACTTCTCAAATATGCTCAAACACTAACTTTATCAGAGAATGTCTGTTTCTGTATCACTATTCTTCTATGCAGTAAATAGTTTAACTTGAATGAATATATATACATACATATTTTTCCCATGAGACTTAATAAAGGTGTTTTAATTTAAACTGAAACAAAATCCTGTTTTAAATACTTTTGTGTTTCCTGAATTGGTCTTTATAAGCACAATATTACTCATTATTGATACAGACAAAACATTCTAATGAATGATGGACATTTTGTTCTCCATTTAAATATCTTATGAATACTTAACAAAACATCGTTGTTCAGTTTCACATAGAAACTGCAAGTTTATTTTGCTTGAAAAATGGGGAAATAAACTCCTGTTTCGGCCTTCTCTTTGTTGTTCTAGCTGTGTGTCATTGACACTGGCATGACTTGTCATGGGAAGGTGTAATGAGGCAAGACTGGGATTGTAACAATTATTAACCTGCAAGTATGCTCTGGCAAAGTAAATGTAAGCTAGATTGACACTTCTAAGTATCTCAGGAAATAGTACTCTCATTTGAATTACTCATTTTATTAATTTTATTTGATAAATATGAGATAAATTAATAACTTTTAAATATAAGGAGGGCCAAATTTCATTAATTGGGCATTTCACATGGGATGATATGTTGCACCCTCCCTCCCACTCCATCTCTTTAGTGGTAATTTATTTAGCTGGGAAAGCTTGGGTTCCGTACAGCATCTGGTTTTCAGTGATATCCTGCTGGTCTTATCCAATTTTCCAGCTGGGAGCATGAGGCACAGGGAGGTCGAATGACTTGCCTAAAGGTCACCTGGTAGCTCAACTGGGATTATAACTCAGAATCTTTCTGATTTTCCCATCCTTTGCTCACTGGACCACAAAACTCCCTTGATCCCATCTTCTCAAGCTTGCCTGAGCAGGAAGTAATGTTTAGGCACAGAAAAAAATCCCAAATTAGATACTGGCTACTGTCATCTTCTTAAAAATGCATTAAAATTTCCATTGGTGTGACTCTAAGGGAATATCTTGTTTTAATTCTAACACCTGAGATCATTTCAAAACAAGGTAGTGTTGTGTCCTTCTAGGTGGTCACCTTTGGAAGATTCATACCTATTGCTCAGAGGCTGCTTTTGGTGAAAATATTTTAAGAATGTCAATGATGTGATGCTTGTGGCAGAAGAATACAATTACTTGTATATAGAATGGGCCTTCCTCATTATCCTCAGGCACATGGTACTTGACTATGAAGTTCAAAGAAACCATCTGGTTTATCTCTTGTCATAGAACTTGGTTTACCATTCCCTCAGTTTGGAAATCATCCCTGTGATTTCTTATAGCTGGCAACTTTTCATCATTCAGATTTTAGTAGAAATGTTGCCTTCTCAGAGAGAGGCCTGTTTTAACCTTCTAATATGATGTCTTTCTTTACCTGATATCCCCATATTTTTCTTCATTACAGGTATTGACATTTAAAATTTATGTTGATTTTATTTCCTTTTTATTCTCTGTCTTTACTTAGAGCATAGGATTCTAATCTGTTGTTTACCAGTGTATATTAGACAATGTTCGATATGTAGAAGAAGCTCAATATACATTTGTTGAAAGCATTAATTGTCATTCCTGATGAAAGAAGGGCTCTCCCCCCCAATTTTTTATTATCATTCAAGGAGTTTCAAAGGGGATGCCCATGGGGTAGTGAGGGCAGGTGGAGATGACCCTTAGCCAGCCAGCCAGATCAGGTGAATTAACCCCAAAGGTCAACAGGATGACTGATGACAGCTGTCCCTGTCAGATCACCCTCTCATCCATAGCTTCAACCTTGGAATTGCCCCCAGGCTTGGCTTATGATTGGCAGAGGAAATGCAGTCTTGTTATATTTATAGTCACACTTCATTTTTTATCTAAATTTGCACTTCCCACTTTCACCACCCACCCTATTTACACGATTAATACTTAAATATGTTTGGTCACTTCTAAAGGCCATATCCATATTTGAAGACTGACCAATATGCAGAATATTGAAAAGAATCTCTGATACCTGAAAAGGAATTTCCCAAGGTTTGTATTTGTGGGTTTTTTTGTTTGTTTGTTTTGTTTTTTTTAACTGAACAGACATAACAGACATTTAAAGATGACTTTAAATCAATAAAGCTTGAAAAAACGTTAATGTTAATGTTTTTAAGAATTCAGCCATATTATTTTCCAGATTTGCTTGATGGACACTTTTCATGACTTTTGAGAGGAAATGAAACTAACTGTATGGTAAACAAATTCCTGTTGCTGGCGACTCTATGCATAAGCTGCTTTGAATTTATAACCTACTGGTCTAGTCATCATTTTATAGATAAGAAGACAGGACCAACAAGAGGGGCCTGTTGGTTATTCTGACATCCCAGCAGGTGCCTAGCTGCAGATATCATAGAAGAGCTCACATGCTGGCCCTGTCCAACTTCTCTTTTAGAATGACTTCTGTAGGATCTGGCCATTTCACCAACCTTATTTTGCCAAAATTCTAGAAAGCCACTATATGATTTTCTGTGTGGCTGTGCTGGAGAACTGGATGATGGTGATTTCAGGCAGTGAGCATTTTCTGTGTCACTTGACTAGGGGAGCTCTGGAGATAGTTTGTGGTTAATGTGTGTGTGAAGGGGTGGTTTGCTGGGTAAAACAGGACACCTGTGTTACTATCCTTTAGGATTTCTTGTTATATATATAAAACTACTGCTACAATCTTTCAGTAATTCATTAATTATGAACCTTCTGGCCATGTGGCTAAGAGATGTCTAGTTTAGAGATATGGGTAAGCAGTTGTTACTATCACATTAGCTTTTGAACTCCTGTGAAATTTGTAACTACTTGGATGAGTGAATTTGAGCCTTAAATTCATGCTGTTAGTAAAAGGAAGCATTAATAAACTATTACAACAGAATAAACATTGAAATGGACTTTTTCTTCATCTGTGTATTTCAGGGCAGACACCTTAAAAACTCTTAGATTATTTCACGTGGTTCCCCAGACAGACTGTACCCCTTTGTTCTGAAAAAATGTGGGCAAGAATTCATTGGTTTCTTGAATGGTCCAGTAATTATCTTGGCGTCCAACAATCATTCTGTTTTATCACTAGGAAGAATTAGATTGTACTCACACTTTTTCTCTGGAAAACTCAAAAGTCTGTCATTGATAGGATTGGTATTAAGAAAACAGGATATGCCATTAAGGCATTTCTTTGTTTTGAGCCAACAGAAATGTGATCTTTTCTACTTTTTCACAACTGATATTAAAGCACCTCCCAACGTTCAAGGGCCCGAGAGAGTCATAAAATTTGTATCATTAAACTGATGATGGGAAGCCTATCAGGGGACTGTCTCAAAACAGATGTATGCTGATATTCAGAAAATAAGCCCCAGACACAATTCAAACAGAACACATTGATGAGTGTAGTGTATCCACAAAGGAAGGAAATCAATTTCTTGAGATTCTTTTTCTAGTGTCATCCCTTGGATTTTACACTTTGTAAAATTTCTTTCTAAATTTTCTAAAAAAATTTCTTTCTCAGAAATGGACTTATGTGATCCTTCAGTCTTTTCATAAAAATTACCTTCAGAGAAGGAATTAATAACTTCTTATATAAGTGATGACTATCTTTCTCTTCCATTCAGATAAATGATTCTGTGGGCGCACGCTCCTCTTATTGATCATGCTGACGTTAGGCAGACTCTCAAGATGAGAGTTTGTGAACAAAGCTACTGAATGACAGCCAAGTTCAACCATCAAGTACATGTAACTCAACTCCTGGTTGATGATATTTTGAAACACATTGTATGACATCATGGAAAAATTTTCTTCTTCATTGCTTTTAAGAATAAGCATTCTGATTCCATAGGACATATGTTACACTATCGTTAAGGAAGTAAACTCCCCCCTCCCGGAAGGAATGTTTTACAGTTACAGTAAATTTATAAGGAATAATTAGGAGGTATAACAAAAAGAAAAAATAAGAAAAAATGGAATTCCTACTGATCTGATTCCTCATCCACTTTTTCATTTTTTTAACAATATTTATGGTTTGTTTACTGTGTGCAATGGAAGTAAGATGTTGTATTACTTAAACACTATGTGCAGATTCAGAGATTATTTGGGGATACCATTCTTTCTTGAAAACAAAACAGCAATAGTTATGGTATAGTTCTTTATAAAATTTTAATTTATATTGGGCCCACTTCCAGTCCCAAATTTGGCATTTCATGAAACAGAGTGGCCCCTAACAGCAATGAACAATTCCAGGGAAGAAGAAGATGCAGATTTTTAAGTGCCAAAATGACTGTGGAAATCAATATTCCTTGCCCCAAATTCCTATGTAGAAAGAGTACAGGGGAAAATGATTTAGCCACACAACTTCATCTATTTCTACAGGCAAAAAAAAAAAAAAAATTCTGGACAGAGGTCTTGTACTTTTTTGATATCTTGAAATGTCGAGAGAGACATCTGAAGGGGGTAGAAAAGGGGGGTGAGTAGAAGAGAAACTCAAACATTAATGGGGAATAGAATTTCTTTTGCACTGGTCACAATACATATGTTTGTTAAAAAGCAAGAGGCGGGGAAGACATGCATGCCTGATGTTGAAGAAAAGCCTGTTTGTGCCTCACACACTGGAGAAATTGTTCAGAAACAGTTCATCCATGTGAAAATATGACCCATGTCATTTTGCCAGAGTCGTTAAGACACTGAGCTGCTGAGTAAGGCCTGATTGGGTAAATTCAAGATCCTGGGGGAGTACATACTTCCTAGTGCCCAGTTTTTCTAAGATGCAAAAAAAAAAAAAAAAAAAAATGTCAGTGGAAATAAGGTTATGGAGTGCCACTTGCGTGGGCGAGACAGGGTCTCCATAGGGTGGGAACCAGCCAGATCTCAGACATGGCCCATTCTTTTAGATTCTTCCCCATTTTCTTAGTGGGCTAAATGAGAAATAGAGAATAAATGCCCAGCACTAGTAGCCAGAAGAGAACAGTGGTATTTAGAGATGGGAAAGAGGGAAAGGTTACAAACCATTTCTGAAATGAATTTCTCATTCTCTTTTGACTATGATTATATTCATGTTTTACAAACTCCTAAAATGACTGGAGATAACATTCATATCACTTGTTGTGAAAAGAAGTGGCTTCATAGAGGAGCTTAGAGGATATGAAAGCTATATTTGAATGAATAAATATTCAAAAGCAGGCAGGAAATACGGAATAATGGACAAAATCTCACCCTTTAATATATTGGAAAAAATGTGTGAAGTTTGAAGGCATCTTTCATGAACCAAAATAACAAATTGGAAAACAAAAACAAAAAACCCTCATCATTTAGCATTTTGGGTTTTAACTAGGCTAGGATGAATAACCACTGGTTCAATTTCAATGTTAATTTTTTTAAAATTGAATTGAGTTGACAATTTTGACTATGCTGGCTTATATCCAGAGTCCCAGGCTCTCTCTGTTCAACAATGTGATAGAGTAAGCATGTAATTCATTCAACAAACAGGAAAATCTCAAAGTACTGTGGACCAGGCCTTTAATCTCTTTGTTTCCTCCTCTGTGAATTGATGGATTGAGATTAGCCAGTTTTTAAGTTTTGTTCTTTTAATTATATGTTTATTTTCTAGCTTTTATGTTTCATTGAAGGGATTTTCTAATTTGGATACAAATCTTGAATCTATTTGTATTTCTAGAAAAACACAATACAACAGTAACATTATGGTCTTTCTGCAATACCATCTGAATATATAAGAAGAAGAAAAATTCCTAGGTTTCTCCTTATTAACTGCTAACTATGTTTCAGGAATTTTGGGCATTTTAATTTAGCAAGCAGTTAACTTTTTTTTTTTAATCAGTAACGGAGTTGTGCATTCAGTTTTAGTGTGACAGGTTTCAAAATCTTCCCAAAATTAAGGGCAGAGGATTTATTTTAAAATACCTTTTTGCAAGAGATATATCTTTTTGCCTTTTCATTTTGTCTGTGAGCATGTTTCAAGCTACCTTGGTTTAAACAGCTTGAAAATTGCTAGTTATAAAAGTGGTGTGTGTGTGTGTGTGTGTGTGTTAAAGAATGAAGATGTGGTTTTCAAATCGAATTGGCAGGTACTTACAGAAATCTGGGCTTCTGAGTGAAGGAGTGGAAACATGAAACCCTTGTAAAGATTTAACTGCCATTAAGAAGTTTCTTTTGAGACATTCATATCAGCCTACTGATATAATGTCATAAAATAACTGCCATCTCCACCTTTTATAGGAGTCACCCTTGGATTAGTCAGAGCTGCTGGATTGCAATGAGGAAACATGTGTTAAAAAAATGAATTAAAGGAAAAGATGACCTGCAGGTTACTCTGGTCTGTTGTGGGGTCAGGGGAAGGAAGGTTCAAAACCTAGTGGGAGAGGGGCCAGTCTGATGCTGGATGCGAAAGTTCACAAGTCTGCATTATAAATAATATATGTAGGAAATGAGTGTTTACTCCTCTCTAATGTTAGCAAACTGGAAGGATAAGATGGCTTCCTTTTGACGCGAAAAAGATCTAAATGTGAAATGCTATTTTAAACAATGAACAGCTGTTTCATCTTGAACTAAAAAGAACAAAGAAAACACCCTCAGGTTCACATAGGATATATTGTGGTTTCCGTGTGTGTGTGTGTGTGTGTGTGTGTGTGTGTGTGTTTGCCCTTCTCTCTTTTTACTTAGGATAATTGAAATGTCATTTTATCTTGACATGTTTTCTTTATTCACCAGGGACATGGAGAGTTAAAATATTGGAGAATTTCCTTTTCATCATTTTGAACATAAACAACGTTTCATTGCTTTAATATGAAGTGTTTTCTTTGTTAATCCAACAGAGATTAATGCCTGGAATGCTAAATTGTATGCTTAAGGGAAAAGTCATGATGGTCCATGGGTAATATATTTTAGGCAAGACTAAAGCAATAGAGTGGCGTCATATCATAGTCTAAGAGCTTTTCCTTGCTCTGGAGAACAGCTGGAAACATAAAGGGTAGCCTCAATTGCCAATGTAAGAGATTTCAATTATCCAATTAATGCCTGGGAATCCTAGAATTGCATTTACGGGAAAATGTTTCAGAATCTATGATTCAGAAAATGATTTCTGATTTTTGGAGGAAATTTCTTGGTAATTTAACTCAAAACACCTCTTAGATATGAAAAGATCTAAGTCTTTAAAATTGTGCATTAATAAAATAATTTGACTGGGTTTGGATTTTATACTAGAAATTGCTGAGACTGAGTGCATAGAACAAAATTTTGAATATTCAGTGAGTAATGGGTTTATTTACTTCTTAATTCTCTCTAGGTATTTATATATATTTTCCCAATTCTAATTTTTGGGAAGATGAGGCATTACAATAAATTTTATTCTCCCAGATAAGAAATGCATACATGTACATAGTTCATCTTACCTGGAAAGCTGTTCCATTAAATAGGCAAATACAAACTCAGAAGTTTAATTATTTATTTATCTGAGTCTAAAAGGCTGTTTTTGAAGGAATAATCTCATTTAGCTCTTTTTGTTATATAGTTGCAGAAAATATGTCTGCTATTTTATGCTAGTTTCTAGGTCCCCTTTTAACTCATAAGACATAATTTTAGTTAACTTTTCCTGGGGCTTAATTCCTTCTAATTCTATTTTTGAAATAAAAGATGAGTTTCTTTAAATTAATAACAGGACATTCTAGGCCAGAAACTGCTATTTCTCTTCCTTCAGATATAGATCTTGAGGATACTAGGATCTTGTAAAACTGTAAAAAAGAAGAAAAAAAGTGTGTGAGATCTTTTTTAAATCCAGACTTGGTTATATAGCACATTAATAAATTGTCCTGTCAACCTCTAGGACATGAGTTCAACTCCAATTGGTTTAATGGCCACAAATGTTTCCTTAGAAGAATTCCGGATTTCTGGATGGAGGAAGGAATGTCAGAGATTCTCAGGGTAGGCTTGAGAACCCCCCCTCAGAAGGTGGTCTTGGGAGGTAATCACACCCTGCTGATAGGATTTGGCAGTTAAAATAGATGGAGGTCAGCCTGTCATTTTGTCTATTTAAATAAGTCACTTGTGATTAAGGATAAGCAGCAAGTTTTCTTTTCTTTCTAACTTTTGGGTCCTTGCACGTTCTGATCTATTTCTCCGATGTTTCTCTCCTTCTTGAGTATTTTTCTCTCATTTTCTCGTGCCTTTTAAATGGAAAAAAAAAATTCATGTTTTTCTGTCTTTCCCCCTGAAAGATATGGATGAGGAGACAATTTATCATTTGATTCCATTCGAAGTACAAAAACTGCCATTCCAAAACTCTTACTACATACCAGATATTTTTTGACATCTAGAGACTCTAAACTTGAGACAGAAGTGTCTGCTCATTCCTTCTTTGTTAAGAAAAGTCAATAGAATCTGTGTTATGTAACTGAGTTCATGGTAATTGCTCCATTCTGCTGAGGCACTTTGGTAGGTAAACTTATTTTTACTGTGTTCTTAAAAGATTAACTGATGTCTGTAATTTTATACCACTGTCCACGAGGACTGCATTTGCTCTTGGTGATAAAATAGCAGGTCATACTTTTTTTTTTTTTTTGTAAAAGTATGTTAACTGTTACACAAAATAGAATCAGTGATACATAAATATTTGTATCTGCCAACTTGTTTGGCGAAATTCTTTGCCAAGTGTTATTCTGAAATAATGTTTCTCTTTCTCACGGGCTTTCATCCAAAGCTCTTCTACCTCCACATGTCTAGTTAAGACTCTTCCTCCTGTCCTTGGCATTACAGAGGCAGGCCTGGCAAAGGGGCCACACTCCATGGAGTGAAGGTGGAGACACAAACCCACCTATATTTTGTGGCTTCCCTCAAACCTTCTACCCATCTTTTCCTTTGATCATTTCTGAAGCATCTGCCTTTATGCAGGTTTAATATGATGGTGTTCACCTTGGCTGCATCACATATTTCTTTCTGCCCTGGGGCAAAAACCTCAGGTTGCTCAAAATGTGCATTGCCTGGAAGTGCTAGAGGGTTATAAGCCACAGGGCAAACCTTAGCCAGTGGCAGACAAGACCTAGTGCATCCCTAAGGCAAATAATCTGCAGTTTATTCTACAGGGCTCTTTGGCGTTTTCCAGGGGAGTTGAGCCTCCAGGTGAGCAGAGTGATGACCAATGTACTTTGTATTGGAATTTCCCAGTTTTCAGCTTGGTATCATTTCCCCCAAATAAGCTATTTGCACACAGGCTCTTGTGTGAGGCTTTGCTTTCTAGGGGAACCTAGTCCAAATAATACAATGTAATGCAAAACAAAGCAAAAACCTAAGATATGGATCTCCCTTCTAATATGACTTCCTGCCTCATATCATAGTTATTTAGGTATAGTTCTATCTCTCCTAAGAGACAAGTTTGCTTTTCAAAGTTGGGGCAAATATGGTCAGCCCTTCTTTTATGGCAATCTCTCTGCCAGAGACTGAGGATATAACTTTGGAAGAGAAGATGCCACTCCCAGGAAAGAACCTAAAGTCTAGTGTTTACCCTAGATATTGGATAATTCAGTATAGAGACATATTTCACTAGAGCAGCATGGCAAATTTTTTTTTAATTCAAATGATGTTTCTTAAATTCATATAGAATTCCTTTAGTTAAAGATGGTTATACCTGCTTTAGTCAAAAATGCTATAACCTTTTACAGAAAAAATCTGGGAGCTCTGGGAATCAAACAGGAAGCCCAGAGATACAGCACATCAGAGAAGGTATTCTCTAGGAGATCTTTTGAGTGAGATTTAGTAAGAGCTGAAAGGCCTGGGTTGGTGTAGAAAAGAGAATGGCATTCCATAGAGAATGGGGAGAGAGAGAGCATGAGAGCAAGGGCTGGGAGGGTTCCAGAGCATGAACAGATTAAGTATGGACACAGCAGCTTTTACCTGTAGAAATTAACATCTTGTGAAGGGTCAGTAGATGTTCCACTACACACAAAATTTGGGTATTAAAAAATTGGAAAATTTTTCAGATTACTTCTAGGATTCAGAGGTTCAGAGAACACTTTGGATTAATGAACCCTGAAATATACTGCTGTCTATAAAAAATAACCCTGAATCCCCCCAAACAAAAAAACCATGTTTGTGGAATTGAGATTTTTCCAGACATGTTTGTGAAATCTTTTGCTCCTAGAACACTGGTCAGTGATCTTGAGGCACATTGATGTTCCATAGACTGGATCTTCGGAAATTCTTGAGAAATGATGCGGATAGGATTGGGGGTGGGGGGTGGTCATGGCGGCATATCTTGCATACTAGATAGGTGCATTTGGGTTTGATATGTCAAACAGTAGATGCCACTGTGTCCCTTTTGGAGACAGGAGAGATGGTTTCTTATAAGACCATTTAGCACACCAAAATCACACTTCCAAACTTGTATTGGTATTACTGTCATGTTATCAGATTTATTATGTCCATTGTTGCAAAGACAGTAGTATAACAGGATATCATAGTCAGATACCTGTGTTCAAATCCTTACTTCCATTCTTCCTACGTGACCTTGGGCCATGTCTTTATGCTTCTGCTTCATTACCTGTAATAAATATGGACATGATGGTAATGGTTCCTAAATCACAGGGTTCTTGGAAGGATGAAATGAGATAAAATCATTAAAGCACCTAATAGAGTAATATAGAGCATGTCACCAATAATTTATAACACATTTAATTTTATAGAAATAGTGTATAATAGAAAAGGCACAGACTTGAAGACAGACAGTCCTAAGTTCAAATTCTGTTGTCCTATTCTGGACAAATCCTACACATTAGTGTTATTACTGTAAAAAATAAAATAATATTATTTATCTATAGGGTTATTCTGAGCAGTAGAGATTTTGATAAAATATTAAGGACATAGAAACGGCTCAAGTAATTGTTGCTGGTATAATTATTTGTGTGATTCTACAGTATTCCTCTATTTCTAAATAGAAGCAGTATGTTGCTCCAAAAGCTTCCCTAATCATTTTCTGAATGTTCCTGAACTCCTCCAGTAATTCCTACGAGGCTGAAGGAAGCACTTGTACTGATTATTGGATTATGCAATATACTAAATGTTTTCTCAATGAGTGGATGTATAAATTAATATTCATCTGATGGTATTTCACACAGTAGGACATTGACAGAAAATATAAGTGACTTTCAAGCTGATTAGCACAAGAAGTCATGCTCTGTTCAGTCAAAATGACATGAGCCTTTTTTTATCTTTGTTGCACAGATAAACTAAAATCTAAGAGTCATGTTTGTATATTTTATTCTTACAAATTAGATCTAAACCCACTATTTTACATATTTATTATTTTTTAAATTAAAAGATAGTCTAGGAATGCAGTGTTAAACTTCCCTTGTGGTATCTGTATCATATTCTAGGGATTTTGTCAAAAAAGATTTAAATTTTCATTTTTAGTATGATATTATAGTAACTATTTTACTCATATTTCTCACTGGAAATATTAAATTTATAAAATGAGGGTTGTTTTTCCCATATCAATGTCAAACAACAAAGATTTCTCAACCCCTCTCTTACTTTCCTTCATTTTTTAGATTATTGCCCTATCAGGTTTTAATTCAGATCTGTCTTGGAAAAATAGTTTTGCCAGATGACATGTATCTTGTGATCTTGTCGTGTGAATTATATGCTGTTTCATATGAAGACTTATATGGAGAATGTTTTTAAAAGAAACATTTAAGATATATATTGTAGTCCACGCCCTCTGAAGTACACCACATAGGGCACATAAGACCATGTGACTACTCAGTACCTTTCTCAAAGAGGTATCCTCCCATGGAATGAATGTTTTATAAAAAAGGACATAGACACATGATTATTTGGCTCCACTGAGGCACATTTCTCTAAAAGGCCAAGGATAAATTAGCCAGTTGCAAAAGCAAACATTTTTGTTTCAAAATCTGGCCGTGTTAATGTCCTTATATCTAAATATCTTGTGTCAATCAATGTACTGAAATTTTTAATCCCTATAGCCCTAAAGGATCTAAAAGTAATTCTTCCTATTTGTGAGTTCTTTTGGAGTTTGTGAAACATTTTCATACACTCATTCTTTTTAAGGAGTCTGGTGAATTACCTCGACATTTCAAGGGATGTGGTATTTAGCTAAAAACCTCAAATGCAATGATAAAAACAGTCAACAAGAGTATTTTCTAAACCACAGTGGTGCCTAATTCCCCACTTTCACAGTTGTTCCCAGGGCATACCCATACTCCTCAGCCCTCAGCAGAAGAACAATTGGCACTCTAGATAGACAGTTGGAATCTGCTTTGATACAGAGAGATTTAAGGTTGCAAAGTAACATAGGAGGTATTTAGGGCAGAGCCCATTCCTTGCTGTTTTCCTATTTGGGTTTAGACTAATTTCTAAAAACTACTTGAATAGGAAATGGCATGGTGCACAGAACAAAATTTTGATGACTTTTTTTTTTTTGGTATGTGTGACTTTGAATTTATTATATGTAATAGGCGTATAAAAGAAGAAATTCTGGATTTCAGCCTTAGCTATTTGCATAAATCCTAAGTGTTTTGATCTCTGTTGTTCTTTAAACACACACACACACACACACGCACACGCACTCACATAAGCAGCAAGAAAGGGAAAGAAAGTAACCTGACAATTTCATATGATGAACAGATTAAAGCTCACCAATTTGGGATGTTATTATACTTTGGAATTTTCAAAGGCAAAAGCCACAGTCTCTGAAGACTGAAATTGGAGCACATTATTGATCTCAAATGTAACTCTTGCTGCACATGTATATTCTAAAACAAGAAAAATATCTTTAGGGTAAGAAAGGAGAATCCCAAGTAGGTTGTTTTACATGTGCGAAATTTGATTTTCGACCCAGATTTCACAAAGTATTATATTAGGCAGTTTTACTATTCTCCGACCTTACAGCAGCCACATGGCCAAAATCCCTATGAAAATGTGTATCTTGTTGGTATTTATCTAAAATATTAAATAACTGAGTGCTCTTTGACAAATATATTGAATTGTATTGTCATGACTGATTTTTTTGGGAGAAAAAAAAAAGCAGGAGAAATTGGTATTGGGGTGGGAAACTAGTATTCAGTGACAGAATTGGCCTCTAATCCGGCAGAAAAACAACATCGTTAAAATTTGAGAAGGCACTTTAGGTCTTATAATAATCAGCAACCAAAAGAAGGAAGAGGTCTAAAAATAGAGATGGATAATTAACAATCTAAAAATAGACTTGGCTAGCCATATGGAAGTCATTACAGTCTAGAGGTTAAAGGGGCTGAGGAGAATAAAAAACAAATCAAATATTATTGCATATTAAACACTACCTATAAACATAGTCTGTAAATGGTTAACAGAGTTCAGCTCCATCTAAGATAATTTGGTACAAGAAAAATATAAAAGCACAAATAATCATTTCCTAATTTATCAAAGAGTACTTCTTGGGAAGGTGCTTTGGGCTCCAATCCAAAATGCTCCTTTTGGTTTAAGATATGATACTATTGATAATGACAGGGATTCTGCCTTTCACAAGGGGAAAAATAATAGTGATTTTTAGATCATTTGTTATATTTAAAATAAATAGTAATACTTCCAACATAAACAGCATTGCCCTAAGAACAAATTATTGTGCAAAAAAGAGACTGTCAACAGAGATGTAACTAGTTCATGCATCTAGTATTGCTAAAGGGCTCTAATTTTTTTTTTATTTATTGATTAAAGCTGTCAGTGTGTAATTTCCTCAGTTTTGCTGTTATTTTGGGAAAATGCAGAAACTGTTATCACAGGGGAATTACTATCAGGGCTGTAGAGTTTCTAGGCCTTTTATATCATTTTCTTTTAACCTCTTATATTTCTTGTTAACACCATTGCCTCAAAATTTTGAAATTTTGGTTCAAAAAAATTTGAATAGGTGAAGGAGTGATTGGAAGCTGACTAATATTGGAAGCAGCATTTTCAAGAGGAAAGAAGACAGGTGTGCTGTGTGAGGCTGCCGTCTGGATTGGAAACCAGACTCTGCCATGTATCATGTATATAATCTTGGCCAAGAGATGTATCTTTCTGAGCCTCAATGTGTCTTTTCTGCAGAAAGGAATAATGGTTTCTTGGTATTTATGTTGAGTAATGTAAGTATCTTTTGAAGAAAAATAGGTAAAATTTTTAAGAACCTGGGGTTTGAGTATATAAAAATGGCTTAATAGATGACAATAGTTGGTATAATGTTGTCCATCAGTTTAATCTAGTCACAGCTGACAAACCCTTAGGATGTTGACAAGACTGAGATGGCAAAATTCACCAAAATAGCCCGAAGCTTCATAGATAAGGAAAATTATGTTCTTTCTAACTTACAGCCTTGCCATTTAAATTTCAGGAATTTTTCTTGATTCTCCTTACTGGTTATAAGTGTTTTGCTTTCTTAAATGAGGTCATTCAATCAAGATCATTTTTTTCATTCTTCTAATATCAGAGTACCCTCTATGCCCACATAATAATTCTCATCTGTGTATTTTTATTTTCTATTTTCATCTGCATATGATTGCTTCTGGTTTATACATGAAGACTAAAGAATTATAAGATTAGATATACAAATCAAGTCTTCATAAAAGATTTTGCTCATTTATTAAGTATTTTTTTCCTAACTAGCTACCTATTCTGTTACTGTTGTCCATGGGAACTTTCCAATAGATTTCTTAAATGGTTGCTATTTGTGAATGTGAAAGTATTGATTTCCATAAATGACCCTACCTTACTCAAGTAGCTTTTCAGTTGACTCTTTAAATTTCAGATGCTATTTAGTCAAATCATCTGAAAATTATGATAAGTTTTGTCTTCAATTTTATGCTGCTAATTTTTCTCTTTTTTATTAAATTAAATTTAATTTTTTTCAGTGTTTCAAGATTCATTGTTTATGTACCACACCCAGTGCTCCATGCACTACATGCCCTCCTTAATACCTGCCACCAGGCTCACCCTTTCCCCCACCCATCTCCCCTCCAAAACCCTCACTTTGTTTCCGAGTCCACAGTCTTTCATGGTTCTTCTCCCCCTCCAATTTCCCCCAACTCACTTCTCCTCTCCAGCTCCCCATGCCCTCCATGTTATTCCTTATGCTCCACAAGTAAGTGAAACCATATGATAATTGTCTTTCTCTGCTTGACTTATTTCACTCAGCATAATCTCCTCCAGTCCCGTCCATGTTGATACAAAAGTTGGATATTCATCCTTTCTGATGGAGGCGTAATACTCCATTGTATATCTGGACCATATCTTCTTTATCCATTCATCTGTTGAAGGGCATTTTGGCTCTTTCCACAGTTTGGTGACTGTGGCCATTGTTGCTATGAACATTAGGGTACAGATGGCCCTTCTTTGCACTACATCTGTATCTCTGGGGTAAATACCCAGTAGTACAATTGCAGGGTGATAGGGTGGCTCTATTTTTAATTTTTTGAGGAATCTCCACACTGTTCTCCAAAGTGGCTGCACCGACTTACATTCCCACCAACAATGTAAGAGGGTTCCCCTTTCTCTTTTCTAATTATATTGGTACTACTTCCAGTAGAATGTTAAACATTAGCAGTGATAATGGACATCGTTATATTTTCCCTGACATTGCTGAGTGTCTCTAGTGATTCCCTGTACTAAAGTATGATGCAGTCTTCTGGATTGTGATAATATATTTTGTTAGGAAAATGTCCATCTATTGCTGTTTTGCTAAGTGTGTTTATCCAAAGAGACTTTGGATTTTGGTAAATTTTTAGTGTTTTCTCATTTTTAGAGCTATTAATATGTATGATGAATTATGTTAATTATAAGTTTATTAAAGGGAATGAGTTTTAAAAACCTGAACTTGGTATATAACCATATTTATTCCCTCACAGTATTTGACTTTTGAAAGCTTGTCTATGTTGAAAGATGTGTACCAAGTCATTTTGATGCTATTTTTATTAAGTTGTAACAAAATTTTTTTAAAGTTTGAACATTTTGTGAACAGAAACACTGTATATAGCTTACTATATAAAATATTTGTAGCTTAATAAAACTGATGATTGCTTTTTTGTATTTTCTCTTATTGTATTATTTTTATACTCAGTAATATATTCATTAAATTCAAAAATTTAAAAATTAAATATACATAGTAACAGTCTTACTCCCTCTTTTACACCCATCTTTTCAGCTCTCACCCTCCACCTTTCCATGGATAACTGCTACTTTTAATTTTTGTATGTCTTTCTAGACCATACATGCATGTACAGATAAATATGCCAGAGGATCCTTATTTTCCCTTCCCCTGTTTACATAACAGATAGAATAGTATACATATCTTCTGAACTTTGATTTTTCATTAACAATATATCTTAAAGATCATTCCATCTCAATAGATGGAAAATATTTTCATTCTTTTTTATAGTGGCATATTAGTCCATATTACATGGTATAATTTTTACCATTCCCCTATTTGTGGACATTTAGGATACTTCTAATATTTTCAATTACAATGTTGAAATGAATAGTTACAAAATAACACCCAAAATCTACATTGATAAAGCTGACAATTTTTTTTTTCTGCTTTGCAAAAGGAATTGTAAATTGATGCAGTCCCTATAGAGAGACATTTGGCAGTAGTTACCAAAATTACAAATGTCTGTTCTCCTTAACCCAGCAAACCCACTTCTGGGAAGAGATTCTCCTTTCTGCTTAGGCCTCAGTAGTGCTTGATTTAAAAATTAGGAAGAAATTCCTGATTTAGAAAGTCTTTCATTCTATTTACAAGGTAATATGTCCTGAAGACTTTAAAGAATATGATAGGTATCTATTAGGAGATCTGTGTAGTAATCTTCCAGCCTTCCAGACCCTTCAAGCATCATATTTTGAGGTTTTTTTTATTCATGAACTCTCATCAGGAACAGATTTCTGTCTTAGACCAAATAATTTAGACCTACAAACTTTACATTCTGAAGTGCTTTCTTTTGATTCACACTCCTATTATTCCCATTATATTTCTCCTTTCCACCACCCCACTCTTGGCTTCGCTTTGATTTGTTCCCTCAACAGAAAAGGTCATTCCTTTGGTGGAAAATTATCTGGACTTCTTTTATTGATTTCTTCTACTCCCTTCCCAAATGATCCTCTGTGCTTTGAAAGCTGGATAGACGTTCTCTTTTTGGAGAGTCCATTTTGTAGTTTTTGATGTAGTTTATATTAATTCATAATTATTTTGTCATATTGCACATAATCAAATAGAATAGATTTTGTTATAAAAAATTGCTTTTACCCCTCCAATTAACTCCCCTCTTAATTTTATCCTCCAGAGGTCATCTCTTTTAATAATTCTGTTCCAGTGTTCCTGGTTATGTCCATAATTTTAAATAATGTATTTATACCACTAATTCCTAAGTTATTAGCTTTGGTTTCTTTATTTTTTTATATGAAAGATGTGGGTATTGCTCCTATTTATCTCTCCAGCTCTCTTTACCCCAATTCTTTATTGTTTTGATTGATATTTAATCCCTATTTATTTCATTGAATAGCTTCCTATATCTTTATGTGCTTAAGCCTTTTTCTTTTTCCGTCATTATGAACATTTTCTTTCATTATCTCCATGTAGGATATACTATATTTTATATTTGCCCTTTCTGCCATGATTTACCATCACTTCTATTTCTTATCTCCTCAGAAACAGTTCTTATGTTTGTTAACATTTAATTCTATTCTGTAACTACAGTCAGATCTTCTCTGCTTTTCATGTAAGCTGAGTCTCATAGGTGAAATCTAATAACACATGATTATAATGTAATTCTTGTTCACTGTAGAGCCAAGTAATGAGTTATAATTACAGTTCTTCTCCACAAGTACAAGGTCTTAAACTTATTTGGAATTGCTATTTGAAGAATGTTTCTAGTGCCAAGAGATAATACATTCCCACTTTTTATGCTAACTTGGGTGTTCCAAACTGCTACCTCATGAAAAAATATGTTTGCCTTCATATTTGAATCAATACTTTCTAGCTTTTTGTGCTCCAGTTATTGCTTGTCTTTGTTTTCTCCTTGAGAGAATTACACTCCCTATCACCCAACCTCTTTGGATACTGAAATAAAAATCTATCTTTGTGGAGCATACCCACTAAGATACTACTGAAGCCATTTGTCTTGGTACAAAGTATCTCCATGGTTAGTAGCATAAATATATATACCGATTACGATTAACACTAGATACATCACCTTGGACCTAACACTAGTTTTTCAGAGTTATATTTTACATTTTCTTAGGTAGTTACTGTTTAACAGGTCTTTTGAGTAATTTTGTTCTTTCACCTTTTTTACTACCTATTCTTTCTTACACTATAATACTTAAACAGTTCAAATTTCCTAGGGATCATAATTTAAATTAATTTGTAATGTAGCTTCTAAATGAGATCTACATCTTGGATTATTCTGTAGGTATCTTGATTCTATGTACAGGGAAATGGCCTGGTAGAAGTATATTAACATAAATCTTTGGCTCAAGCATTTCAAATGAATTTTCTGGGTCAGTCACAGATACTTTCACCCCCCCCCCATCTAATCTTGTCCATGTCAGATAGAGTTCTCCTTATTTTAAAAGCCTTTTTTCAAATGAAATTACCTCCATGGAGTTTCTCTGATACTTCAGCACTAATTATTTCTCCTTTTCCCATGTCTTTCTCTAGCTCTTCTTAAGATCTATTCTTAACTTTTAACAGAAGCCTTTGCATTGCACTCAGCTCTGTGTGTTATGCCCCACACTAGATACATCTTCCTTGAGAGAAGGGACATCTATATTTTATAATCCTCAATGAATCCACAATTGTAGGAACTCCAAAAATATGTTGATTGCAAGACTGAAAGAAATGAAATTAGTCATTCTCACTCTTGCTTACTTGAGGGGCATAGATGTTCCTTATTTGGAGGAATGATTGCACAAATATATGGAGCTATTCTAGGGTGAAGTTTGGTGTTATTTTTTTCATGAGCAGATGAGTAACTAAGCACAGAGTGTTCAGGATGCATCTGAAAAAAGAAATAGATGGAGCTGGAGTCCAGTTGAACTTCCCCATTTTTAGTGGAACAAGATGTGGGATGTCTCATTTTTGCCTGAGGGAAATTAAGACAAATGAAAGGGCTGACTAAAAAAAAAAAAAAAAAAAAAAAGTCAAAATATATTTTATAGCCATGTATAAATTCAAACATGAAAGCATTCAGTCATTCATATTACAGATTGAAAAGTCCTCCTGGCCTGGCATTAGAGAAGAAATTGTATGTCTTAATTATCTTATGGGCCTTATTAAAATTGAAAGCTTATTCCTCTCTGGTATGTGTAGTGAGAACCACTTTTCACAACTCAATAAATAATAATTGCATAATCATCGAGAGATGGGCGCTTAGAAGTTTCAGGAGAAAATATCCCATGGGAGGGGCTATTTATATATGGGAATAGGAATTTTCCCTCCCCTACTAACGTGGCTTGGCTCTATGAGCAGATAGCATTTCACATCTTTTAAGGTGTTTGGGAAGTTAAAATGTTGGCACTGCAATTACGCGCTTGCAGTAATGAAAATGGAAATAGGAATATCTGTAGTGATTTTATAACCTGCCAGTTGTACTGGACTTGAAGGGAACACTCAGGTGGTTTAATAAGCATCTTGAGAGTATATAGGAATGGGTAAACAGTTCCATCATAGTCTAAGTTTCAGATTAGCACAGATTGAATAGTAACATATCAGATGAGGGTCATCCAGACCAGTGCCTTTATTTTGTACATACGATAGGGAAGGATTGAGAAAATAAAGTTGATCCCGGTACTATGTTATCACCCAGTATACAATTTATACTTGTGAAAAGTGTACTTTATGTACCAGATTTGCCCTGATCTTGAGTAACAGGAGGATTTTATGAGTAGGTAATTCAGTAAATATTTTTCTATTCCCAGTATCTTTGTAAAACAAGTAATTTATTTGTTCTGCCCTTTGTTTTAATCTCAGGGATGATAAGAATAAAATGGCAACATGAAAAATTTTTTAATATCTCTTAGAAGCTGGTACAAAATCAGGAGCCTTTAACCTGTCAACCAAAGGGCCTCATCCCCCAAAGGGTCTATGGATAGGATTCAGGGGATCTGTGTATTGGGGGGAGGAAGCATTATATCTTATTCTCAGTAAGTTCTATTAAAAGTAAAGTATTCGTTTTAGTAATGAATGTGAACAACAGATCACAATACCAGCATATGGATTATTTACATATTGCATGAGAGTGATTACAATATTTGAAAATCTCATATATGCTCCTCACTACTTTAAAAATACAGCAGCTAGCAGTCTCATTTAAAAATCACACAATTCATTAACAAAAAGCTGTGTTTTACTACATCACAAATACTTTTTTAAAAAATTGCATTCACAGAACAGATTTCCTGTGTTCGTATTTTATCTTGTGCTTTTTTTTTTTTAATTTTGTTTATTTATTTGACAGACAGAGATCACAAGTAGGCAGAGAGGCAAGCAGAGAGAGAGAGGAAGAAGCAGGTTCCCTGCTAAGCAGAGAGCCTGATGCGGGGCTCGATCCCAGGACCCTGGGATCATGACCTGAGCTGAAGGCAGAGGCTTTAACCCACTGAGCCACCCAGGCACCCCTTATCTTGTGCTTTTAAGGACATTATTTTTAGAAGAGACTACAGGTTTTACTAGATTGCCAAAGACTAGTGGTACAAAAAGTGTTGTAGTGCCGGTATTAATAATACTTCCAAATGTTTGATTTTGTTTAGAAGTTAATTGCAGTTCCTTCCATTTGTGTAGCTTTGTATCTAGTTCTAAGAATATTTTTCTTCTTAAAAAAAATGTTTTTGTCTTAATTCAAGCTACTGTGCTCACTAACATTGGTTTTCCATGGTAGTCCCCAGTAGAAAGAGATGAAGCTTGAGTTTATTGCAGGAATTTTTATTGCCACTTCTAAAATGATTAGAATATTATATTCTCCATTGGAAAGATCATTATTTTGAAAGAATAAATGTAATATCTTATCAAAATGGACTCTGATATGGGATTTCTAAGCTTCCAATTTAATACTTGAGTTATTCCCATGCTTCATCAATTATTGAAACAAGATCAGATTAAGCAAAGCAATCAAGCAACACTACTCTGGAGGAAACCATGCAAAGACATACACATTTTTTCACTTTATTCCTAAATATATTAAGTAATATTAAATTAAGTAGTTGTTAGTGAATCAGGCATAAGTTACCTATGTGCAGTGAAGCTCCTTAAGACTTTGTTATTTGCACATAGAATATTTCTTTTCTTAATTTAAAACAATGAATGAGACTGAGGAATTGTTTGCTAAAAGGAATTCAGTTTTAGTATTAGCAAATAATACCTAGAATGTTATGAATTAAACATGCAAAATGACTTAATAATCTCTCAAATACCAGTTCTGGATTAAGTAGAATTTATAAAAACTTGCAGAGCTTTATCTACACCTTTTTAGAGATCGAATGTTGGAGCCTGGGAAATAAGGGCCAGATGGCACCAGCCAAACAGAAATGTGCAAATCAAGCAACACTTAGTACACTCCGCACTTTTTAATCCCATTGTGAATGCAGGTTGGGGGGGTCTTATAAAATTTTTCCTGAGGCAGTCCCCTGGAAAGGCAAGGTGTAGCTGTCAGGTCTTCGGTTCTTTTCATTTCAGTTTACAAATAACCTCCAAGTGTTTTTTCTCAACTTTAGTCACTCCTGATCTTTTAAATATGTGGAAGCTGTGACACAGTAGTGGCAAAATGATCACACATCATTACATAGTGCACATGTGATTATTTATGCCTTCTCAGCCACAGTGCAAGTTACAAGCAATTATTTTTCATCTCCTTGATGTAATTACCCTGTAATCTACAGGGACATGTAATTGCATGGATGGCTTCTGCACTGAATTACGCAGCTCTCAGGGACTACATGAGACCCTGGGAGCCTTTTACCAGCTAGCAGCTGGGCGGTCTCTTTGTGTAAACCTGGTGGCCTAAATAGAAGGGCTATGCTGGAGGGAGATTTGCAACCCAGATGTGATGTAGGGCCACCAAGTAAACTGCCTAAGGGTAGAGAGCCTGTGTGTTTGATATCCAACCTCATAAAATGGCCTCTTGATTTTCCATCCTCAGATTATGAAATGTCTGTGGGAGAGAAGGAAGCTCCTATGAAAGCAAATATTTACTTGGTCGAAAATTTCTTTGGGATTCAGGGATCTTTTATTTACCATTGTTAGACTCCATATACTGAATAAATGTGTGATGCTTTAAAATTTGCCCAGCTTTATAGTAATACATGTGCTCAAAGAGCATGATGAGTTGCTTTAGCATGATAAAATACAAAATAAGTATTATATATATATATATATTACCCAACAGCCAGAGGAAATAAAAGTTCATCTTTCCTTTCTTTTTCTTCCTTTCACAAGGCACAAATGTAAAATCATGTTAATAACCTGATGTTGTGGTTGGTAATTTACTACTATTTCTAGTGTGCACATCTAGGAAGGAACAATTTTTAATCAGATATTGATTTATCAGGGTGGTTTTCAGACAGTCTCTGAGAGACCAGAATTTGTCCAAGTGGGAGTCAGGGAAATTCCCAAAGGGCTGTTCTAGAGCTTGGATCATCTGATCCTCTGGAAGAAAGCAAGAATTATATGGGTGAGAATCATTTATTCCTGTCTCATTGGCTGATTCCCTCCTGGGAGAGCTGAGGTTTCCATTGGCTTGATCATATATCCAGGTCCATCTGTAATGTGTGCAAATAAATGCATGTTGCATGTTTCTTGTGGGGACCCATGTTTCATTTCATGTCAGAATTCTTGTAAAGTCAAATGAACTTTTTTAGAATAAGAGGGTCTTTGATTAGGTAAACGATCTGCAGGAGAAGTCTAGGGAATCAGAGCTAAAGCAATGGTAATCAGATTGAATCCTGTGAGCAAAAAGGAAAACTCCTTGATTGCTTAGCCTTTATGGAAACTTTCAAGTTAAGTGTAGTTACATAGTTCACTACTAGATCTTCCAAATGGATGTGAATTCTGGAGCTTTTTTTTAGGTTTTGAGTAATTTTAAAATAGCCTTGCCCAAGATAAAGTTGTTTTGAAAATTTGTCTTGAATGGATCTCCACTGCCCCTAGCTTTATTGAGATAAATTGACATAGAATATTGTGTAAGTTGAAGGTGTAAAATGTGGTGATTTGTAACATGTATATATTGCTAAATGATTACCATAATAAGGTTAATTAACATAATCACCATTTGTTTTTATTGTGGTGTTGATAACATTTAGTATCTACTTCTTAGCAACTTTAAAGTACACAATATAGTACTGTTAACTATAGTCATCCTGTTGTATATTTGATCCCCAGAACTTATGCATCTTCAGAGTGGAAGTTCATGCCCTCTGACCAACATCTACACATTTCCCCTACCCCCAGCCTATGGCAACCACTGATCTACTCTCTCTTTCTGTAGTTTTGGCTTTTTGAGGTTCCATATATAAGTGAGATCATGCAGTGTTTATCTTTACTGTTGGACTTATTTCACTTCGCATAATGCCCTCAAAGTTCACCTGTGTTTTTGCAAATACCAGGATTTCCTTCTTATTTAGTGAAGAATAATTATCTCTCATCTGCTACATTCTATCTATTGTATGGGTCTTTATTCAGCAAATGGGGTTGACATTTTTTCAGTATTACTCATATTTTCCTAATTACTATATTAATAATATTTTTCTAATCTGCTAATTTGCTTTATACTATAGTTTTATGATTTATTTCTTTGGAATGAACATACAAAGATAGATATATACATAGATGGGGGTAGGTGGATAGACCTATAAATAGAATGAAATTCCTTTATTGGTTTTCATTTTTGAACATTTATAGGGGCAACTCTTCTAAACTGTCTACCTAAGAAATTCTCTGAAATAACTGAAGATTCAGTGTATATCCTACTATTGAGATACATTGATGGTTACTATTAGACATTACAAATAGTTCTAAACTTGCTATTGGCATTCATTACCTTATAAACTTTTAATTTTTTTTAACATAATGCTTTCATTAACCCTTGAGCCATGTGCTAATAAGTCATGTATTTTGACGATTGCAAACCAGATTTGTTTCACTTCAGACTGTTGTCCTTCATCGTAGTGGAACCGCTTGTGGAATACAGGCTATAGTTACATTTTTCATCTGTTGAAATGTCGTACTGTCTCCCTCTGACCCAGATGCTAAGTTTTCCTTAGGTTGTTACAGATTCTTGACTTTGTGAAATACTTTGAGATTTCACATGTTTTGTTTAATGTCACCGCCAGATTCAGGGACCTCCAGTGAAATAAGGGAGAGAGTCAGATGAATATGCTTGTGGTTCTGTGTGGTATATAAAGGTCAGTGTTCAAAGGGCAACTCCCTACCATGGGGAATGCATGTATTCTCTAATTAGAAGAGGTACTATACAGTGACTAAATGAACATAATAATTAAAAAAAAAAAGAAGAGGCAAACTCTTTCTGTTCTATGTGAATACCGTTAAGGAGTGAGCTAAATAGAAGTTATTATTTTTCTCCTAAAAATTATACTATTTAGTAACCATGTCACTATTATAATTTTTAGAATTTATTGGCTTTTTCAACAGAAAAAGGTGTTTTTAAATATTTGCCCATGACCTGATGCCAAAGATCATGACTTCACAGCTCTTGTATTATAATAAGCAATTGATTTGTTTGCCTAACACAAGTTCATTCCCAATTTTATTAAACTCTTCCAATGATAGGTACTGGAGTTCAGTATGGATTATATCCTCTTTATAAATTTGTGAGATTATCGCCTCTTTTGCTCCTAGAGCTGGACTCACGTTACTTTCTAAGGAGATTTAATTCATGCCTAAATTTGGTTAAATTAGCCCAAACCAAAGTGATATTAAAGAAAAATTGAAGACATCCCAAGCAGTCAATAAAATACAGGACAAGTCTTGATCAAGCTGCCTAATGGGAGAGAGTGTGGCCTTATGAGAGAACTCATGGTCTAGGGCTCTTTTGCCCATTATGAAAGCTACTAGACACCTATGACTATGATGACTGAGAAGTAGTGACTCCAAACTGAGATGTGCTTCAAGTGTCAAATATACATTTATTTTGAAGACTTAGTATAAATAAAAGAATGTAAACTGTCTCACTAATAATTCGTAAAATATTATTTGTTAGAATGGCTGTATTTGGGGCATTAACTAAATAAATAGTATTGGAAAGAATTTCACCTGTTACTACTTATTTGTAATGAGGCTACTGGAAATTCTTAAATCACATGTCATTCATACTATATTTCTATTGGACAGTACTCATCTAAAGGATAAATAAATGAGCTTTATTGGAAGTCCTTGATTCTCTTGCCAGAACATTTTGGCTCTGGATGAGACATGTAATCATAAAAGTCCTCAGTTTCTTCATCTGTGAAATGGGATAATAACACTTCCCACTTACTGACGCCATAGGGAAGTAGCTATAAGGATTAATGACCCAGAGCTTGTAAAATGCTGAGTTCTTTGGATCTTCTAGAGTGAAACTAACTTTTTAAACAAATTTCCCTGGGGACTGGATTACATGAATAAACAAATAGAATGCATGGGAAAACACCCACACACTTACATAGCTTCAGCCCATTTTTCCATTTGGTGGATTTATAGTGGCTACAAACAGCAGGAGAAGAAAAAAGAATCATGTGCTTAAAAATGCAATGATACACTGCTGTCAGGCTTGGCTAAGCTTTGTGTGGCCTAGGTATCTGTACTCTAAAAATGTCCATACTAGGAGTAGTTGCTGCTGTGGGGACATGGGGCATCCGGTTCATTATATATTTTGTTTCTTTTTGTGTATTTGAAATGTTCCTAGTAAAATGTTTTAAATAGCTAATGACCATTCTGCCCTATCCTATCCCCTTTTTAACTTTTTTATTTCCTTTGTGTTTTATATGAAATAGTTGTGTGTGAATGGTCTCCACAATAAATTTCACACATGTATCTATTCTGCCAAATGAATATTTTTGCTCTGAGTTCAAGGTCAGAACAAGTCTTTCTCATTCCTCATGATTTCAGAGCAAAAGGATCCCAAAACAAGCATGGATAAATGATCCAGGATAAGTAAATGAAAAATTGATCATAATTCCTGCTCCCTAGCCATTTAATGTTTTAATAGTTAATGATTTAATTCTCTTAATGTCTCTTTCTTTCAATGGAATCCAAAGCTTTTATCCCCAACTCCCAGTCTCAAAACTGATGATGTGGATATGAGGCATGCTTGTTTTTAAGCACCAAGGAGCTTTATGTTGCCAAGATGGACCCAGGTACTTCCTGAAACACAGGAAGCATGAGTATTTTCATCCTCTGAAGAAGCAGCCTCCTGACCTGCTGGAGCCAGTGCAGTCATGCTGAGTGGTCTACGTTTTCCTGTTCCTTTGCTTTGTACAACAGGGAAGTCTTGTTTGATGTCTAAATATGAGGATGCTGTAACACTGGCATGCCAAAGTTTAAATTTATATCTGCAATTGTCACATCCTTCATTGAGTGCTACACACTTACCATTGTAATAGGCTTTTTTGGGAATAAATCGTTGTCAGCAATTATATTAATGGATCCATTTCAGGTGTATAGCTGAAATATCCTTCAAAGAATGACCACATCAGTCAAGGGCTGAAGGAGGATATTGTGTGTGTCTGTGTGTGTGTGTGTGTGAGAGAGAGAGAGTGTAAGAGAGAGTATTTGATATCCTACTAGAATAATATCTTGAAATCATATAGTTAAGTGGCAATAATTATAAAACCTAGCCTAGAATTTAAAAAACCTCAGTCAAACTCAAGAGTCAGTGTTGTTATCTATATTGTCTTTCAGTAAGCAAGTAACTATCACTCCCTTTTTACAAATGAAAACTCTAAAGCAAAGAGAAGTTAAATAACTTGATTGAACCATGCAGGTTATTGAGGGTAGGAGTAGGGGAAGAAAACGGAATTTGCTTTAGTGAGAAAGTTTTAGTTATTCAGGAAGATTAAGGAGAGTAGTAATTTTAAATGGAGAATAGTAGCTATTGATTGAACCCATCCTTTGCCTAGTTTTTGAATGGATGGGAGTCTCTTAGAGAAATTTAAATGCAACAATTGCTTCACCAAATGGGGAAAACTCTGGGATATCAGCAATCCCTCATAGGCACCTTGGATCTGTGGCAACCTGGAGGCCCAAGATACGACCAGAAGCACTTGAAGGACCAACTATGGGTATCCACCTTGTTGCTCTGCCTGGTGGAGCAAGATGAAGGAGACCTGAGTCTAGTGAGGGTGGCTGTACCTGGAAGAGGAGATTTGGGTCAGTGTCAGTGTCAGGGGAAACCACAGTGCCTATGAAACATAGTGACATCAAGGACTCCATAATGACACATCAAATGAGCAGCAGAGCCAGGGTGAACAGACATGTAGGAGCACATGTGGCAGTCTACCTGAGTGGATGGGACCAGAGAAGAGACCTTGGAATATGTGTGATAACCAACAATTACATCTGTTTGTGGTAAGCAAAACAACCACAATATATGCAAGGTTGGGAAGTAGCAGAGAGAATAGAAATACGTCTGTCTGTTTGTGGGACAAGGGGTTCAGTGTTCCAGGGGCACTTTTACAGAAGAAGGTGTCTGTTCCTTTTATACTGAGAGAAGAAGCTGAGAGAGGATTTGGATGCTGGTTGGGTTTTTGGGAGTAGGACTCAGGAAGCATTTGTGATGGTAGGTGAGACAAGGAAGGGGGAAAGCCACTGTCAGGTCATCATAACACGGGTTCCCTGTGGGCAGTGGGGCTTGGTTCCACTAAGACTTCCTGAGAAACACAATGCCTTTCAAAATTGTCCACTTGAAAGATAGGAAGCTGGAGCACTTATACCACTGGCTCCTGTCTCCATTGGTGGAGAGTTTCCTCCAGGGATTGTGCACGTTCATGGGAGCCAGAGTAGTGAAATCTCTGGGGCAGAGAACTAAAAGATGCCTGCTGTCATGCTTGAGGTGGGACCATGTAGGACGAGGTAGAACTGAACACACTTGGAAGTCTCCCTTGCAAATTCAGTTGCCATTGGTGGTGAGCCAAGGGGTAGAATTATGACACACTAGAGGTATTTGCTATAAAGGTGGCAGATCCTGCTACTCTTTGATTGATAAAATAATGGAAACCCAAAAAGACATAGAGAAGAGAGTTTACAAATGCTCCATGATATAAAATACCAAGGTTGATTTTTAAAAACTTAAGGAGGTCTGTGATGTTGAAGCACAGAATGAGAAGTAGTAAGTAAAGTTGGAGAGAATAAGCAAAAGACAAATCAAGGGCCAAGAAAATTCTATGGTGTTTAAGTTTTATCTTTCTAGAGCAGAGAGTCTAGGTGAATAATGTCCAAAGTAGAGTTTCTGAATTATATATTTTTAATCTTAAAAAGGAAAGAAATTGAACTTGATAATTATTTAATATGTGTCTGGATTACAGTACCTAAATTCAGTCCAGATAACATAAAATCAGGTGCCACATGTGATCTGGGAGTAAACTTGTGGAAAGGATGGGAGCTTCACAGAGCAGTGTGGTAGTCAATGACCTCCTCTGTTTATTCTCATAGTCTGTTGCAATATATTGTTAGTTAAGTGAACCTGGTTGGGTGTAATCATGGATTTAATTATTGGATTTTCATTGACTTTCTCCTATAAAAAGGACAAGTGCATTAAAAAGGATTCCTGAAAGGAGCTATCACCCTTCAAGATAACACCAGTTAAGCAATGATAAAACAACAATACCAGTAGCATTGACTTCTATCCTACTCTCAGAATGAGAGCTTCATCCATCTTGTCATGAGATTATAAATAATGAAATAAGTATGGAAAGAAGTAGACCCCCAAAAAAGGCTCCCAAAATTAGAAATAATGAAGAAGTCTATTTGAAGTATGAACTTAAAGCTACTATTACTGAAAATATGGCTCATGCCATACCTTAAAGGGACACTGTTTCTTTAGCTATTCATAGTATGAAATCATTGTAAGTAGCAAGCTAATTGAAAATAGCATATTCTTTTATATTTCTTTTCATATTTCTACTTCTTGACTTTGTTTTACCATACATATAATGTATTAGTACAATGGTATATGTATATAATTTATAAGCAAGTGCCTATACATATGTATGTACATGTATACACACACACACACACACATATATAAACATGAATATGTTTTTGATACTTGCTAAAATTTTTTATTCTCATTATCAGCCTCTGAGACAAGGACTGGGGGCAGGTAGTTTGTGTGGCAGGTGATTTCAGGAAGAAAATATTAGAGAGTAAGGAAGTGAAACAGGGAAGAGAGAAATGCCAATAAATGGTGTGGGCAAGGTGGACAGGTAGTGCTCAGTCCTGTTGGGGACCATCTAAATAACCATGTAAATGCACCCCAAACTGCTCACTGAGAGCTAGAACTGTTGGGATACTTCTCAGTGACTCAAGTCCCTCATTTGCTGAAGTTTATCCATGGAGGTATTTAATCACTGGCTTTTCCAAGCTGCTTCTAAATGTGGCTATGTAAGATCTCCCTATCCAAGGCTAGAGGGAGTTGGGGACAGCCCTCATGGAGTGAGCAGAGGCCACAGTACCTGTGACAGGAAGTTGTGTCTACATGCTGGGTACTAGCTCCCAAGTTGCAGGAAAAACAGAATTTTCCACCACACCACCAAATGGTATAAGGCCTGGCATCAATAGCATCAGTTATAATCTCCATCAAAAATATTTGAAGATCTATGTTCCAGGTGAAGGGTATACTGTAGAAGAGACATACGATAGATCAAAGTTTTCAGAATTGGTGTTTAGAAAGGTCTCTTGGATGGCAGTGTAATGACAGGTATTTTGGAGAAATAGGAGATGGAAGATAGGTAGGGCTGTTAGGAAGATGTTGTGATAATCCAAGTGAACAGTGGGATGGATTAGAGAGGCAAAACCTAGAGGTATGTAAGGGTTGATGTAGGAAAGGTCTTGGTGGCTGATTTGATGTTGGAGGGTGGAAAAAGAAACCATGGGATGGTCCTCTGATTTTGACTTGGGTCATTGGTTGATACTGACAAGGAAGAAGGGACAGGCGGTAGGGCTACATAAAGGGCTCAGTTTGAATAGTTTCACTGTTTCACTGTGATATGTCAGAGGGCTGTCTAGGAATAGATTGCTATATAGAGAAGTTTGGAATTCAAGAGACAGCTCCTACATTTTGTTTATTTATTTATTTAAGTGTGTGTGTGAGTGTGTGTGTGTGTGTGTGTGTGTGTATTAATTTAAATTTTACTTAGTTAACATAGAGTGCAATATTGGTTTCTGGAGTAGAATTTAGTGATTTATCATTTAAATACAATACCCAGTGCTCATTACAAAAAGTACCCTCCTTAATACCCTTCACCTACATTTAATTTTATTGTATTTTTATTATGTTCAGTTAGCCACTGTATAGTACATCATTAGTTTTCGATATAGTGTTCCATGATTCATTAGTTATGTATAACACCCAGTACTCATCACAGCATGTGCCCTCCTTAATAAGGATCACCTAGTTTCCCCCACCCTCCGAAACCCTCAGTTTGTTTCCCAGGATCCAGAGTCCCTCATGGTTCGTCTTTCTCTCTGATTTCTCCCCTTTCAAATTTCCCTCCCTTCCCTTATGATTCTCTGTGCTATTTATTGTTTATGTTCCACATATGAGTGAAGCCATATGATAATTGTCTTTCTCTGCTTGATTTATTTCACTTAGCATTATCCCCTCCGTTTCCATCCATGTAGATGCAAATGGTGGGTATTCATCCTTTCTGATGGCTGAGTAATATTCCATTGTATATATGGACCACATCTGTTTTTATCCATTCATCTGCTGAAAGGCATCTTGGCTCCTTCCACAGTTTGGCTATTATGGATATTGCTGCTATGAACATTGAGCTGCATGTGCCCCTTCTTTTCACTACATCTGTATCTTTGGGGTAAATAGTAGTGCAATTGCTGGGTCACAGGGGAGCTCTATTTTTAACATCTTGAGGAACCTCCATACTGTTTTCCAGAGTGGCTGTACCAGCAGCTTGCATTCCTACCAACACTGTAAGAGGGTTCCCCTTTCTTTACATCCTCACCAACATTTGTTGTTTCCTGTTTTGTTAATTTTTGCCATTCTAATTGGTGTAAGGTGGTATCTCATTACGGTTTTTTGATGTGAATATCCCTGATGGTTAGTGATATTGGTTAGTGATTTTTTCATGTGTCTGTTAGCCATTCGTATATCTTTGGAGAAGTGACTGTTCATATCTTCTGCCCATTGTTTGGGTAATTTGTTTTTTGAGTATTGAGTTGGAGAAGTTTTTTATAGATCTTTATAGATCTTGGATATCAGCTCTTTAACTGTAATGTCATTTACAAATATCTTCTCCCATTCTGTGGGCTGCTTCTTAGTTTTATGGACTGTTTCATTTGCTGTGCAGAAACTTTTTATCTTGATGAAGTCCCAAAAGTTTATTTTTCCTTTTGTTTCACTTGCCTTTAGAGGTGTGTGTCTTGAAAGAAGTTACTATGGCAAATACAAAATCAATCCACAGAAATCAGTTGCTTTTCTGTTCACTAACAATGTAACTGTAGAAAGAGAAATTCAAGAATTGATTCCATTCACAATAGCAACAAAAACCATAAGATACATCAGAATAAACCTAACCAAAGAGGTAAAGGATCTATATTCTAGAAGCTACAGAACACTTACGAAATAAATTGAGGAAGACACAAAATGGAACATGGAAAAAACATTCCATGTTCATGGATTGAGAGAATAAACATTGTTAAAATGTCTATCCTGCCTAGAACAATTTATACTTTCAATGCCATCCCTATTAAAATATCATTGGCATTTTTCAAAGAGCTGGAACAAACTATTCTAGAATTTGTATGGAACCAGAAAAGACCGTGAATCACCAAGGGAATAATGAAAAAGAAAAACAAAGTTGGGGGCATCAAGTTGCCCAATTTGAAGCTATATTACAAAGGTATAATCACCAAGACAGCATGATATTGACACAAAAACACACATAGACCAATGGAACAGAATAGAGTCTTCAGAAATGGACCCTCAGCTCTATGGTCAACTAATCTTTGACTAATCAGGGAAAAAAAAATATCCAATGGAACAAAGACCGTCTTTTCAATAAATGGTGCTGGGAAGACTGGATAGCTACATATAGAAGAATGAAATTGAACCATTCCCTTACACCAAACACAAAGATAAACTCAAAGTGGGTGAAAGACCTTAATGTGATACAGGAATCCACTAAAACCCTTGAAGAGCGGTGCCTGGGTGGCTCAGTGGGTTAAAGCCTCTGCCTTCAGCTCAGATCATGATCTCAGGGTCCTGGGATCAAGTCCCGCATAGGGCTCTCTGCTCAGCAGGGAGCCCGCTTTCCCCTCTTTCTCTGCCTGCCTCTCTGCCTACTTGTGATCTCTGTCGGTCAAATAAATAAATAAAATCTCAAAAAAAAAAAAAACCTAGAGGAGAACACAGGCAGTAACCTCTTTGACATCACCTGTATTTTAAAAATGAGGGATTTGAGTTTCTATGACTTTTAAGTTCCTTTTCAAGTCTAATAATCTATAATTCTTACTCCACACTACCATTGTCTTTCATAATAGATTCAGTCATCCAGGAGTTAGGCCTAGAGAAAGCACCAATTAAGATGATTACTATTGTTTCTCAAATGAAAATATTTCAACATACTCACAGAGTGTTTCAACCTGCTGAATTGAAGAATAACATTTTCAGCTACAGCACATCAAAGAGAAATGTATTTTCTTCCAAATATTGGAGTCTAATACAAATAAAAAGTATTTTACTCTTATTTTTAAGTTTTGTTAATAGATCTATACATAGATGATTTAATTCTTTGTTACCCTTGATAGTGCTATATGCAGTATAAACCCTTCTAAAACTTTAATATGTACAAAAATCAAGTGGAGATCTTGCTGAAATTCAGGTTCTGATTCAGCGGGTCTGGAGTGGGTCCTGATATTCTTCATTTTTTTTAAAGATTTTATTTATTTATTTGACAGACAAGTAGGCAAAGAGGCAGGCAGAGACAGAGAGAGGAGGAAGCAGGCCCCCCACCGAGCAGAGAGCCTGATGTGGGGCTTGATCCCAGGACCCTGGGATCACGACCTGAGCCGAAGGCAGAGTCTTCAACCCACTGAGCCACTCAGGTGCCCCGATATTCTTCATTTTTAACAAGGTCCCAGGTGATGCTAATGCTCCTGGTTCATAGGTATACAGGGTATAAAAAAAGACAAAATGAGACATCCATGCAGTCAAATTTTGTTTGGATAAGAGCCCAATTGCCTGGTTTTGAACAGTGCATTTTCCTGAATCCATTTTTTCTTGCTGTGAAGTGAAGCAGTCATCACCAGCTGCCATTGACCTTGCTGAGTAAATCTTTGCACCATGTGCACCTGGAAGATCAGAGAGAAATTCACAGGAAATGATGAGAAAGTGGATATATGAATGTATGGAATAGAGTGATAAAATAAAAGTTGGGAATTATAAGAGAGAAGTAAAAACAGATGGGTGATGAATCAAAGAAAATGAGCAAAACATGGAACTTTTTATTTATTTAATTTTGTGGAAAATACTTACAAGGATCTTTTATCCTGTGAGTTGAAGGGGAAAAGAGAAAAGATGGAAGAATTGGGGAGCAAGAGAATGGCAACTGCCTCAAAAAACCAATTCCTCATATTCTGTCTGTTGATTTCCTGAAGGCAGTCTTAGCAAACATTAATATGTATAAAATTCAACTGCCCTGTTTGTTAAAATGCAGATTCCTCAACCTTAACTTTAGAGATTTTATACACAGTTCACTGGGATGGGTCAAGGTTTGTGCATTTTAAATAAGTACCTTAAATATGTGTTACTTGGAACCATAGTTTGAGAAGCACTGCTAAGATCCCAGGAGAAAGGTAAGACATTGTAGAATATTTGAAAGCCAAGAAGGTTTAGTAGAATCAGTGAAAACAAAACAAAATAAAACACACACACACACACACACACACACCAACTTCAGAAAGTGTAAGTTTAAAAGTGCTTCCAGAAAAGGATCTAAGTACCATTATTGTATTTAACCCAAAAGGGATTCTTGCAGGAGTTTGGGGCAGTGTCTCTCAAATTTAATGTCCACACAGATCACTTAGTTTGCTAAAATTGAGATTTTGGCCCAGAAAGACTCTGATGGTTCCTGTGAGTCTGCATTTTTCACAAGCTTCCATGTGATACTGAAGCTGCTGGCTTTTGGACCATACTGTGAGTAGCAAGGTTTAGTGGAACGGATCAAAGAAGGCTATTAGGTCTGGCCATTTAAAATTTACTTGGAGAAAATAAACTAATGCTCTCTGGAATTTGCATTCATAACAGACAATGATTAGCAATATTTATCAGTTTACCATGGAATTGTTGCTAAGAATGACAAGAGACAGGACTAAAGAGTGATTCTGTGATCAAAGTTAGTGCATATGGTTATGGAGTATAGTGGGCTAATGTGTGTAGCCAAGGCTGAGCAAGAGGAGGTGTGGCAGGGTAATTCCTGGCGGTTAAGCAGAGTTTTTGTAAAGACAGTAGACAGACATATCCTACATGCCTGCTTTTCTGGCAATCTCTGTTTCTGGGTTAGCTGCCCAGATCAATAAAATGTGATTATATTGGGTAAGGAGTAATGTGATCTTCAGTGTCTCCTAGCTGATAAGGAGAGGAAGAGGGTCTCAGAGGTCTATGGAGTTAGAGAGCTAGCGATCACATTTCTTTTCTTTTTTTCTTTTTTTTAAGATTTTATTTATTTGACAGACAAAGATCACAAGTAGGCAGAGAAGCAGGCAGAGAGAGGGGGAAGCAGGCTCCCCGCCGAGCAGAGAGCCCGATGCGGGGCTCCATTCCAGGGCTGTGAGATCATGACCTGAGCGGAAGGCAGAGGCTTAACCCACTGAGCCACCCAGGCACCCCAGCTATCACATTTCTGATAGAACCAATGGAACCTTCATTCAGTTTCTTGTTTAGGAAAGGATAAGCCATGGAAAGAGTTAATTTTCTCTAGGAAAGTATCTTAAGAGAAAGCAGGCAAAGAAATGAAACCAAGATCAGTCAGTTTTCTTTCTTGATTGCTTGGTCCTTTGTGAGATTCTAAATAAGTAAGTACCCAGAGGTGATGTGGTGGGGGAGGGTAGAAGGGTGGGAGCCATTGAGAAAGATAAACAGAACTGAAGAAAAAAAAAACAACAACAACAAGAAAACGGACATAAAATCATCACTAAATAAAGAATTAAAGTACTTTGATTGTGGTTATGGTATCATTAGTATATGCATATGTAATCAAATTTATACATTAAGTAAGTATAGTTTTGTATCTCAAGTATACCTCAATAAAGCTGGAAACAAACAAAAGAATTAAAGAACCAAAGAGAAAATGGAGGGTATGCTGTCCAAGTGATCCATAGATCCACAAAAATGGCAAATAATAAAGAGATTCCCTTCAGTTAGCTACATGCTGGAATACAATTAAGAAAAGGTAAGAAGTCAGTTTGATGATGAACGAAGTTCATTGAGATGATACAGGCTTTCAGTTATGGAATGAATAAGTCATGGGAAGAAAAGGCACAGAATAGGGAATATAGACAATGATATTATAATGTACAGAGAAGTTAAATCACCATGTCGTACACTTGAAATTAATATAATGTTGTGTGTCAACTATACTCAAATAAAAAAAATTAAGTTCATTAAGATTGTCAATGTAGGAATAAAGAATTTGGGACAGGAACAGAATTCATCACTTATATCCAAATAAACACAGCAAAGTATTTCATACAAGGTATAAGAAATCAGTGTGAGGCTTGCTACTTAAAATATTTGAATTAAAAGTTGAAGATGCCCCCTTATTAAGGAAAGTAAGCATCACCATTATGTCCTTTGTCAGGGTGTAAGAATCCTTTGCTGGTTATGTGATGGGTTTCTTTCAAATCCTTGTTCTGTGCTCAGGAATATGCTGATGCAAAAATATAAATATCTGAAGTTCCTCAGGCAAATTGCTCCCTTCCAAACGTGCATATTAGTGTGAAAGTATTTTCTCATGCATTTAGGTCAAAATCTTCCTGAAATCTTGTAAATAATGTGTGCCCAAAAACAAATGCTATGAATTGGATCCTCACTGATAATACTAGACAAGAGTTTTACATTACATTTTTATATATAACATATTTATATATTTATAAATATATTAATATTATATTTATAAATATATATTTTTAAATATTTATAAATATACTTATATATAATATATACTTATATAATATATAATATATAATATATACATATACATATACATAATATATACATATACATATAATACATACATAATACATATATACACATACATATAATATATAAATATACACATATAGATATAGATATACATATACATATAATATACACATGTAATATATACATATATGTAATATATACATACGCATATACACATATATGCGTATGTATATATTATATGTGTATATGCATATGTATATACCTATATAGTATATATTATATGTGTATACCTATATATGTATGTATATCTATACATATGTATACATATATATGTATATATAACATATACATATACTTATATATAATAATGTATAATATTAAAATAAATATTTATTTTAATATTATACATAATTATATATAATTATATAATTTATTATTTATTATATTTATTATTATTTAATTTATTATATATATAATATTTATCAGTATAATTATATATAATATTTATTATATTTATTATTATATATTATATGTATGTGTACATATTATATATATGTATAATATATTATATATATTATATATATAATATATTATTATATATTACATGTATGTATACATATTATATTATATGTATTATATATATGTATACATTATACATTATATATATGTATAATATATAATAATAAATATAATAAATATTATATATAATAAATATATGTATATAGCATAACACAATATATAACATAACACAATTATGTATATATTTAAAGCATACAGTATAAAGCATACAGTAAACATATACATAAATATATGTATATGTTTACTGTATGCTTTATATTGTATATAATATATATACTTTATACTGTACAAAATAAGAGGAAAAGGTTATCTGTTTTATCATTCTCCTCTTAAATGGATTTATTAAGTACATTTTTGTGGGCATTGCTATGCCAGATATATTGCAAAAAGTTAATCATTGGATCCTGATCAGATCCTATAATCGGTTGATGGAGATGTGTTCTGTAGCACAGAAACAATGAGTCTGTAAACAATTCTGCCTTTAACATTGGATCTAAGCAGTGCTTACTACTACTTCTTGGGGCTTTTGGTCCACTGATTTTATTCATTAAAGATTGGCTGTTTCCTTGAATCAGCACTCTTCTAGGCCCTTGCATATGAAGCAGTCCTGTCATGAATTCATATTTTAATGGGTTTGGTATAAAGAAATAGACTTAAATACCTTAGGTGCTATAATAAATTATCTGTAAAATGCTGGGGAAAGTCCAAGAGATAGAATTGCATCTGGCAGAATCCTTTCTCAAAGAGTGTGTCATTTGAGCAGAAGCTTGAAGTACCCAAATAGGGAATTTGTCAGGCAGAAAGGGGGAAAACTACCTCTGCAAAGGCATAGCAGTGCAATATCACATCAACTCTCAAGGTTTGGAGGGAAGCCAGTGTGGTGCTGCCCAAGGATTGGGGAGGGAAGGTAATGAAAACTAAAGCTACATGATAGAGAAGGCTTACGTTATAGAAGACATTATATATACCAGGCATATAAATGAGAATTCTGCATTACACGCTAACAGAATTCAAAATAAATGTCATGGAAACACAGGAAGAAAGACTTTTAAAAAGTAGGAAATGGGGGCACCTGGTTGGCTCAGTGGGTTAATAAGCCTCTGCCTTCAGCTCAGGTCATGATCTCAGGGTCCTGGCATCAAGCCCCACATCAGGCTCTCTGATCCTCCACCCCCACCCCACCCCCACCATGTGCCTCTCTGCCTCCCTGTGATCTTTTTTTCGATTTTTGTGGCTTGGGGGTTGGTAGAAGTAAGAGCAGAAAAAGTAGATTGCCCTTTTGAGCAGTTTGACAGAAAAAAAGAAAAGAAAAAATGTAATTTGGGGGAGGAGGTACGGTTAGAGAAGCTTCAGAGCCCATCATATCTTTCAGTTATTGATAGCTTTTAAATTTTCCAAAAAGTGTCGTTTTTAATTCAACAGTGTTACATTTTAATTTTTTTTTTATTTTTAAAAAAGATTTTATTTATTCATTTGAGGGAGAGGGAAAGAGAGATAGAGCACAATCAGGGGAAGAGGCAGAGGGAAAGGGAGAAGCAGACTCCCTGCTGAGCCGGGGAACTGGACATGGGACTCGATCCCAGGACCTGGAGATCATGACCTGAGCCGAAGGCAGACGCTTAACCGTCTGAGCCATCCAGATGCCCTGGACTGTTACCTTTTTAAACACTCAAATCTTTTTAATTTCGGGGATTATTTTCCATTGCAAACCTGTTCACATATATTCCTATATTTTCTGTTACTTTGTCATTTTTTGTTTCTTCTGTTTCACATTTTAAAACTGTGTATCTGAAGTTTATTTCAGAGAATACTGGAAAAGGGGCTCTGAAGTGATTTATTACTTCCCCCAAATGTCAGTTTCCCTAAGTTTGTTTTTTGACTGTTCTTTCCCTTCCTCGTTGTTATGAGCCTCTTCTTTTTATCAGATTTTAGGTTCTTATATATACTACATGTTGGTAATTGCAGAAGACAGTTAGTCACATTATGTCTCCTGAGCGGAAGCACCACAGAATTACCTCCTGCTAAATATGTGATCAGTTAAATACTCAGATTGTTTTCAAATCACTTCTTTCAAGTGAGGTCTCCCTTATTCAATTTTTATATTGAATGAACATCAGTGTAGATATAGATTAACAATATGAATATATAAAATAGATATATAAATATAATATTTTAATCACAAATGCATTCAAACTCAATTTCGGGCTAAGGATAGAGATCAACTCTAGGTCAGTGATTCTCAAAGAGCCGGGCCCCATCCTACTTTGAGGAACCTGGGCCTCTGTGTTCTGTATTAGCTCTGCAGGTGATTTTGTTACATACCAGATTTTAAAAACTGCCACTTTGCTTTCAGATTTTAATTTATTTTTTATTCTTATAGACACCTGGAGTGTCTATATGGATGGATGGAGCTGATGGTTGGAGCTGGAGTGATGAGGCCAGAATTTAAATTACTGCAGGCCCAGACACACAGAAACACCCATTTTTGTAAAGAAGGATGTTTCTTGGAATGACTGATACAGAGAGGGCATCATTGCTTATGTCCCCATGGCAGTGGCTACCCTGAGTAATTCTAATGGTTGCTCCAATTGAAATAATTAACCGTCATGATCAAATCAACATTTTGGAGCAATTGGCTTACAGTTGTTTCTTACGATTAAGTGTTGAAAGATAGGTAAATTTGGATATGGTTCTGTATTTTAAAAATCTGTGAAATTAAAATTTCCTTAAAGGTAGGATTTGAGTTATATTCTTATTAACATTCCAATGAATAGTGCAGTGCTTATCTTTTAATGGGTGTTCATTAAAACTGTGTTTACCACGAATGGGTGCCAGTATTTTCTGTAAAAAGTATGCATACTATATTTGATTTAAAGTTATATATATATATTTTTTTGTTTCCTTCAAAATTATCTTTAGTTTCCTTCAAAAATTAACTGGAGGGAGGAAGTTGACTGCTGTGGAAAGACATCAGATTTTCAAATTGGCTAACACCTTTGAATGCTTCTCAGGTGTGTATCTTTTAGCAAAAGAAACACAAATATATGTTTTTTCATTGAGTACTTTTAAACCAAATATATTTTAAGGGAAAATTAATCTGTTTCTGATTTCTTTCACTACACTAATAAAATTGTCATTAAAAAAAACTCTCCAACAGCCATGAAATTCTTTGAGAATTTATTTAAGAATAAGCTAATAAAGACCTTTGAACCAAAGATTGATGATAAATAAATCATAAATATTCAGATTGGTAGTTTGGATCTTGGAAACCAAGATACTGTTAACCTTTAAACATTGGGCAGAGACATGGGGAAGGAATTGGGAAAGTCCCTTTATACAGCTTCCTGAGAACGCCTAAGCATTGTTCGTCTTTGCACAAGGTATGGACAGTAGCTATTTTAACACAGAGTTCTGCCCAGTCACAACATTAAGTTTCTTTCTTATCTTTAGTTTTTAAAGAAAGCATTTCTTCCATTTCTCCACCTTCTTAAAAAGTTTATTTTAATTTAAGTAACTCCACCTTTTGGTGGACAAATTCCACAATAGAATCTTCCAGGTGGTCACCTCCTGCCTCATGTACACCTCTTAAACTTCCTATCTCCAAACCTGACCTACCACCAGGAGATAAACATACATGGGTTGAGTCGGGTATTAGTAAGTACCTGAAAAAGGAAATCCAAAGACTGTATGTGCACATCATTACTGAGGAAGAAGATGGGGGAAAAAAAAAAAACAACCTAGAAATGTCTTACGTTTCTGAAGTACTAGATTTCCAAGTCCTTGCACATAAAATTTCTCATTAGAATAGGTAAAATAATTACTAGTGATACATGGTTCAACCAGTAGAGTGATTCAGTGGGAGTTGAAAAATGTTCTAGTACCTGGCTTATGATCACATACAGTTACATTTGGCAAATAGTATTATCAACAGTAAAGTCAAAGATAATCATGCTACTATATCAAATTGAAAATCCAGGGTACCTTTATCAATGGAGCAGTTTCGGGTCTCTTTTGTCTTTGTAGGTATTAGAAATATATGCCTTTATTACAATGATGTTGTTTTGAAAAGCATTAAATTAATGCATCAGGGATGTATACAGCCCACTCAAGATAAATCATTTTATCTTTTCTGTATCACAAAATCAAAATTTTACCCATATTAACAAATACTTCATAGATTACTGATAACTTTTTAAACTGGCAATTTTCTATGTTTTGTAATCAACTTATACAAAATATCTCAGACATTTGCATTTTCCATATTATACTCATGAAATTCCTGATATATACTGTAATGGGTTTTTGGCAAATGAGGTATATTTTTACTTGTTAGTTTGAAGTCCTTAGTTAGAGCTCCAAGAGAACTCTCAACTTCCCACGCTTATTGAATATCTGTGACATGTGAATAGTTCAATATCCAGTATGGTCATTTCCCTATTCTAAAGGTCACCTTGTAAATAAAACTATTTAGTTGAAAAAAGCCATTGAAAATACACATAATTCTCTTATAATGCTAGGAAAACACTAAACAGCAAAAGGATATGGCCCACATAATAGTGTAAATGTCATGAGGTCAGTATTTAAAATACTCACTACTCCTACTGTATTACACTTCCAGGAAGTGTTTGGTGGACTGATACATTTCACTTTATGTGTTTTTTTTTTTTTAAGTAAAAATGAAACTCATTCTTTCTAAATAAAAAGTTCCCAATGATGTGAACTGAGTCCAAGAGGGACAAAGTTATGGGTAGAGTTATAGGTTTCACTTTATAGAAGTTGTGACGTTTGTATGAAGTCAGGGCCAATTACTCAACAATCTAGTTCCCCCTACAGAAGCATATTCATCCTTTGGCAACTAGTCAAAATCATACTTCAAATATTTAGACAACCCTGATGCTATAATCCTTTGTTGCCATTAGTAAACACAGGTGTATAGAGTTATCGCTTAGTAATGATAGGCCTTTTGGTAACAAGAATAAACTAAGTATATAATAAGCTGATGTTTTTGATGAAACATCCATTCATCCTGAAATGAATAAGTCACAGAAATAAAAAGTGCAACACAGGGCATATAGTCAGGGGTATTGTAATAGCATTGTATGGTGACAGATGGTAACTGCATTTATGGTGAGCATAGCATGATATAAACTCATTGAATCACTGTGTTGTACACCTGAAACTAATGTAACATTGTGTGTCAGCCATACTTTAATTAAAAAAATTAATCAAAACCTCCCATCTGGTATGTTCTTAAGGTGTGCATCTCTGACAATCATTTATTTTTGAGAGTTTCTTGTACTTTCTTTTATGGGACAGCAGGCTTCATGATCACAGAGGACTTGCTATCTCCCTTCCTAGGTTTCAAATTCAGTTCAAGTATAAGTTAAGCATGTTCAGTTGAAATCAGCTTGTAAGAGTTGAATATCTATAACACTGTGATAGTAGAATAATGAGGCTTAGTTTTTCATGTCACTTCTTAATTCGTATCATTTCAAATTGTCAATTTAGGGGACTTTATATAAATTTAAAGAATGCTGCCTTTGCTTAACAGTCTTAACTTCCTTTTTTGAAATTTTTTTTTTCTCAGATACAATCACTTTATCACCCTGAACTATAGTGCAAATCATCTTCTAGAAGGGAGACCTGACCTTTGGAAAATGGGTGATTGGGTGAAAAGTCTGGTGCTTAATGTACGTGATCAAATAGTATAATGCTATTTTTCTTTTAAAAAGAAGTAAATGCCTGTTATGTTCTCCAGTGGCTCACAAACAGAGATACTTGGCAATTTAATTCAGATTGATGAGGAACTCAATCAATATTTGAGCTAAAATATTTGGCTTTTACCATGAGTAAACTGAAAGTAAATGAATAAATATGTTCAAGTAAGATTGATTGAGCACCTGTTATATGATAGACACACTTCTAGATGTTGAGTAATAGTTCCGAAAAAAAAAAAAAAAAAAACAACAAACCCTGAACTTGCAGTGTTTATATCCTAGAAGGAGGGAAAAAGGAAAAAAGATGAATAAGGTAAATAAATAAGATTGGGAGTGACTTAGGAAAAATAAATAAGTAGGAAGGGAGTATAGGTCACATTAGATGAGGGTTGCAGTTTTTAGGTAATGTGGTCAAGGAATTTTCACTTTTTTTTTTTTCACTTTGAAAAGATGCTACTTGAGTGGGAGCATGAAGGAAGTGAAGGAGGGAGCCCTGTAGATGTCTGGGGGATAAGCATTCCACACAGAAGCAAGTGGTTCATGGTAGGAACTATTGGCAGAGCTCCTACTGGCTGGGCAGAGTGAATGAATGTGGGAAAAGGAGGTAAGGTGAGGAGATCCTGGAGGATCTTGTGGGCCAATAAAAAACTTTTACTTTGAGTGAGTCAGGAAACCATAGGAAGATTTTGGTTTTTTAGAGAGAGAGTGAGAGCAGGTGAGAACGATTGAGGAGGAGGAGCAGAGGGAGAGGGAGAGAATCTTAGGCAGGTTCCACACTCAGTAAAGCTGAAATCAAGTCAGATGCTTAACTAACTGAGCCACCCAGGTGCCCCACCACTGGAAGATTTTTAATAGTCAACTACCTTGATATCATGTATTTAAAAAAAAATATTGTTTATTTATGTTATGTTTTGTTAGTCACCATACAGTACATCATTAGTTTTTGATGTAGTGTTCCAAGATTCATTGTTTATGTATAACACCCAGTGCTCCATGCAATATGCGCCCTCCTTAATACCCACTACCAGGCTCATCCATCCCCCTACCTCCTCCCCTCTAAAACCCTCAGTTTGTCTCTTGGGGTCCACAGTCTCTCAGTGTCCTCCTATGATTTCCACCCTTCACTTTTCCTTCCTTCTTCTGATGGAGGCATCATGGAGGCATGTTATTCCTTATGCTCCACGAGTAAGTAAAACCATATGATAATTGGCTTTCTCTGTGTGACTTATTTCACTCAGCATAATCTCCTCCAGTCCTATCCATGTTGATGCAAAAGTTGGGTATTCATCCTTTCTGATGGCTGAGTAATATTCCATTGTATATATGGAGCACATCTTCTTTATCCATTCATCTGTTGAAGGGCATCTCAGCTCTTTCCACAGTTTGGCGATTCTGGACATTGCTGCTATGAATATTGGGGTATATATGGCCTTTCTTTTCACTAAATCTGTATTGGGTAAACACCCAGTAGTGCAATTGCAGGGTCATAGGGTAGCTCTATTTTTAACTTTTTGAGGAATCTCTACACTGTTTTCCAAAGTTGCTGCACCAACTTGCATTCCCACCAACAATGTAGGAGAGTTCCCCTTTCTCCACATCCTCTCCAACATTTTTTATTGCGTTTTCAATTTTTGCCATTCTAAATGATGTAAGATGGTATCTCAATATTGTTTTGATTTGAATTTCCCTGATGGCTAACAGTGAGGAACATTTTTTCATGTGTTTGTTAGCCATTTGTATATCTTCATGGGAGAAGTGTCTGTTCATGTCTTCTGCCCATTTTTTTACTTGATTATCTGTTTTATGGGTTGTTGACTTTGAGAAGTTCCTTATAGATCTTGGATATCAGCCCTTTGTGTCTAGTGTCATTTGTGAATATCTTCTGCCATTCCGTGGGTTGCCTCTTTGTTTTGTTGACTGTTTCCTTTGCTGTGCAGAAGCTTTTTATCTTGAGGAAGTCCCAAAAGTTCATTTTTGCTTTTGTTTCCTTTGCCTTTGGAGACATGTCTTAAAAGAAGTTGCTGTGGCCGATGCTGAAGAGGTTACTGCCTATAAGGAGTCTTGTCTCACATTGAGGTCTTTCATTTATTTTGAGTTTATCTGTTTATTTGAGAGAGAGAGAGAGGGTACAGGGGGAGGAGCAGAGGGAGACTCTATGCTGACTGAGGAGCCTGCTGTGAGGCTCAATCCCAGGACCCTGAGATCATGACCTGAGCTGAAATCAAGACCACCCAGGCACTGCTCATATATATTTTAAAAGGATCATGGCTTCTATGTTGAGAATAGATTAGAGACAAATAAGGCAAAAAAAGTGGGACCAGTTAGGAGGTTATTATAGTAATTCTGGTAGTGATGATGGTAGGTTTGACTAGTGAGAAGTATTGGTCAGAATTCCAACAGAAAATAGGTGGCAACCTTTAATTTTGCTAATTCAGAGAGAATTTTGTTTGTTTCACAAAGCGGGTTAATTTTAAAGTGTAGCTAGCATATAGGGAAACCAAAAGAGCTGGTGTAGTATCCCAGGGTGAGTAACTCTTACTGTGCATAGACCAAAAAGGATAAGGGAACAAAAGAATACCAGAAGTGGACAGGATAAAGTCATGTAGAGAAAAGCCTCCTGAAAAGAATAGGGACATGGCCATCTCGGGCTGACCTCATAGGGTGTGCCAAAGCAATAGACATCATGACCTCACTTTCTTCCATCCATCCAATCTCCTGTCAAAGTTTCTTCTTTGGCTAAACCCAGTCAGGGGCCAGAGGGCAAGGGAACCATTGATATCCTTACAAGGTCAGCCTCCTGGGCCAGAAAGTAGATGAAAAATAGATCTGGAGACACAAGTAGAAATTATTCACCACAGTCTACTTTTGTCCTCAGCATTTTTCTCTTTTCCTTCTTCTTTGTGAAAAGTTAGTAGTCTTCAACCTAGGGAATGCATAAAATCTCATAAGATAATCACATCACTGTGGATGTTGTCCATGCAGTAACCGTCCTACCTACCATCTATAATAATAAGCACCATTTGTATTATTCATATCAGAGAGTAGGGAAAGAGAAGTGAGAAAAAAAAATTAAATGACATAGAACACAGCTACTATAGGTTTTGCTTCTGTACTTGACCATGAGCCCAAACTGGTAATCACAATTGTCTTCCACAGATCATTGCATACTTCCCCTTTCCCCATGGCTAGCACCATATAGACAGTGGTTATGTTTTTGTTTTTGTTTTTGACCTGGTAGGATGACACAAAACTTCATTCAGGCAAGATCTGAGCCCTTGATGGTCTCGTCTTTTTTTGGGTTACCATAGTTTTCTACTGGTTAAAGACTTTTGGTCAAAGAAATACTAATAGGTGCCCTACCAAATGCATGGGTGCCTAAAACAATGTTCTTGCTCTCATTATGTAGCAACAACTCATTTACCCCTAGGTGATAAGGATCAATCACTTTGGTTAGTACAGGGACTTCCTTCTCTGACTGTTTGCTCTATGTACCAGGAACCAAAATGAGCAGGGAGAATTCTCACTTATTAAATCCCTAAATCTGTGATCTTATTTTCCAGCAGAAGCATTCTTCTTTTGGATATCAGGACTTCTTCTCTTTTTTTGTTTTCTTTAAAGATTTTATTTATTTATTTGACAGATAGAGATCACAAGTAGGCAGAGAGGCAAGCAGAGAGAGAGAGAGAGAGAGGAGGAAGCAGGCTCCCTGCCGAGCAGAGAGCCTGATGTGGGGCTCAATCCCAGGACCCTGGGATCATGACCTGAGCTGAAGGCAGAGGCTTAACACACTGAACCACCCAGATGCCCCTGGACACCAGGACTTCTAAACACAGTGAACTTTAGGTTGTGGGAATGGTAAGAAAAAAATTTGTCAAGTGGGTTATTGGTAGAATAGTGAAAAGGGTCATTCAAAGATTTGGTTGTATACATTAGACTAAGTTAAAAAAAATAATATGTATTGACCATATGTTTAAAGTATATATACCATCTAGAGTAGAGCGCTCAATATTCCAGGATATTGACTTCCAGCTTGTTATGTTATTGTTCTTTCAGCCAGACATCCCAGGCTTCTTGATAGCCAAGCCTGTCTGGATAATGGGTTATGTGGTCGTTTCATGAGTGTGAAGTTTAATGTAAAGTTAATTTCCTGGCTGGAAGCAACATTGCACAGGATACTCTGGTAATGGAGAAGGCGTTCTGTAAGTGTACGAATGCCTGTGCTTGCAGAGACACTATGGGCAGGAGAGGCAAATCAGTATCACGAATACATGTCTATCCTTTTGAGACAGTATCTCTCTCCTCCATGACAGAAGATACCCAGTGAAGTCAAGGGCCACCAAGTGGCTGGCTCGAACTTCAGGGAATGGTACCATGTTGGATTATCAGCATTTGCCTCTTTTGTTCGGTCATATTCCATAATGGTACTAGCCAGTTTAGCTTTTGTGAGAGAAAAACCATACTGTTGGTTCATAACCTCTATCTCCATTTTGTATACAGACCCGCTAGCAATCTAAAAGCAGCTTTTCAAATAGAAAAGAGTTATCAACAAAGGAGAGCATATCCTCACTCCAAAATCCTAAATATCTATAGCAGACTCTCTATTTGGGGATTTTCCAGAGGATCTATTCAACAACTCTACCATAGACAATTCCACTATTACTGGTTGTGCTGGGTCATAGGCCCAAGTGGTAAGGAAGCTTATATCAAAGTGTATATTAGTTGTAGAACATTTTTTATGCCCTTAGCCCTATGTGAAATTGTCAGTATTATGGATTATCAAGTAAATGATTAAGGTCAGCAAGGCCAGGTGTGTTATATATTACCTGTTATATATTACATCCAAACAAGTCTCCTAAGTACTGTGACTCTCTTTATGATAAAGTGGTGCAAGGTGCAGAAATTTGTCTTTTGCTTTAGGAGGGATATCCTACTAAGACTCCTACTGCTGAGCCCCTATAAACTCCAATATTGTAGCCTGTTGGACTTCTACAGTTTCTCTCTCACCATCGGGAATACCTGTGTTATACTAAGTTATCAAAGGAGCATTATACTTTATACTAATCAGGTCTAATTAATATAATGCCTTTAATAAACTAGATCAGCATGGTGTTTTATAGGATTTTAAACTAATAACATTCCCTAGAGACTCTATTATGATAGAGAATAGGAGGGTTAACATAATCCTGGGACAAGGTTTTCCTTCTTGATTGGAAAGGGAGAGAAGATATTTACTAGATCAATAGCTGCATTTCAGGTGCTACACATTGTGTTGATTTGTTGCAGTTGAGAGTAACCATTCAGTAACTGTATGTATGATTGTCATAATCACATGACTAAATTTTGATTATCTGTCTTCTATTGGAGCCATTTGTTACTCTTTCCTTTTCTTTTTTTATTCAGCCAAAAAGGTGAATTAAAAGACAGGTGATAGAATTTATCACCTCTGTATTCCTCAAGGATACCTCTGTAATTTGCTCAGGAATATGATGAATATCTTGTTAAACTCTTTTACCATTTTTCATAAGGAAACGTGGTGGAATTGGGGATTTCAAGATTCTTAGCCTCATCCATATTTAACCAAATATTCCTGTGCACAGCCTCATGGTTCCAATCCCTCCCCAGTACTACTTTTACCTTATCATAAGAGACCTAGTTGAGTCAAACATGTAAAAGGCAACAAAATTATTCAGCTCTGATCACCCTCAAAAGTATTTACTCTGTGACTACATGGGATAAAAGATTCTTTCAAGTCTGCCATAAAAATCATTTTATTTCCCTTGTTTCCTTAATTTTACACATATAGTTTATAATTTTTATCCTTCCCATATTTATTCTCTTGAGCCATAATAAGAAGAAAGTTGCCTTCATAGTCTTTAGCAAACCATATGTCATTGATAACCTTCACATTTAGGAGAGTTGTTGGGAAAAATCTTGAGAAGAGTGGATTCAGGAGAGAATGGAACAAGATAACGTGGACAGTGGGCATATAGATACCTGTTTTTAGAAGGTTTGCTGTAAAGGGGAGAAAAGGTCTTTCCTGAAGGGGGAAGTGGGATTAAGAAAGAGTTTTGTAATTGATGAGAAATAGTAAGGGCCTGATTATATGGTGATAGGAATGATCCATAAAAGAGGAACAGTTGATGATACAGCAGAAAGAGGGGAGAGTCTCTGAAGCAATATCCTCTAACAGGTGATAATGGAAGAGTTGGCCTTAAATGGGTACATGACTGTCTACTGTGAAAGTGAGAAGTAAGTGAGTAGGCATGGTAGTAAGAGCTTATGGCGTCTAATCTGATTGCTTCCATAATCTCCAGGAAGTAGAGACAAGTTATCAGCTACCAGGGAAGATGAGGAAGTGTCAGATATTTAAAGAGAGAGAAGGAATCAAACAGTTCTTTAAAGAATGGGAGAGTGAACAGACTAGGGAAGTACCGTGTGTGTGCTGAATAGCACTGAGGCACCATGTAAGGTTACTCACCATTAAAGTAAGAACAGTCAGCATAGGCATGTGTTTTTCTCTAGCCACATTCAATTGTGTAGGTGTAGGCATGGGAGTAGAACAATAATTGGATTTAAAGGAATATTATAGTTTAACCAGCAAGTTTGAAAGAGCCTAAAGATCAGATGTCATGGTTAATCTTGAGTGATAAGAAGCAAATTCATTTTGTTTCTCTTACCAAAGGTAATTATGAAATCATAACCTTCAATATGAAATATAGGCATTTTTCCAAGGTTAACTTTCATATAATATTAAGCATTTCAAGCCATAAAATTAAATCCAGTGAACATTTTTATATGCTAATTCCATTAAGAAACCAGAATACTGTACCTGGGCACATTCTATCATATAATGATAACAAAGGAAAATTAGTTAATTTTCTCAAATATTCCTTTGATCCTGTTGCTTTAGTTAATTTTCTCAGTTTTGCCATGATTGGGTGATCTTTATTCCTCAACCCCCACCAAGTTAGGGAAGAATTATGCTTAAGAAAAATGAGATAATTCTGTCCATTCTGTTTTTGAACATTAGGTTTCTGTGTTAGCCTCTATTTTAAAAGATGAGATATCAGTTCTACTTTATAAAAGTGGAATGGATAAATGGATGTCTACCTCTCAGGGTAGTTTCAGGGGCCCCTGACTCTTCCCTTTTCCTAAAATCCGTTTCTTAATATCATAGAGATGCCTAAATTTCCTGCTGTTATTCTTCACTTAGAATTGAAGCATTAACATCCTGGAAGATATTGAAGATGTCCTCTGTTTTCTTGTAAGGGATAACATAAAATCCTTTGGTCACAATCACCATTCTTGCTTGATTTATTTTATTGCATTAATACGAGAGAAAGTGGTGCCTTGAGTCTATGGCACACATTCAGATGAGTTTTGATCAAATGTAGGTAGTTGAGAATGAGCTTGTCTGTGCATGTCTCGGTCAATTTCTATAACCCTGAGAGCATGTTACCTGAGTTGTAGCTCTCAAACAGGAAAGGGCTATATATCCAAAGGGCATTAGAGGATAAACTGAAGATTGATCTCAGTGTCTTTTTTTTTTAATTTTTATTTATTTTTTAAATTTCTTCTCAGTGTTCTAGAATTCATAGTTTATGCACCACACCCAGTGCTCCATGCTCCATCGCTCCATGCAATACGTGCCCTCCACAATACCCACCACCAGCTCACCCAACCTCCCACCCTCCTCCCCTCCAAAAACCTCAGTTAGTTCCTCAGAGTCTGCAGTCTCTCATGGTTCATCTCCCCCTCCAATTTCCCCCAACTCCTTTCTCCTCTCCATCTTCCTATGTTCTCCGTGTTATTTCTTATGCTCCACAAATAAGCAAAACCATATGATAATTGACTCTCTCGGACTTATTTAACTCAGCATAATCTCTTCCAGTCCCATCCATGTTAATACAAAAGTTGGGTATTCATCCTTTCTGATGGAGGCATAATACTCCATAGTGTATATGGACCACATCTTCCTTATCCATTCGTCCGTTGAAGGGCATCTTGGTTCTTTCCACAGTTTGGCGACTGTGGCTATTGCTGCTATGAACATTGGGGTACAGATGGCCCTTCTTTTCACTACATCTGTATATTTGGGGTAAATTCCCAGTAGTGCAATTGCAGGATCATAGGGAAACTCTATTTTTAATTTCTTAAGGAATCTCCACACTGTTTTCCAAAGTGGCTATACCAACATGCATTCCCACCAACAGTGTAAGAGAGTTCCGCTTTCTCCACATCCTCTCCAACACATGTTGTTTACTGTCTTGCTACTTTTGGCCATTCTAACTGGTGTAATGTGGTATCTCAATGTGGTTTTGATTTGAATCTCCCTGATGACTAGTGATGTTGAACATTTTTTCCTGTGTCTGTTAGCCATTTTTATGTCTTCATTGGAGAAGTGTCTGTTCATGTCTTCTGCCCATTTTTTGATGTGACTATCTGTTTTGTGTGTGTTGAGTTTGAGGAGTTCTTTATAGATCTTGGATATCAGCCCTTTGTCTATACTGTCATTTGTGAATATCTTCTCCCATTCGGTGATTCCAGTGTCTTTATAAAGTTTCTAAAAGCTGGCTCTGGGCTCCAGCATCTGATCTGAAATTTAGTTTTCTGAAAGAGAAGTTTGTTTTCCTCATTAGAATAGCTAGTAATATAGGTAATATTTATTGCTTACTGTATTTTGGGCAGTGTGTTAAAACTGGTGTATATGTATTGGTTTCTTTAAGCCTGACAATAACTATTTGAGGTAGTTGTTTTACAGATAAGGAAACTGAAGCTTAGGTTTAAGTAACTTACCTAAAGTCATAAAAGTAGTGGATGGTTTAGATAAGAACTTGGAAAAGATCTACCTGACTCCCTATAATAAAAAAAAAAAATCCATGAAAACAGGCACCCTCTTGTATTCTTTAATGTGTTTTGTCCAGTTTGCCACTGATAAATGTTTATTCAGTGCAGCAAAGGGGACTTCTCTACAATGGGCAAAGTAAAGTGGAATATTAAGGTGCTTGGCACTGATAATGAACACCGGATTAAAGAAGACTAATCTAAAATCCTCTTATGTCTTTTGTCTGATAGTTGAAACCAAAATACTTTCTGACACAAAATAGTACATGCCTTCACATCTTTCACAATACATACTTTTTGGTTGTGTGATTGCTAATAAACGTGCAGGTATATTTTTGTTGTTGAGATCATTTGAAAAGTTTTGCCTAAACTACATATTCTCTAAGGCATTCATGTAAAAACCAGGGCCACCCAAAGCAATATGAGATATCTGGCTACATTTTGATAACTCTATTTTCCACTGTAACTAATTCCAATTTACTTGCCAGCAACTTTAGACATTAGCTGGACACTTTATAGAGGGGTAAAGAAGATTTGGGGGTGGTGATATATTTTAAAGGATATTTAATAGATTAGATTTTATAATCTGGAAATAAGAAGCATTGCTCTGGAAATAAGAAATAAGAACCTATGCTGCAGAAGAACAGACTCAGTATGAATTCTGTAAATGACTCTCCTTCCTAAGTCCATTCAATTCAAAGGTTTCTTGGTAAAATCTATGGAAGGAAATTCATGCAGGAAAGAGGGTGGAGATGGAAAAAAAAGTTCATACTTAAGTCACAGTCTATGGATAAGAAGGAATTTGAATATTAATGTACAACATTGAGAATTAAATCCTCTGTCCAGCAACCTTAAGAGCTGGCAGCTGGCTAGGGCCTGATAAGGAATGCTGGGTGGGGGGTAAGTCCTGGGAGGAACCAGTTCCCAGGGAAGGCTCTCATCTCTGGCTGGCATTAGAAAGAATTACAAAGCATGATTCAGAATCTAATTTTGTCAGCTGGTGATTGGCTCCCACAAGGCTCTGGCCTCACAATGTGTTCTATTAAGTAATGGGAATTGGGTTGTACTCTTTTTCTCTGCTTCACGCCTCCCACCCCATTTTCCTTCACAGTGCTTCCCATGTCTCCATTGTAAACTTAGGTGTACTTGCTTACATGCACATTCCAAAAGACATTTTAAAGTGTTTTCACAATGCACAGATGTTAAAATGCATAGAAGGATTGCAACACCATACATTTAAAAAATTTATATTTATTTTTAAAGATTTTATTCATTTGCGAGAGAGAGTACACATGCAGAGGGAGAGGAAGAGGGAGAGGGAGAAGCGGACTGCCACTGAACTGGGAGCCTGTTGTATGGCTAGATCCCAGGACCTGGAGATCATGACCTGAGCCACAGGCAAACACCTAACCATCTGAGCCAGGTACCCCAAGTTTTAAAATTTACTGTAAATGTTTTGACTTGAACTTCATTGAGAATAATAATATTGCATTTTCAGGAAGGACAAAATGCAAATAGGAAAAGGGACAGTTTAAATTTAACCTATTTCCTTGTCTTTTTTGGGTGACTTTGTATGAGAGAGGCTTTTCATCAAGGGTAAAGAGTAAACTTCTGTGAAGAAATACCAAATAAACATACCATGTGAGAAATCATTTGGTTTATGATAATTTCACAGAAAGGGAACTGAATGAAAATTGACTCTCCACCTCACCTTTTTAATATCCAAATGCTAGATACCTATCAAAACATCTCTTTATTCTTTACAATATGATCTGTATCATCAATGGTGAAACTTCTATTAAGGCTAGTAATTTATACATCTACAAAAAGGTGGTATTATGTGTTCAGAGGAAATGCAGTGTGGTTTATTATCCTCTTGCATAACCTGACAGGAGTTGGTTTCTTAAAAGAGTTATGTAACAGAGCCATTTTCCCTCCATTTTAAGATACAAGAACTTCGTTATTCTTTCTGGTTTCCAGAACATATGAAAATATAATTACTGAAGGAAGGTGATGTGTTCACTGGACAGAAAATTTTGAGCTTAATAAACATTTCTAAGAACATTTTTTTCTTAAAATTAAATTACAGGATCCATTTTTTTCCTCACTGAAACAATTTCCATAACAAAATTTAAAGAACCCCCCTCATAAAGAATTGAATAATCTTAATTCTATGCTGTTCTTTCTTATCTTCAAGTTGCAAACATAGAAAAAAAAAATAGCCTCTTGTTAAAGAAAAGGTTCTACATAGGATACCAGAAGAACTGGACTTTATTTTTGTTCTGGCACAAACCACCCATAGCAATTTGAATAAGTCACTTTCTGGACCAATTTTCTCATTTGTAAGAATAAGGGAATTGGCTAGCTCAGAAGGCAAACACTCTTGGCTGGCAGGCAGCTTCCAGATGTGTTTCCTATGGCAAGAAGAGTTTTCTAAAATCTGTATTTGAATTCCTTTCGACAGACTTGAATTATCACAGTTTACCGCAGTCCTCACCATTCCTTACTACCCTGTTTATATGTATGCATGTATGAACCTGTGTATTAGCTTGCTTTTGTCATGTAACAAACAATTCCAGAACATAATGGCTTAAAAACACAAGTATTTACTCATTCAACATTTTAGGATAATTTGATGTGTTTAGTCCTACTTATTCATCTGTGCTCAACTGCCATTGAGCAAAGCAGCTCTTTTTCTGGGGTTGGTGGAGAGTCACATGGGGCAGTACATATTTCTGAGTCAAGTTTTCATCCAGCAGGCTAACAGGAGCGTTTTCCCATTGTGGACTCTTGGTTTTAAGGGCACAAGAGCAGAAGCTGCAGAGCCTCTTGTGCTCTAGTCTTGGAATTCATACATAATTTTTCTTGTATTTTATTATCCAAAGCAAGTAACAGATACCAGCTCAGTTTCAACCAGCATAGAGACAGGCTCCATATCTTGACAAAAGAGGCTACAAAGTATTTTGGCCATGTTTGCAATCAATTACAACCTGCCTTCAAGCATTGAACCTTGCAAACTGTAAGCTGTGTGGCCTTGAATTTATTCCCAGACTAAAAACAAAGCAAATAACAACCAAAACAAACATTCTTACTTTGATACCAGCAGTATACTGATAGCGCTTAGCAAGTTGTTCAAAGTAAAAATCACTTTAGAGCAGTACTGGCAAGTACATATCCCATTGAACCACAAGTCTCTAGATGGTTGGGGATTTCTGCCCTTGGTGACCAGACATTTGTGCCGCAAACTACTGGCAACTCCTAAACTTGGGTTATGCCCTTGTCGTAATATGGAGCCGCAGTTTAGTGATGGTCAACCTTGGGGGTGGGAATTCTGATTGAGACAATGAAAGCCTCCAACTGTGTCCCAGGATATCCCTGAAGACAAAACACAATCTGAATCACTTTAGAGGTTTGGAACTCCGTTTCCAGATGCCCTTCTTTGACTTTTTCCCAGAATGTTCTTAGTTTGAAATAACGATTTGGGAAAAACATTCTTCAGATTGGAGAGTTATCTTTCAAGCACAGTGTGGTATGAAGGAAGGACTGTCCAATTCTAAAATACAAATACAGTAAACCCTATTTTATAAAAGCAAATCTTAACATGCTGTGAGCTGAGTCATAACCTTTGCATATGTGTATGAAGTTTTAAAGATAGATAATACAACGTGGTCATTAACTGAACATGTACTAAGCTTAAAATATTTTCTTACATACTGTAATAACTGAAAGTATGTGTAAGAAAATGTCCCTTCTCCAAAGTGACACAGAAGTTAATCTGTGATAGGACCTGCTTGAACTTTTGAGTCCTTGTGAAAGAATTTCTCTTGACATGACTCAGGAAACCTATAAAAGTTTTTCTCCTGTCATAGATATTTTAACTGAATCTAATAAACAAAGAAATGCTTTATTTCATCACTTAATTTTGACAGTAAGATGGAAGGCCTACAGATAGATATTTGCTTACTGTTTTCTTTTGTGAAATGACAAGGCACATGGGTAAAGATACCTCAGCCATACTATTCAATTAAAAATGCTGAATTCCACTTTGAAGTAGTTTTTACCCATTCCTCTTATGGGAAGGAGCTTTGAATCTACACCTCCCTCAGTTGTTTGGTTAACAGGAAGGGAGAAAGACAGTTAAGTCCCTCCAAATGATGGGGCACATGAGTAGATTGGGAAAACAGTTAATGCACTGTGAGGGGTAGCTTCAGGAAAAAATAAGCAACTTATTAGAAAAAAGGAGACAGAGGACAATGAAAACAATACACAGAAAAGTGAATCCAAGTGGCCCAGAAATGTTTGAAAAGATGGCTCACACTTATTAGTAGTCAGTACAATGGAAATTAAAGTAAGATTTTTCTATCTTATACTGCCAACAATTAGAAAAACATTATCACTGAATATAGAGAGTCATATCACTAGAGGTGAGGCCTAGGAAACTGTGTTTTTTCAAACGTTCCAGGTCATTATGATGAACATGAACCTTTGAGAACCACTGATCTTATACAGACCTAGAAATTGCTGCAGGCTTTTTGGAAAACAGATTTGCAAAACCTAGTGAAATTGAAATTGCATATACCCACCACTCCTAGTTCTAGGAATGAAGAACTAGGAAATGAAGATATCTGGGCAAGGACATTTATTGCAGCTTTATTATAAGGTAAAACCCTGAAAAAAATGAAGACATAACAGAATATTGAAAAATATATCCAGCATTAGGAAAAAAGACTTAAAATATGAATTAATTGTACATCAGGAGAGCTTTCACACATTTTCCATGGAGGAAAATAAGTTGTGTAAAAATCTGTTGATATGATCCAGTTTTGGTATAATAAAAATTATAACTTTGTGACAAGTAAGCAGAAGAGGGAGAAGGGAAAAGGTAAAGAACATTAAAAAATATTAAGAATGCCTGATATAAACAAAAACATATAAAATAACAATGGTAAAACATTTAGGGTGAATTGGTGACTTGCCCAAAGTCATGCAGTTATTAAGTAAAAAAGCTTGAAAGGCAAATACTGATTCCAGACTCATCTCTATTTCCGAGATTACAGATTATGCCTCATTCAAATGTTAAGTCCTAGGCAAAGGTGTTTAATTCTGATCCAATTTTGTACTCATCCACAGGGGATCATACATAATAGCCACTCATTAAACATTTGTTGCAAAAATGGAGAAAATAATATGCAAGCAAGTGTATTTCCAAATGTCAGGTCAGCCATACTGTGTTCATTTTACTTGTTAGAAAATCTTCCAAAAGTTCTATTTTGTTGCCTCCTATCATGTTCAGGCAACTTGCTTGATATTAAAAAAGTTCAAAAGCTAACTCCAACTTCCCAGCCCATGCATATTCCCTCTCCTTTTTCATATGCTTCCCATAGTCCACCATTTCTGGTCTGACCAAAGCCTCTTTCTCTTCAATGCTTCTACTTGAGACTTTTGTCCCCCTTTGCTCTCCTTATCCATTTGCCAAAGCCTAGTTTCTTTTCTATCTCTCCCATAAAATTTTCTCTGAATGATTTTTGGTTATTTTTTTCATATATTTATAGTGTCTTTTACCTACATTATTAAGCATCTATGGTCAGAGACTATACTATTAGCTGCTTTGCCCTTCCAAAGGACCTCTCTCAATCCTTTGCATATATAGTAGGAATTTAATAAATGTCTGTCCATGATTCAAGTTTTTGTTCTACGTAAACAGGAGTATTTGCCCCTTGTCAATGTCAGTCTTCACATTGCTTGTTTTGATAGTGTCTGCAGCACAGATGTCCTGAATGGAATTAATTATAGTCCCTCCATGATTCCCTATTTCTGTGCTTTCAGCCCCAGCAACTGACACCACCATTATTAATTCAACGATCCAAACCAAAAACATATATTTGATCCCTTATTTTTACCTCTTGCATTTAAGTGGTTACTAAGTTTAACTGATCTTTCCACTGCCACATGCTGTTCTTTCACATTGTTTCTTTCCTTCCATCCATCCCACTGCCAGTGCCCTGGTTCATGTCCCTGTGCTCCCAGGGGCTATTGCAGCTGCTTCCTAACTGACACCTTTAGGTCCTCACTCTCCAGTCCCTTTTCACAGGGTCACTAGAGTTGGCAAGTATCATTTTATTTTTCAGAAAATCATTAAAAATAAGACGTGTCATTTTATGTCATTTAAAATCCTCTCCTATTGGTTCTACTCGTAACTTTTTTACCTCACCCTTTCCCATCCCATACACACACAGTGTCATGAGCTTGCATACCTTGGCTTCCCTCCCAATTTGAAATGCCTTGCTTTCTTGTCTACTGATCTAAACTCTAGCCCATGTCACATAGGAAATATTATCACAGATATTGTTAGTATTGTTAAAGGGTGAATCTGAATGATTATTTTCTTTGTGAAGTTTGTCTTGATGAATATCAATGGGTCTTTACACTCTATTTTGTCAATAAGTTGTCTTATAAAACTCTATTTTTTAATGTTATAATTGTAAATCCTTCTTATCACGCTTGATTGTGAGGTCTTTGAAAAGAGAGAGTGGGACAGATTCATCTACATAGTCTCACAGCATCTAGTCCAAACATGGTACATAGTGATTGTTCCATAACTGTTTGAGGAATGTATGAAGGAATGAATGTTTTCTTTCATCTAGTTGTACTGAGGAATTGTTTATACTAAATGCTTCATACTGTCCCATTTATTACCTTCAGCTAGCTATAGCAGAAAGCATGTGTTTGTTTTCAATACATGATTTAATTTTTTGCTTTATATTTTAATTAGGGCAATATATGTACACAGATGAAAACAGTTTTTAAATAGTTAATAAAGAAAAATACTCGTTCCCCACTCCTTAGCATGACATTTTTAACCCTTTTATTTCTTGTGCCTTTTAGTTATATATTTTTAACTGTGTGTATACTAAAATTTATTAGTTTATTATTTGTAGACATTATCTATTGATTTCTAGTTACACTTGGCAGATGAATAGTTAGCTCTGTCCAGTAGAAAAGACCAAAAATCTGGGGCCAAGCAACAGAATTTTGTTTACACAGAGCCAGTTGATTCTCACAAAGATTGAGCTTGTAACTTGCCCCATATTAGCCTCTTTCTACCACTCAGAAGATTTCTTAGCTTAAATGATAATGATCATTGGCATAAGTCTTGGGACTCTGTAGAGCCCACTGTATTCCACTAAGCTTTAAGTTGATGCTTACGTTTCAATATTGGTTTAAAATTAATTTCTTATATTTACTTTTATTAAACACAATAATCTTTCAGTAAAGCCTTAGTAAACACTCTATATAGTCATTATCCATTTACCTTCATGCATTCACTCATATGACTTTTGGAAAATGCTAGTGCCATTTCCAGTTTGGAAATCCATGGGAATATAAATAATGGAGAAATAACATCTGTAGAGAACAGTTCTTCCTTAGAAACTTTTTAAGAAAACACTACAGCAATATCATTATTGGGCAAAATAAAATATAAATTTCAGAGCAATTCATTACAACTACAAGAGACAACCTATGAATGTTAGTATTTGTTTCTCTTTCATCAGCCAGATACAACTTCATACCTCAAGGGGAAATGGTGTCAAACACAAGCTGTGTTTGTCCTAGACATGTTCATTTAGTCAGAAGAGGTCAACCAAAGGCTATGAGATGTCCAAAAGGTTTTCTCCTTATTATACATTGACCGAGAATATACAACAAAGATAGAGATAAGGTAAAGAAAACAAAAGTAAGGTGTGGTTCAATCCTAGATGGTCTGTGCTTATGAAGAATGAAAGAAGTTTTAATTGTTAAAACTACAGACCAGGTGATGCTTCATATCACTGTGTGGTCAGATTATTAACAATGGTGTTGTCATGAGCAACATCATTATTATGTCTGAGCCATGTGTGTGCAGGCCTCGTAGTGATTCACAGTGACATCATCAGTGTGGGCCAGGGGGGTACTGGCAAAGACAAAGACTGAATCCAGTAGAGGTAGGGCCAAAGAAAGCTAGCTTTTGAGTCAACATTAATCTCTACAGGATCTAAACTGGGGAAAGCCCAGAGTGTTTCCATGACCAATCCCAAGCAAAAAGAATTTTAGTGAAAGTAAAATCTTTATTAAATAAACGAGTTCTCATGCAGATTTTAAATGGAGAAAAAGAAATACAATGAAATAAAGTAGTGTCCCATCTCCTAACATATCTCCAGCAGTCAATCTTTGGGTGAAGTGATTACTGGGTTTCTTCACTAGGTATGTTTTAGGAGTGTGACGTTTTTTATCTGGCATGTCTTTGTCTATTACTTTCTTTGTGGGCTGTGTTGAACTGAGTAGAGGCAGACATTACTCAGAATGAGGATTGAGACTGTCTGTTTTCTAGTAACAGAGCTTTATTTTAAATGTCTACTTTGCCCCATTTTTTTTTATAATGATGCAATTAAAAAAAAATCTTAGGGTGTTTATCAGCATTAGATCTAGAGAGATTCAGATTTCTCAAGACTTGGTGCCTCCAAAGGATAGGCTTAAAATAATGCACTTGATTTTCTGATGTCTCAAACTGCCATGAAAAGTTTGTTCCTTTCAGAATTGGGACATTTAAATGACTTCAAATCATTACTTTTTTAATTAAAAAAATCAAATTTTGGGGCACCTGGGTGGCTCAGCTTTTTATGTGTCTGTCTTCATCTCAGGTCATGATCCCAGGGCCCTGGGAACAAGTCCAGCATCACACTCCCTGCAGTAGGGAGTCTGAGTCTCCCTATTCCTCTACTTCTCCCCACTGGTCATACTGTCTCTCTCTTTCAAATAAATAAAAATATATCTTTAAAAAAATCACATTTCATGGAAAAGTATATCTGTGTGTGTAAGTAGATTGTATACAAAAAAGAGCCCATGACTAGCTATTTTATCATTAAACTAACATTTTTTATTTTTCTTTTTATAATACATATTTATGATATTTACTTAAAATGACAGTCCTGCACTTAGCCAGAATAAAATAATGCAGTTAATTTTGAATATTACTCCCCATGTGTTTAAATGGAAAATAATAAAAATGCCCTACTGGAAAATAAGAGTTCATCTTACTTGCTTCTGGAGGCTTGCATGAATCATAGAAAAAATACTAATTTGACTCATATATAAGGATTGCCTCTGTATTAAATGAAAAATGAGTTAACTATATCGCTCTAGTCTTACTACCATATCAAGTATTATAGTTAAATTTTTCTAATTTTTTTCCTAAATGAGGTTTTGAAAATTTATACTGATATCCAGCATAATGTAATATTGTGCTGCGATGTAAAATTGAGAGACCAGCATTGGGGCTCCAACTTGGCCATGAATTGGCTGTGTGGTTTTAGGTTTAATCAAGTAATCTCCTTAGGTGTCGGTATCTGCACCTAGAGAAATCTACAGGGGATTGAATATAATGGTGCCTGAGGCTCCGCTTGGCTTATGCATTAGGTAAAAGCCTTTGGTCAGGCTTTTACCTAATTGGTATGCACAATTGATATGCATTTTACCTTGGTCATCGGAAGTTTGCCTTGGACCTACCTCATGTAAGAAAAGATGTTATATTATATTCTCTTTACCCAGAGTCAAATTGTTTTCACATTCACTTGTAGATGGGAATGAAGAGCACTCCCCATAGGGGCATATGTTTTCTATTTGGAAAACAGATCCGCAGAGGCCATTCTAATCAGATTTGTGCACCTTCCTTTCAACTTGACTGCTCAGTAAACAAAACAATACCTCTGAACTATTCCAAACACCAGCATGAGCTGCCATCCTTGATAAGTTTTTGTGTGAATCTCTCTTCCCTTTTTGCTTTTATTGGAAATGACATAGTATTTCTGCATCAAATTAAATCTGGCCCACATGGAACTCTCTTTCACAGAAAATGAGACAACATGGGTTGTTGGCAAACGTAAAGTAAATATAGAACCTCTGATAGAGTTTGGGTGCTATGAAGCTTATTTGTTGCCACAGACCAGCAATGGCTACATTGTTCGTAAGTAGTGAGGCTGTGATAAGGTTGTGCGATTCCTCCAAAAATTGTGGTATTAACAATTTATACTAATCACTGTGCTGACAGTTATATTACATGTCAATATATCCAGCTGTGCTTTAAAAAAAAAGATTTTATTGATTTGAGAGGGAGCATGCATGTGGGTACAAGCAGAAGAGGAAGAAGTAGACTCCTCACTGAGCAGGAAGAAGCAGACTCCTAACTTGGGGCTCAATCCGAGGACCCTGAGATCATGACCTGAGCTGAAGGCAGATGCTTATCGACTGAGCCACTGGAACACCCCTAATTGTGCAAAATGTTACTTCTTTGCATTCCTTTTTGGTACTATAGAAAGAATTGGTTTATTAGTCTGGGTGGAGCAAGAAATATGACAGTCAGTCTTGATTCTGAAATGCAATCTTGGGTCTAGGAAAATGGGATTTAAAAGTATCCTGAGCTCAACAGAGTATATTCAGCAGTTTAAGTGAAACTATACTAACCTGATTAGTATTTCTTTTAGATTGTCAAATTTCCTGATGTATAGTTGTTCATATGTTCTTATAATTGTTTGTATTTCTTTGGTGTTGATTGTGATCTCTCCTCCTTCATCCATGATTTTATTAATTTGGGTCCTATCTCTTCTCTTTTTGATAAGTCTGGCCAGGCTTTTATCAGTCTTAATAATTATTTCAAAGAACAAGCTCTTAGTTTCATTGATTTGTTCTTTTATCCAGATAAGAATAGATGAATGAGAGAATTAAATACTAAAAAGGTACCAACGACCCCAACAACCCAAAATATATACTAACCAAATCAGAAGAGACCCAAAACTAGGAAGAGAAGAAAGTGGGGGGAAAAGAAGAAAAAAAAAAGAAAAAATATAGATATTAAACTAGTGAATAGAACAGATTCCCACACTTGATTCTGGGTGTATTTTGGTCTGTTAGAAGAAACCACCTCCCAAATTTCAAAGAATGAAAAACTTATATATATACAAAAATAAGGGTAAACACAATGAAGAGATAGAATATGACTGTAAAGATGAAAATTTAAAAAGATTCTAAAAAAGGAATTGATAAGAAGTTGGTTGAAAAAAGAAAAAGAAAGGAAAGAATGTGATCAGGCTGGAGACCAGAACAAAGCCCTGTGCTAGATTTAGGGTACATTTTGATCTATTAGAAGAAATTGTATCCCAAAATTAAAAAAAACAAAAACAAAAACAAACATATGTATACAAAAAATAAGGATAAATACAATGAGGGGATAAAATATGACTATAACAATGAAAAATAGAAAAGATTTTTTAAAAGGTATTGAAGGATAAAACAGTTAAGAAACATTAAAATAGAAAAGAGCAAAATTAAACAAATAGAATAAGAAAAAATAAAATTGAAAAATTTAAGTTTGAAAGACAAGAGGATCATGGGGAAAAAGCCATGAATTCTATGTGTTGCTTTCCCCTTGCTCTGGAGTTCCACAGTTCTCATTATTTGGTGAACTTGTTCTTCTCTGGATTTTCTTGTTGATCTTCTAGGGGAGGGGCCTGTTGCAGTGATTCTCAAATGTCTTTGCCTGAGGTGGAATTGTACCACCCTCGCCAGGAGCCAGACTAAGCAATCTGCTCTGGTTTGCTCTCAGGAGCTTTTGTTCCCTGAACACTTTCTGTAGAGCTTTGGAGGACAGGAATGACAGTGGCAGCCTCCCAATCTCTAGCTGGGAGGAGCCAAGAGCTCAGGGCCCCATTCCTTAGTGCGCCCTCAGAGAAAAGCAGTCGATCCCTCCCATCTCCCTGGTCGGCGGCTGCACTCCAAGCTCACCCAGAGTGACCGAGCATTTCTATCTCTGGTGCAGGGCCCCCTTTGGAGTCTCCAAACCCAGCAGATTCCTGTAGCACTCTTGTGCCAGTCCTCCCAGAGGAGGAAGGAGAGGTTCCCTCTAGATCTGCCACTTGTGGGGTCTCTGCTCAAAGAACAGTGGCCTGGTGGGGTCTCAGATCATGGTTTAAGATAACCAACCCTGAGCTGAGAGCTCACTCCTCGGTTCCATCTCTGCAGGTCAATCCCCCCCTCTGATACCTGGGAGGTATCTGCCAACCTCAGACACCCCTGGTCATTTTGTGTCCCCCTACTGCCCTGCTTAGCCTTTGGAATGTTGTCCCTCCACAGAGCAGACTTCTAAAAGTTCTGATTTTGTGTTCCACTGCTCCACTGCTTGCTGAGAGCTGGCGCCTCCCCACCACAGCCCATCTTCCCATCACTTCGGATTCACTTCTCTACAAGTCCTACCTTCCAGAAAGTGGTTGATTTTCGATTTTCTATTCCTAGAATTACTGTTCTTCTCTTCTATCTCCTGTTGAGTTTGTAGCTCTTCAGAATGGTTTGGTAAGTATCTAGCTGAACTTCTGGGACCTGATGATATCTCGGTCTCCTACTCCTCCACCATCTTGCTCCTCCTTCTCTTTTTCTAATTTCTTGACATGGACACTTAGACTACTGTCTTTCAGCCATTCTTTTTCAAAATATGCATTTAGAACTATAAATTTTCCTTAAAGCATGACTGTCGTTACATCTTATCAGTTTTGATATGTACTAAATTCATTATGCAGTCAGTCCTTGAACAACATGGGTTTGAACTGCACGGGTCTGCTTATATGTGGATTTTTCCCCAAACAGTACAGTACTATAAGTGTATTTTCTCTTCCTTATGATTTCCCTTTAACCTTTTCTCTAGCTTGCTTTATTGTAAGAATACAGTATATAATTCATAAAACATACATATATTAATCAACTGTTTATTTTCATTGGTAAGGCTTCTGGTCAACAATGGTCATTTAGTAGTTGTTTTTAGGGATTCAAAGTTATATGTGGATTTTTGACTGCACAGGAGTTGACACCCTAAACCCCACGTTGTTTGAGGGTCAACTCTTAATTCAGGTAAAAGTACTTCCTAATTTTTATTGTTTCTTCTTTGACTCGTGGATTACTTAGAGATGTATTCCTTAACATCAAAAATAGAGACTTTCTAGTTAACTTTTTGATATGATCTCTGGCTTAATTCCACTGTACTTAGAGTATGTCCTCCATATTATTTCAATTCTTCGAAATTTGGTGAGATTTTCTATGTAGTCCAGTGTATCATTTTGGAAATATTCTGTAAACATTTAAGAAAGATGTCAATTATGCAGTTTGGGGGTACAGTGTTCTAATAGATGACATCAAGTTGCTAATCATGTTAAGTCTATTCTCTACTTTCTGATTTTTGTGTCTGCATATTAACCAAGTTTTTATTATGAACTTTTTAGTTTATAACAAATGCTTTTGCTACATCTGTTGAAATGTTATATTTCTTTTTCATTTATTAATGTGGTAAATTATATATATGTACTGATTAAAAAAACATTTTATTTATTTGAGTGAGAGAGAGAGAAAGAGCATGAGTGAGGCGGGGTGTGGGAAAGGCAGAAGGAGAGGGAGAAGCAGACTCCCTGCTGAGCAAGGAGCCTGATGTGGGGCTCAATCCTAGGACTCTGAGTTCATGACCTGAGCTGAAGGCAGATGCTTAACTGACTGAGCAGCCCAGGTGCCCGGTATTGATTTTTTAAATGTTAAACTAACTCTATATTTTAGTCCTGATGAATTACCTTTTTAATATATGTCTATGAATTTGTTTACTTGTATTTTATGCCTTTTGACTGTGTTGCTTAATGTCTTTTGCCACTTTGGAAAACCCCTAGCTATTATCTTTCAAACATTGTTCTGTCACATTCTCTTTCTCCTTTCCTTTTGGGATTCTGAATACTTGTATATTATAACATTTTAATATTACCCATGTTATTTTTACATTCTTTTCTGTACTTTTCATTGACTTTTAAAATTGTAGTATGTGTATTTCTTCCTGATCTATATCCCATTCCACTAATTCTCTTCACCTTTATACAGTTATTAAAATTATTCATCATGTTCTTAATACCCATTACTGTATTTAGTTCCATGGTTTTAATTTTATTTTAAAAAGAAATTTCTGTTCTATTCCAAAATTTTTCTTCTTAAAAAAATTCCTGATCATTTCACTGGTAGTTAATTTCATGTCTGCTATCTTCATAGTCACGATAGCCTATGTGTTTATTTCTCTTATCTGTATTTCCTCTGAGTTTTTGAGCATCCTGGACAACTTATTTTCAGTATGCCTCATTTTTTTAAATATAAAATACTGTATTTGATAACTCTTAGCAGTATTTTGGAGCCCTAGCTCATTTTTATCTTTCTCCAAAGAAGAATTTCTCTTGTTTCTTGTACCATCTAACTTAGAGTCACTAACAATCCGGAATCACTTTAATCCAATTGATGTTTGATGTGATTCAAATCAGTCTCTATGTGGTTTGTGCTACTTCCAGTTCAACTTTTTTTCCTACGTGTGGTCTTTGAGGTACCAACCAAAGGACCAGGGTGTTTACCAACAATCTTCTTGGCATGCAGCGTTCTATGGTTTTTGTCCTTCTGGCAATATAAATCTAGTAAAATCTCTGATTAGCCTTTCAGCTTCTTATTGTCTGCATTCAAATGAGAAAAATCTGGGGCCCCTGAGTGGCTCAGGCATTAAGCATCTGCCTTTGGCTCAGAGCATGATCCCAGGATCCTGGACTGAGACCCACATCAGGCTCCTTGCTCAGCAGGGAGCCTGCTTCTCCCTCGCCTACTCCCTCTGCTTGTGTTCCCTCTCTCACTGTGTCTCTCTCTGTCAAATAAATAAGTACAATCTTAAAAAAAAATGAGAAAAATCCTTGAGGAAACCAAATCCCTGGATCATGTTTCTGGACTTTTGTTCTTCTCCTCCTCCTTTTTCTCCCTTTTTTTGGGTGGGGGATGGGGGGATTCTATACCTTCCATATCTTTACTGCCTCAATAGTTCTCCAGTACCTATAAAAGATAATTGACACTGTTTTTTTTCCAACTCTTATTGTTTCTAAGGAAATGAGGATGGGTCACAATTAGTTAATCCAGTTTTGCCTAGAGCTAAGTCCAAAACTAAAATCTCAGTTCAGTGTACCCTATTCTCTTTACTCACAGTTTTCTCTATTTTAGGAAATATATTCAATTCCTCAAGCCTAAAATATAGGAGTCATTCTTGATTTGTTACATTCTCATACATCTCACATCTAACTCATGAGTATATCCTACCAATTCTTCTTCCAGAATGTGGTTTTTGAAATTCTCTGACTTCATTGCTACCTTGCCACCTCTTTCTCTTTATTTCTTTGAAGTAATCTTTGTACTGTGACTTTATTGCTATTTATTCTTAAGAAATAAGAGTATCTTCCAATAAATGACTTTGTTCTCTTTAATGTAAATAACCCTAGAGCAGCTTGCATTTAGAATAAAATCCACTCTTGAGCACAGCTGCCAAGGTCATCCATGCTCTTCCTTCTGACTCTTGTCCTTCATCTCACACTCATTTCCTCCTTTTAAGCTATGTGTCAGCTACAGTAGCCTTTTATATTTTTAAAACACAATTCCTTTACATATAATTCTTTCTTTATAATTTCTCAAACAAAGTTGTTCCTATCCCTTTCCCTACCCACAGGACATTATAGGGTCTTTGCACATGCTTTTTCCCTGTCGTTCCTTTCAGGTATTCACTGAAATATTACATTAGTGGGGTTGCCCACATTTTGTGATATAAATACCATGCCACAAAAATGTAGAAGAAGTGTAAATACAAGTGAGTAAACATACAAGTAAACACAGCATATGGCTAATGCCAGTCTTTGGGAGGTGATGGGTATTGAGCAATCCATGGAAAACATGCTTGCAGAGATAGACTATATCTGTGTTATGAGGAAGCTTGGGAGGCAGACAGAAGAGCTTAAATTTGACAGATAGTAAAAGCAAAAGAGGAGAAGGAGAAGGGCGATACGATGAAACCATGGGTTAAAGATTACGCTGAAGGTAGTGTGTGGGGTGGCTTAGAGGTTAGGAGGAATAAGGAAGGGTCAGCTTTGTGGCTGCCCTTGTAATCCAGGTGTGAGGTGATGAGGGCCTGGATGAGGGTGATAGCAGTTAAGATGGAGAGAGTATGAATTTCAAAGGCCAGTTTGGCTGGACTTGATGACTGATAGGATATAAGGAATTAAGAGGAATAAGGAGTCAAAGCTGCCTCCAAGATTTTATGCCTAGAAGATGGGAGACTGGGAAATAAGGAGAGATAGTAAATTCATTATATTTACATGTTAATTTGGAAGTAACAACAAATTATATGAGAAAAGAATTGCCCCTGAATAAGTGGAAAATGAGGATGTTTATCTTCAAAGAAAAGGATAAAGCTAGATGGGTGGTGATAGACCCGCGTCCTGCTAAGCGATGTTTCTCTTAGTGCCTCACTTTCCCTCAGAGAGTCAGCAGCCGACAGACCGAAACCAGTGTCTGGCCTTAGAGAGTGCTAAGGTTGAGCGATCTCACGGTGCTCATCTACTTCTTGACTTCCTTTTTCTGTAAGAACATAACAAAAACTTTGCTGACCCTGACAGAGATAAGGAGAGGTCATATTTTGGAATCCTTTTGCTATGGTTTTCTAACATACTGGGCTTATAAAACCCTAAGTGCGTTTTTGCCCCAAGTACGTTTCTTATTTTTTAAACCCATATGTATTTTGGAGTCAATTTAATCCATATGTTTCTGATTAATTTATGCTTAGCTCATCAAAATGTTGTTTTAAGAAGAAAAGCTTATAAAAAAAACAGAGTCATGCTTCACCAGCCACTGACGAAATCAACTCCAGAAGACTGTAGCTTAGTCAGAAAATCAGACAGGGTAAGAGTCCAATGGATTCCAAAATTTGGAAACTCATTGTTATGAGTTATGACCCCAGTGAAACTGAGTATGTTCAACACTTGGGGGGAAATAATCTTAGTATTTTTTTAATATGTGTTTGTTTTTGATTTCTGGATGTATTGATTTGTTTTTTGGATTAACTATAATTCTTTATTTAGTTGTTCAGCCAGCTTTTATGTTGTTATTCATATAGCCAACTCAGGAGGACGCTGGAAGATGGTAGAAAATAATGAGGCTATTTTCATGGTGTGCATATGCAATTGTGTTTTTGCCACTTAAAAGTCATCTCTGCAGTATAGGCCATAAGAATTTTATTAGAAAACCTATGTATTTCATGTACTTGGGTCATAAAGGCAGAATTACCTGTATGTTTCTGGTACTATATTTAAGAATTAGAAACAAAATAGTTTTTAAACTATCTCATTTTTTGAGATTATCTATACCTTGGAAAAATCCTTTAAAAATAATAAATATTGACTATATTCCAGAGTTAGAATTTAGATAATTTTTTCTAATACCAGAACATTTGCTTGGAAATCATAAATAAATTTCAACAAAATACAATCTTAATTTTAAAATGGTTTTAATTCTCTGCCTTTCCCTCTCTGTTCTTTTTATAGATATAGTTTCATACACTTGCTCTCTCAATGTTTGTTTTTGCCTTATCTTTCTTCTCATTTTACTCTTTACAGAATCGGGGTGATCTCAGCTACTTCAAGGTTTGATGGTCATCCATGAACTAAAGACATTCAAATTTATATTGAGACGTCAGCCCATTTCTTCATGTTCTAGACTGATGTATCTGAATACTTCCATTTAAATGTCCAGTGGAATAAAGGGATGGTCAACCCCTAATACAGCTCAACTTCATTTTTCAATTTCCTTTTTCTCTTCTTTTTCTTTGTCCTCTAATCTCTAATCTGGCTTATGGTATCACCATTCACCTTGTGAGCCAAACTGAATACATTCCCTTCTATTCACTGCCAACATCAAATCAGGCACAAACGTTCCACCTCTACCTCTTGAATGACTTTCACATTTTTCTTTTCTCCATTTGCACTGCAATAGCAAGGCGGCAAGAGTCTCCTTTGTATAATTTTTTTAAGTTTTTCTAGTTTTGCTCCTTTTTTTCCAATAAAATCTTCTCACCACTGCCCCTGCCACCATTCCATAATAAAAATATGGTCATTTTCTCAGGTGCTTTCCTTAAACCCTTTAGCATTACTTATTTTCTGTAGGACAAAATGAAACCATTGTTCATTGCTTCTGAGATACAACATGATCTTCCCCCATTTACTCCTCAAAGCTCATTTCCTTCCACTTTCACCCTCTCACATCAAATTTAGCTATACTGGATTTTTAAGTTTAAGTTCTTCAGACTCCCTCTTTTCTTTTTTAGCCCCATTTTCTTACCCATGGCATCCCTTTTGCTTGGAATATGCATCTTCTATACTCTATGGTGGCTGGACCACTCCTTTTTATCCTTTAGGTCTAGCTTCAAACATAACTTCTTCTAAAAAGCCCTCTCATACTTCCCTTATCCCCATATTCTATAGGAGCCCTTGTTCTTTTTTCAATCATAATATTCAGAATACTTGATTTCATTTTAATGGCTTGTTTAATCATAAGTCTTTCAAGAATATAAACTCTCCAAAGGCAAGTTTCTTGTCATCTGTACTTACCACTGAATTCCCAACTTCTAGCACACTCAATACCAGACATATAATAGGTTTTCAGTTAATATTTGTGAAACAAATGAGTAAAAAGGTTTTTCATATCTCCCTACTTTCACACACATTATTTCCTTTGTCTTGAATGTCTTTCTTTGTCCTGTTTGATCAGTGAGTTCCCACCTTTGCTTTGACAATTCATTAACATCCTGCAGAACTAGTTTCTATAATATATACTCTGGGAAATGTTGATGGAGTCCAATTCTCTCCTTTGACACAACAGGAAACTGAAGCTCAGAGAAATAAAGTGATTTTGAAGGTCAGACAGCTGGCTATATTGGGGAACCAGAATGCAAGTGTATTCCTAATGTGCATAATTTTCTTGCCAATGATAGCTTGGTTTCACTTGTAAAAGAAAAGCTTCTCATTTTTTAATGACATGAGATCACTTTTTAATTTACTATTTGCTAACAAGGACATATTTTGTCATCCATTTCTGGTTCATTCAATAACAAAATTCAGATAGTAAAAGATGAGTACTCATATACCATTGATAATGGGAAAATGAGAACATTAACAAAAGGATGAAGTGAGCTGCACCATCTTAGTAAATTTTTCCACAGTAATAAAATGATCAGTACTGCACATCGTCAGAGTTTGGAGTCTCTCCTTGGGAATTTGGTGTTTATTTTAACCAACACTTTTTAAAAAATATGTTGCTCCTCCCTAAAGATGTAAAATTTCACCATTTATTAAGTCTTCTTGGCTGAGTTGAAGATTGTAGCATCCACATTCTCACATGCAAAATATTTCCTAATCACAGCAAACGTTTCACATCTGCTCTGAGTAACTGGCCAAAAACCAAGAAACAGAGGCATTCTTAGAGGATCTTTGTTGATCCCCAGCCAGTCTCCTTGACATTGGAGAACTACAGTGAAAGGGACGCCTCCCCCACCCTCTTTCTTCTCTCCAAGTAAATTTTTGCTTTTGGTTACTTGATGACACCCTCTGCATGGAAAGCACACCCCTCTATGCTAATATTCAGGAACTGGGCCAGAGTTCCAGTTGTGTTTTTAGTTCTGTCTACTCTTTCCACACCCATTGGAAAGCCAAGAACAGATCTGTGTGACTTCCAACTGCTTCTTGGCTATCGTAGTCTCACTTTTACCACATGGAAATTCTTCACCCATTATAATCAAACTTAACTCCAACACTTAATAAACACTTAAGTGGTGATTTACAAAGATACAATATCGTATTCATTTTCTTGTTCTGCTCTTATTTATTGGTAGTATTTTCTATCGTACTTGGAATTTCATAGTCTCAATCTATTGTGTTTTTGGCTAACCTATCAGACCAAAGGAGAAGACACTCTTGGCTGTCTCTGGAGTAAAGAAGAATGGAGTTGTCCCAAAGATTATTCACATTGGAAATGATTTTGTGTGCTTTTATTATGATCCAACTTCCTCTATTTATTGGAAGCAAAGACTCAGCTAGTGATGAATGCCATAGCTTGTGAGCCATTTTCATTACTATCACCTGGTTTCTTCAGATAACTTTAAGTACATGGCAAGTGAGAACATTGCTGATAAAGTATTAGATGGATATGAAGCACTGGCATAGAAGGGAAGATTTTAAAACAACATATTTGGTGGCAAGTGACAGAAAACTTAACATAGATGGGCTGGAAATCTAACTCTGAATGAAATCAAGAAGATATACTGGCTTAGAAATGAATAGATCAGAGGTAGATTGGCTTCAGGCATGACTGTATCTAAGAACTGACAATACCATCAGAATTAGCTCTCCCATTATCACCTCTGTTTTCTTTTGTGTTGGTTCCATTCTCAAACAACTATCCTCCATGACAACAGTTAAGCTTTCAACACTTCTATGTGTACATTTTCTCCCTCCAGTAACCTCAGCAGAAAAGAGAGTACAAAAGTGGTAAGGTTAACTTTGATTGTACTTATCTCAGTTACATACTTTCCCTGAACCAATAATAGTGACTCTGTGTAGATGCTGATTGGCCAGACCTAGATCATATACCTTCTCCAAGTCACATGGACTAAGAATAAAATTGAGATTGTTTCTCATAGGATTATAAGAATCTCACTACCATAAGAAAGGGGAACATATACTTGGCAGAATAAGATAACTCATCTCCACTATGGTTTCATAACTGGTTACTGAGACATATGTGCTTTTTTTAAAATGAACAAACTTTGTAGGAAAAAGAATGGAATAAAAATATCTCAAAGGAAAAACTTAAATTTTTTTATATGACTATTGTGGTTGAAGACAAACTTGATAGCTTAATGATGATACCTTTGGTAGGAGATGGTAGACCCAGAGACCTTTGGTAGGAGGTCATTGCTTGGAAATGAGATGACTATGCTCACAGGTGGGTTTTGGGGGAAGTGGACTCATCTCTGTGGACAGAGATATAGTCTGGCATCACCTGTGAGAATTAAGCAAAATAATGACCAATCTATTTTAAAAGAAACCATCTTCATTTCCTCTATTTAACTTTAGTTGTGCAAAAGTCATGCTGGGGGATTTCCAAGGGGATATGGTGAAAACCAGGTCACTATTAATGTGTTTCCTGAAACCACATGGAAGTAAGACCAATTGCCTGCCTCTGCCTAGGACATCAGGAAATTGCATCCTCGTTAGGGAAGAAAGGGTAGGTGGGGCAGGTTCTGATAGTGAGATGCATTGGGAAAGAGAAAAAGAGACTAATCACAGTGTGTTTCACCTCTTCTCCACCCTCCAGTCTTTGTATAAGTGGGCACTGTAGATAAAATGGACTGAAAGTAGAAGAGCCATGGGCCCTAGTGGGGCACTGTGTAACCGGAGTGTGGGAATGTGTTTGGAGGTCATGCTGGTTGGGTCTATAGTAGCTACCCAACTCTGGGCTCAAGTGAACTAATGCTGTGTTTACTAGTCTTGGGAATTTCATCTGTAATTGGAAATGTACCTTTTTCTCTGTTTCCTTGTTCTCTTCCTGACTCACTGCTTTTGGAGCTTTGGATTTTATTTTATTTTATTTTATTTTTGCCATCTTTGTACACAACAGCAAACTCATTCCCAGGCAGCTGGAAGACATTTGTTTCCTTGAAAAATAACTGTGTTGGACATGACTAAATTTGCTAATCTGTAATGGAAGAATGGTCCCCAAATGCTCTTGAGGCTGCAAAGGGACTAAAGGAAGCATAAGCCCATATGTGTTGAAATGGAATTGGTCATTATCATGGGAAACCTTCATTGTAGGAAGAAACTCTGCATATAGGCAGTACTTCATAACCAAAGGCTGCCTGAAGATGATGCTCCTTCATTCACTCTGTCCTTAAATAGTGAGGAACCACTGGGCCTCTGCCAACATGCCTTCCCCTTTCTTCTGCTCCTTCCTTTGGCTGGGCCCAGGCTTGTCCCTAACTGTTTCCTTTGTTTCATTTCTTCTCTCTTATCTGCCCTTGGGCCTCTCTGTCTGGAACAAGCTCTCTCTTGCAGTCTACGAATCCAACATGCTCCTTGCTGACCTGTCCTCAATACTTTATCTCTGAGGACATTCAACCCCATCTATCCACTCTAAAGTCAGAGTCTGTAAGGAGAGGGAGGTTCAGAGAAAGCTTCATATTAGGGAAAAGTGAAAACAATTATTACTTAAACTGAAGCCACTCATCTCCACACTATTTTTTTAAAGTGTTTTTACTTTTTTTTTTTTTTTTACTATTATTTGGGTGAGTTGTTTCTTTAAACGAATGACAAAACTGTTATTTTGTACTTAACAAATAATGAAAATATATATAGCAACAATAATAATTTCTCTTAGTTTCCAATTCATTTCACTTTATTTCATTTCAATTTATCTCCTTTAATCCTAAAATGATATTTTTTAATGGTTTTTTTTTTGAGATTTTTTTATTTTAGAGAGAGAGAAAGCATGCCTGTATGTGGGTGTGTTGGTGTGCTCATGCCAGTGTGCGGAGAGAGAGAGAATCTTCAAGCAGACTCCCCACTGAACTGAGCACGGAGTCCAAGGCAGAGCTCAATCTAGATCCATGAGATCATGACCTGAGCCAAAAATGCAGTCAGATATTTAACCAACTGAGCCATCCAGGTGCCCCTATTTCATTTTATAGATAGGAAAACAGATTCAGAATAGTTACATGTTTTGCAAAACACATACGGCTATTAAATGTTCTTTTCACATTAAAAAAAAAAAAACCTCTTCCTATTATTAGAAATAAGGAGAAGAATGGCCAATCAAAGGGTGATTTCCTTAAAGAAAGTTGATGAGTTTGCTCTAGTTAGAATCTAGAAAGTCTGCATTAAAAGATTATTTTTATCTTATTATGCACCAGAGTTCGAGTCCCCAAATTCCTGGCCTGCCATTTCATATACCGTATTCTCTATCTGGATTCTGGGGATAAATGACAACTCATATGACTCCAGAACAGAACCTGCCTCCTATACTGTCTGTCCTGTTTTTGGTGGCTCCTGGTTTTACTTAAGATCCTTTCATCCATGGGCCAACCACCCAACTTGTTCTTGCTTATTTTAAGTGAACAAACTGATTCCTAATTGAGCCAGCAAATAGCTAAAATTGTTTACATATATGCTTTCTACATGGCCATCAGTATTGCCTTTCAGTATTTGCTCCTTTTGTCATTCAATTCTAGGACAGGCAACTAAGGAATTTATTCTTACTTTCATTCTATATTGGTCCTCAAGTCAGGGAATGGTATTCAGTAACACTATGGGGGCAGGGGCTTTAAACCTCCATTTGGAAATGTGTTTTCTTATGTAGTAGACAAGTAATTTCTGCCTGACTTTATGTATTTTATTACATTTCCTCCCCTAGCTTGCTCTATTTAGAGCTATAGGAAGAAATGTGAGTCATGACATGTAGAAAAAACACTTTATACGTGTTATTTAAAATTCACAGGCTGGTGGAAAAATCACTGAAACTGCAAAATTCACTGTGTTTTCCTCCAGGTAAAAAGCATAATTAATGTGCTTCTTGATTTTTTAAATTTGAAGGTATATGGGGCTTCGTGGTTTGCCAATACTTGGAGAAAAGCAAATGATTATCAAGTAAGACTGAGGGCTTGATTCAGCAGGCAAACACATGGAAATGAATCTCATGCTTTTAGCAGTGCTCATGCAGTCCCACAAGAACTGAAATAATTAAATCCTTCGCTTTTGTTATTTCACAGACTTTTCAAGGCTTTGCCAAGAATAAAATTGGAGATAGTTACTGGTAGATCAAAATGGTGGTTTGAAGAGACCTGGAGGTAGATATGTTTTAAAGATGGAGATTATGGAATGTAGTTTGACGGATATAAAAGAAAGGGTGTCTGTACCTCAAAGTGAAAGTGACAGTTATCAGGAATAGCTCTTTCTTTGCTTCTACTGGTGCTGGACAAGATTAATTTATGCAATGGAGCAAATTAAGACATAAGCTAAATATCAGGCATTAAAAAAAACAATGGCACAGAGACTATTCCTAATGAAATATTCAATAGAAACACAGTAGTTTGATTCATTTAAACATTATCTGGACTAAGAAGGATAAGGAATGACATAACGAACACTGTTTTTATGGTGATGAGTAAAGAGCTATGTGGTTCTATAAACAAGTGTTTGGAAAAACAAGGCCAAAAAAAAAAAAAAAGTTTCACTAATTTGGACGCTTGGAGAATGTGCTCACTTTTGGGAGGTCAATATTATGAAAACAGAGACACCCCCTGAATCTTATATGGAAGTGGAACAATGCTAAGAATGACTTGAGTATCACAGTAGTTGTCCCCACTCCCCTAAATAAGGTTGTCCAGCAGTTCTACTTCTGGATATATATTCAGCATAAATCACAATGGTGAGGGTATGGAAACAGCCAGAGTGTTTGAATAAATACATATATATATTCATACACACACACACACACACACACACACACACACTTCAGCCTTAAAAAAGAAGGAAATGTTATTTGTGACAACATGGATAAACCTGAAGGACATTATGCTAAGTGAAAGAAGTCAGACAGGTAAAGGCAAATTCTGTATAATATCATTTAAATGTGGAATGTAACTCATTTCCACTAAGGTCTCATAATTGGCTCTTTTGAGACATATGCCTAAATAAGAAAATGAACAAACTGTATAGGAAACAGAGAAAGAGTAGAGTGGTAGGTTATCAGAGTCTGGAGGGCAGGGAAAATAGGGAGAGGTGGGTAAAGGGAAACAGACTTTGAATTACAAGAGGAATATGTTCTGAGGATCTAATGTATAATTTGACTATAGTTGATAACACTCTATTGCATAATTGAAATTTGGTAAAAGAACAGAATTTAAATGTACTCACCAGAAAAAAATATCTAACTATGTAAAAGGATAGTTGTGTTAATGAACTAGATGGGGAAATCCTTCCACAATGTATAGCTATATTAACGCATCGCCTTGTACACCTTAAAGTCTTATAATTTTATTTGTCAATTATACCTCAATAAAGCTGGAAAAAATAAGATTATCATTATCTGTATATAAGCTAGTTGGAGCTGGGAGGGAATGAACTAGGTATTCTTCTGCATGTCAGAAAAACATGTTGATGCAAAGAAAGAAAGAAAAAGAAGCAACTGGTTTATTATTATTTTATCTTTGAAAGCTTGCTAGTTTCACTGTCAAAACTCTTATTTTGATTTTGATTTAATTTGTTCCTTTCCATTAGGTACTACAACTTCATTAATAGTAATAGGTACAGGGAGCAAGAGTAGGAGAAAAATAACCTTATAGTCTTCCCTAATAATTATGCTACTTTGTTTATATAAATGAATGAGTGTTCAGTTTCCAAGGGAAGAATATGCTACATTAATTCCAGCATTCTCTGACAATGCTCAACTTTTCTGGAGGAAAAATAGAAAGTTTCATTATAGTAACCCTATATCCAGGCTCTGGCTCTCATATCGCCAATTAACTTTCCTCCCTTAGCATCAGTGTATCAGCCTATAGTTGGCAACCTTGTCTTTGTCCTTCTCTTGCCCTGAAACTTGCAGTGGGTTTAGCGGTCCTCACCCAGCTGGTAGCAGTGCCAGTAAGGATCCAGGGTGGGAAATTTACCTATGTTCTTTCCCCTCAACTGATACAGATGAGATCTGAACTAAGGGCTAAAAAAAAAAAAAAAAAACCAAGGTAGGATATTTTGGCAATTATGATTTAGTCCCAAGATACAGGTGGACACATCTTTGGAAAGGAACTGTCAGCATGTTTATTTGCATTGCTGGAGGTACTAAGGGGCTCCCAAGTAGATAGTTTAAAGAGATACGGAAAACCTTCAAGGCATTTATTCTTCTCCCTGAAATGTGGTTCTTACTAATGCTTCTAAATTTTCTATGAGGGAACATACCTTATATTCCCCTTTGCATACTGATTTCTTTGTTTGCTTCAACTTGACCTGGATGTTTTCCTGTAATCCTAAAGTCACCCTCTTGTTAGAGGTGGTAGTGCTTCCCTCTCCTTTAGTTGGCAAGTGCTGTGATTCAGTGGGGAGATAATTCATTCCCTGGCCTTGTACATAAGTTGTAGGCAGTGTCTTAAAAATGCCCAGGTCTACAGATTCTAAGCAGTGGTAAGATGTGGTCAAGAATATGGGCCAATGGGGCGCCTGGGTGGCTCAGAGGGAAAATCTTAAAAAAAAAAAAAAAAAAAAAAAAAAAAAAGAATATTGACCATGAGGTCAGACTGCTTAGTTCAAATCCTGGTTCTGTTACTTCCCTGGCTATGGCATAATGGATATGATGGATAGGTCTTTTCTTTCTTTCTTTTTTTTTTTTTTTAAGAGAGAGAGAGAGAGATAAAGAAAGCATGAGTGGAGGAAAGGGCAGAAGGAAAGGGAGAGAGAGAACCTTAAGTAGGCTCCACACTGGGTGGGGCTCAGTCTCAGGACCCTGAGATCACAACGGGAGCCAAAATCAAGTCAGATTCTTAACCAACTGAGCCACCCAGGTGCCCTAATCATGGATATGTATTTTGATCTGCCTATGCTTGTATTTCCTGTCTGTAAAATAAAGAAAATATCAGTGCATTCCTGCAAAGTTGTGGAATGCTGTGGAAGCCCAGGGGTGTGCTAGGATGTTCCCAGAAAAAAAGGCATTTTTCTGACATGCATCTTTTAGTGTCCCATTACTTCTTACAGCCTGTTCCATGCGGGCCTCTTGGATAAAGCCAAGTGGTTCTGTCCACTGTTCATGGATATAGGTTAGTCATTTGAGCTAGAGACAGAGCTCATAAGCAGCTAGTAAAGGTGCCATTGTTGTCATACTTATTATCCTAATTGATGGACAGAAAGTTTTGGCAATTTAAAATGTCCTGATCCTTTTCCAACACATATTAAAATTAGGTTCAGAATGATAAAGCAAAGAAGCAACAGATGCTGCAATTGTTCATAATTATTTTTATGTAAAAATCATGGAATATATGTTGTATAACAAAGCATTCAGCTATTTCTAGAATATATATATCAGGGGCACATCTAATTACAATCTACCTGAATCAGTAATTATAAACAGTAGAAACTTTTGAGCAAGCATCTGCCAAAAATGACCTCCTCTCATCTTTGCAACAATGCCTGTACAGAATTCTTTAAATGTCTTTAAGATTTTTATTCACTATTATTTCTTTCCATTAGCTTATTAAGAAGAGGACCGTAGCCCATGAATCATATCCCTTATTTTTGGAATAGGAAGAGAGAAAGTCATGTCACTTAAAATGTAATTTATATCAAGGAATGTAAAATAATTGCTGCTCAAGAAATAACGTAAATAGCATTTGCGAATATTCTAGGTTTAGGAGGTCATTGAGCTTCTCTGCAAATGTTTATAACTTCATATAATCTATTGCCACCTATCAGGTAGTTTCTCTGGCTGATATGTGCTAAAATCTTAAAGTATCACTGGAAGTAACCATGGAAATCATTTAGTCCTACCCCTATTTGATGATTAAATTTCAAACCAATACTTTTTTAGTTGACTGACATCTTTTCTTCTCTTTTTTAAATATAAGGGTGGTTTTTTTTTTTTTTCAGCCTCCTTTAAGTCAACTTTTCCTCATATATACTAAAAGTAGTGATGAAGCCAAAGGTCACTATTTTGGGCAGATGCCTGTGGATATCAGATTCCTAGGAAGCCCAAATTATACCATTGGGGTCCCAAATTCCTTGGGAGGAACCACATTCATTTCCAGTTTCCTTAGCCCCATGAACTCAAGCAAAAGTCTTCTCTGAAGGCATTTATATCTCTTTTGTCTGTAGTCATCTTGAGCAATTCTTGTTTAGCAGGCCATTTCTGTTTCTTTTTCTTCCATCTTTCCTTAACCAGCCTTGTGGTTTGGGACTATTCTATATTATATAGTGATTCTTTTCATATTCTTTGGAAGACTGGTAGATGTCTATAAAACTTGTGGAATTGAGCAGAGTAGATTTCAAAGAAAAATGACATTTCTTCAAGGTGAAAAGGTATTCTTTTATTCAGATGGTGGGGGGGCACCCAAGAAGTCACTGTCCGTGCTTCTGTTATAAAGCAGACCTTGGGCTGATGAATCCCTCAGACCTGACATTGGAGCTGAGTTTCTCCATTTTCCAGATGCTTGACATTAGACAAATTATTTTACTCTTTTAACTCTCAATTTTCCCCTGTGAAATGGGGACCAGGATGCCTAGTTAAATGGTTGCTGTGAGCCTCCATGGAGGGTATATAAATATCCTACTCAGTTCTGTTTCCATGTTAGGCACACAGTAGGCATTCTGCATGTTTAGTGCCTGTGGAGTGGACTCATTTTAAAAGTCTTAAGAAATCTCAAAGTTAATTCCATATTTGCCTTGCTTGGACACAAAATGAAAAACAGAAAAGCCTCCTTCTCACCCTGTGGGTGGGGTATCACTCCTCTTTACTCTGATTCTTTTTAATAAGAAAAGGGCGTCTTGAATGTGGTGGGAAAGGCAAGCCCACATGGAAGAAAGTCACAGAACACAAGATATACTTTATTACATGGCGCGTTTCTGTACCACAGATGTGCACACAGATGTGGTCATCAACAGAGATAACTAGTTTACAAGCCCTCCCTGGAAACTCCTCACAGTTCTTAGTAGAAAAGTGATTCTCAGCCAAGAGCTGCACTGAAGCTGAGTCCATGATTAAAGCGATTCCAACTGTTCCACATTGAAAAGAATTAGAAAGTAGAAATGACCAGCATTGCATTTTTAGCCAAGGAGCAAGACCAGGGGTCACCTAAGAAGCTAAAGCCTATTACAACAAGTATCTATTGAGGCATTTTAAATCTGTGTTTGTCTGTCTTTACCTCCTTACCTATTTTCCCTTTCTTTTTTCCTCCCTTTCTCCCTCTTTTCTTCTTCCTTCTTTCATTTGTTCTCCTTCTCCCTTCTTTTTCCTTCTCCTTTTACCCTGATGGAAAAATATCACTGTCTATCAAGGAAATAGTATGCAACATCCATTCATTGTTGGATATGTTAACTTGGAGAGAGCACATTTTATTCAAATTCTGAACTATGTAACAACTTTATTAATTTTATTTGTGATACATGGTGAAGTTGTTTTGATAAATGTCTAGGGCAGCAGCTTTTCTTTTTTTTAATAAACATATAATATATTTTTATCCCCAGGGGTATAAGTCTAGGGCAGCAGTTTAACATGACAAATATTCACTGTGTTTAGGAACCAGGAAAAAAAAAATCCTGGGTTCAAGTCTGGTCTCAATTATATGACCTTTCCAAATAGTCCTGCAGATTAAATGAAATAAATATATGAAAGCAGTGTATCTGTAATACACACAGAACACTGGCTTGTCTTAGATCCTCTTTTCTAGAAGCAAAGCCTGACAGAAAAGGATTCAGTTGCATGTGACTTACTGGGGTAGGGCTCTCAAGAGAAAGGGGATGAAGGAGAAAGATGAGGTAGAAGAAGGCACTAAGCCAGGATGTAGTCTCTGTGGGGCTCTGGCTTTAGCCTGATCCAGTAGAGAGCTCTGGGGTGTGAATTACACCATGTAGTTGTTCCTACCTTGATGTTACTGGCTAGCTTTTTGCATTCTTCATATAAGCTAGTCATTGGCAGTGGCCTGCCTCTGGGGTGGGACTAGGATGTAGCCTCCTGGGTGAATGGCTGCTATTTTGCCAAAAGGAATTATCTGGAAAAAGGGGACAATTGTGAGCCATTAGCAGCCAATACCTGAAGCAGCTGAGAGCAGGTGTATCAGTCTGATAGAGGTCATTTGGGACACCAATAGTCAATTCTCTAAAAAGTTCAGTAAATGGTTGTTAAAATTCGTGTAAGTCTTGGTTGTCACATGTCCAGCTCAAGTCCTCTGCTGTGGAGGGTCAATGTACTCCTGTTGCAATAGTTTATGACCTTCTCCACATATAAGAAAGTAGACTGGTTATTTTAAAAAGTCCATGAGATTCTCTATCGTGAGACTGTTCTGTCTACCTACAATGAATTCTTGGTAAGTTACCTGTATGATGATTCACTGATAGGTATAAAAGCCATTCACTGCAACCGACTGAGGGTTTCCATAGCTGGGAACAGGTAGGAGTCAATTCAGTACAAAATGACTCAGAGGACTGATGGGATCACAAACAAACTTGGGCTTTTTTAAAATGCAAAGACATTATCTTTAAAAAAAAAAAATCCAAAGACATTGTCTGCAAATTAAGGTAGTGTAGAATAAAATGCTAAGGGGAATTGAGAGAGAATAGCTATTCTGGAAGAACTGTTCACTAGAATTAAACGCATTTTAGTTTCTCCAAACACTGGATCTATATAGACGTTCATGATTTAAATATTTTAGTTAAAATTTCTTTGGGTACTTAGTTGACATTTTTAATTATCTCATCTTAGTGATCATGCACGGGAAGAGTGAGTATTCCCAGAAGATACTGTCTGAGTTCAGTTTTTAGTATACAAGCCTTGGCCATGTCAAAATGTAAAAAAAAGCACCAGAAAAACAATGATAACAGCAGTAAAAGCCTTAATTCAAACTATACCCAAGACTATTTCATCTAGTTCTCCTTTTTACAGACCCAGGAGTTAATTCTTACCATCAGGGCTCTTTTCTTGGACTGCTTTTGACAGCACTTTTATCTGTACAGTGTTTCCTTTGCTCACATAAGATCTTAGTTGTGGGTTTTTGTTTTGTTTTTGTTTTTGTTTTTTAAACTGGAAACACACTTAAGTTTGAGAAATATTTGTGTGGACATTCTTATTCTCTTTCACCAAGTGCTAGTTTCTTCTGTTCCTCAAAATGGTGAAATTAGTCTTTTCCCACTTTCTGATAGAATTATTAGATTGTATTTATTTTCCTCCTAACAAAACAGCTACCTCTAACGTAGCTTTTCTATTTATCACTCTTCACCCTTCAAATTCTACTAAATAAAGAAAATACAAATTAACTTTCTTATACAAACAAATTTTATCACACATTCATATCTTACAAAATTACATCTCTAAGGGAGACATAGGTGATTAATTGGCTTTCTAGAAATTAAAAATTATTCTATCATTAACACCGAATGTTAGCATATATGTACTATCCAATAACTTCATATATGCCTCCTTCCTACATAAGATAATCCATTTTCCTTCGCCTTTTGGATGTTAGAATGACAGCTGACCCAAAATTATTAAAATGTCCAAAAGAATGGCCTGAATTTGGGTTGCTACATAGTGCAATTCATGGAATAAATAAATTGCGTTGTCCCATGATTAAGAATTCTGTATTGGTAAGATGGCCGTTGTTTTCTGGACATTGGGCAAAAGCAATGCTATCTTTCTGTTTGTTTGGTTGGTTCAAGAACAACCAGAGGCACTCTTAAGCTATCTCTGGCTTGTTCTCCTTACATAAGTGAGATTAGTTAATGACAAAGTAATGTTAAAAAAAAATCAAAATGATGACAAAGCCAAGAGCATGAAATGACTAAGGCTTTGTTGCTTGTGGCTTGAGGGGGTGGGAAGCACCACCCTCTGAGGTGTCCGAGTGGGTCACCCAGCAGACTTGCCAAGGACTGGGAGGGAAAAAAATAAGTTGGACAATTCTTCTCTAGGGACAAGACCTAGAGTTCCATTATTTGTAGTGATAAAAATATGGGTGGGAATTGGGATCTGTATTTAAAAGGAAAAGAAAGGAATAGATCGGAGTGGAACAGAGGTGGAGGATGTTTGAAATGGGATGAGTCTTTGGTTTCCATTGTAATTAATACTTCTTCTCTTTATAAAGATCCAAGATCCACTTTTCTGCTGGCTAGTCCTATAAGATGCCCACATATTAACAGGAAACTGAAATGTTAGAGTAATACCTACATGTTTCTTCTTTGACACAAAATTTATTCACATAAACAATTTAAGTCACAAGTCATCTCAATGGTTGATTTTGTCCTAAAAACGTGAACTATTTTATTTTTGAGTGTTATAGTGAAAACTGAGGGGAAATTGGGGGAAAACAGGTCAATGTAGTTTTGGTTCTTTCCTCCAGTATTATAAACTACATGAGGCTAAAAATATAGCTATTTTATAGATAAGAAAGCTCTGACCCCAATGTAGTGAATGTCATACTACTGGCACACAGTAGAGCAGAGTTTTGACTCTGGGTAATGTTAATCAAGAAACTATACTGATAGGCATTGCTGTAAGCATTATAATAGGCCCCTAGTCTTCATCAGCCCTCAGTTCCACACCCCACCCCCCCAATCCCCAATCTTTTTTTCACACTGTCTGTAGCCAGCATAACTTCTCAGTAATGCAAATCTAGTTTGTCTCCCCTGCTTAAAGTCCTTGGATATTTCAGTGGGTTGAATTGTGTGCTTTAGGGGAAGCACCCCCTCTCCCCATAATTGTATGTTGAACTCCTAACCCTCAGGACCTCAGAATGTAATCTTATTTGGAAATAAGGTTATTGCAGATGTAATTAGTTAAGCTGAGGTCATTAGGGTGGGCCCTAATTCAATATGACTGGTGTCCTTATAAAAAGGGGAGATTTGGATAGAAAGATGCATACAGTGAGAGTGCCATGTAAATGTGAAAATGGTCATCTCCAAGCCAGGGACACAGGCCTGGAACAGATCCTTTCCTCATGCTCTTAGAAGGACCTGACCCTCCTGACACTCTGGTTTCTAGCTTCCAGAACTGAGAGGCAATACATTTCTGTTGTTTGAGCCAGCCAGTTTGTGTACTTTTTTGGAGTAGCCCTAGAAAACTCATATAGGGGCGCCTGGGTGGCTCAGTGGGTTAATGCCTCTGCCTTCGGCTCGGGTCATGATCCCAGGATCCTGGGATCGAGCCCCGCATCCGGCTTTCTGCTCGGCAGGGAGCCAGCTTCCCTTCCTCTCTCTCTGCCTGCCTCTCTGCCTACTGTGATCTCTGTCTGTCAAATGAATAAATAAAAAATCTTAAAAAAAAAAAGAAAACTCATATAGATACCTTTCCATTATTTTTTAAAAGATTTTATTTATTTATTTAACAGAGAGAGAGAGAGAGAGAGATCACAAGTAGGTAGAGAGGCAGGCAGAGAGACGGGGAAGCAGGCTCCCTGCTGAGCAGAGAGCCCGATGTGGGGATTGATCCCAGGACCCTAAGATCATGACCTGAGCCGAAGCCAGAGGCTTAACCCACTGAGCCACCAGGCACCCCCCTTTCCATTATTTTTACGATGATGTTCAACATCCTATAAATGTAAACAGAGGAGTAGAATATAAAGGCAAAGAGCAAATGTAACCCAAGCTAAATTTAGTTAGAGTTTTGGAATTGTCGATAGTCAGCAAAAATTCATTTGACTAATGATCATAATCTTACTTGCCAGACATTGTTGTATGTCCTGTGTATTTAGCTGTGAATTAAATTGACCCAGTACCTGTTCTCAAGGTGCTTCCACCCAGACAGGCAACTAATTACACAGAGTTAAGAGCTTCAGGGGGACTTTCTAATGAATGGAATACTAGGGGAATCTACCCTTTACCTGGAGGAAAAGCAGGAAAGGCTTCTTTGAGGCAGTTGTGTTTAAGCTTCTCTTTGAAGGATGAATAGAAGTTAGTTAACGGAAGGACATGCTGGTCGAAGTGGCTTTAAAGGTAGGGAGATAGCATACATTAATAAATAAATAAAGGTAAGGGGACATAATTTATTATTCCAGTGTCAGAGGCATCATGGCATTTTCCAGAACCAAAAAAAAAAAAAAAAAAAAAAAGAGATAAGCATAGGTGGAAAAGGAAAGGCTATTAGGTAGAAAGTAGTGCTGGATGGGACAGGAGAGGGAGACAAGAGCCAGATCCCATGGGCTGTGACACAATCAGAATCCTATTGTTAAAAGCTCTCTAACAGATCTGAGGAAATTATTTGGATGCTACAGTAAGAGTAATGATGGACCAGGGAATGGACAGGGGTGGATGGACTTAAGGAATAAATAATTGATGGGATCCAGTGCATAAGGTCCAATAATTAAATGAAGATTACAGAGGCAGGGAGTCATCTGTCAAGGTTGACTGCTCGTTTTCCAACTTGCCCAAATGAGTGAAAGGTGGTATTACTCACTGAGATAGGAAATACTAGATAAGATAATACTAGATAAGGAAAAGAGGGATGGGAGATGAAGTCTGGTGCCTAATCACTGCATATGAAGCAAGTGAGATGTCAGATATCATGTAGGCCATCAGCCTCATTGGTCAGGAGGTCTGAATAACCAGAGATAGAAATCTGTAAGTAGTTGGAATATATATGGTAAATGAAGACCTAGGAACAGATTGCTTACCCAGCAAGAGAGAATAAGATGAGAAGAGGAAAGGAAAGCACGGCTGAGGGACCTAACATTTTAAGTTTGGGTGGAAGAAGGTAAGTCAGCAAGAATGAAAGGGAGTAGCAGGAAAGAAGTGAGAACTCTCGGAATGATGGTTGTCATGGAGCTTCAAGAAGGAAGCAGCAGCCAATAGTCTTTAAACTACTGACTAACAAGTCAAGAAGTATAATTTCTGAAATAAGCTTAAGCATTTTAGCCACACTGGTGCTTAGCAAGAGCTCTTTCAGGGGCTTGAGTGGAGAAATGAAAAGAAGGTGTAATAGGTATTGATGTCTTGCCCATATCCCTTTGGTAGTCACTTCTGTATTCCAAAGGGTGCTTTGCTTGGGTCTTTTGTTCACTTGTTCATTCATTCATTCATTTATTAATTTGGCTCATGAGCACTTTAAGCCTAAGCACAGAGCAAGCCAAAACGACAGAGTTAATGCCTCCAGAAACAAACCTCAATGATAGCCAGAAATTTGATAACTAAATATCCTAGTCCTTTGCCTTTCAGTTGAGATAATCCTATGCTGTTCCTCAGAGCTGCCTTTGAATACTGAGTTGTAGCTGCCCACAGGTGGCTGGTTGGATAAAACCCTCTTCATAAACCATCTGCACTTCCTCACTCTTCTACTCCCCATCATTGTTTCTGGGGTCATGCCCTTCAATCCCTGTCTCAGAGACTGCTTCTGGGGTACCCACACTACATAGAAAGTAATGAGGTAGGGCAGTAAATGCAGACTTAATGAGGATAGCTTAAGGAGGGGTAGCAGGAGGAGAAACAGAGTCACACGTGGTTTTGTATAATTGTTAAAAGCCCCTGAGCTTGTTTGAATGTTGGAAAGAATGTAGGAGAGAGAGAGAGCGAGCTTATAGGAATCCATGACAAATACTTTTTTTTTCTCTGATCCTGTTGGCTAAAATATGAACGAAGAAAAGAAGAAAAGTAAAGCAAAATATAAGGTTTACATTATGAAGCTTAGGAGTCCTCTTTGTACTATTTGTAGGTGTGACTGGGACATAGAAGTTTCTTCTTCAAAAGAATAAAACAAGTTCTGATATACTTGGACTTTTGTGGGTTTAGGAATTCCCAGCATCTCTAGAATCCACTTAACTACTCCATGACATATTTTCCCCTCCAGATGTGAACACTAAAGAGTCAGTTGTCAGTTGAACCCTCTTGCATTATTTTCTCAGCAATTATTTTAAGGAATGCATTTGAATAAAATGCACTTTTGGCATCATATTTAAGAATGGCTGATGATTTATGCTTTTCTTACAGGGAGAAGATGGCTCTGGGCATGAGTCATGACTGTAGGCTGGGAAGATTCCGATGGGAACCTTGCTTTTGCTGGTTGATCCATACCTTACATGGACTTGAAGCTGTGCATGACTTTTATTAACATGTGCATTTTGCTTGTTAAGGCTCAAACTTCAGCTTTTTCTTCCCAGTTCAAGCCCTGTTTCTATTTCACACGCACCTGATTCACAGTCTGTGCTTGGGACTCAGAGTGGCTTGGGAATAGTAATTTGGAAAACCTCTGGTAATTTGTCAACTAAAATGGGATGACGTGTTCCTAGCTGCATCTGGGAAATGGGCTGTTTCTTTGCAAGGGACTAGATTCAGGTGGCAGACAAAGTTCTAATTCTTTCAGCATCTCTTATCTGCATGGGGCAGTTTGATACAAATCAAAACTGTCCATAGGCCAAGAAAGATACAAACCATAACATAAATCTGGAATTTTCTTAATTGTACAAAGATTTGTTTTCCATAGCCTTCAGATGTAGTTTTCATAGTGAAAACTCCCTGCACAAGAACAGATGTTCTGCCAAAATAATACCAGAGATTTTCAGAAGCCAAGGTGAATGACCGATAAAACCAATTCTTAAAGTTTTCGAGGTTAAAATCATTTCTGTCATTGTCTTTGGCACTGGTTCTCAAAATGTGTTTTCTAGCCTTGCTTCTCAGATTTTGATGTACATACGAATCTCTTGAGGATTTTATTAAACTTCAGACTCTGTTTCAATAGTTCTGGGGTGGGGCCTTGAGATTCTGCATTTCTGACCAGCTTCTGAGGGATGATGTGGACCCATGTTGATTCCTGAGTCCAACTTTAAGTATATTCGAGATACGGAAAGTTGGTCTTTATAAGATGGAGTCCAACACAGAGTCTCTGGCCCAATAAGTTCAGGAAAAAAAAGACACTTGCATTTCTAGCTTCCTCTTCAAAATTCTGCAAATTAATAAATAAAAGACTGAGAAAACCCACTCTGAGGAAGTCAGGTACAAAACCAATAGACCATAGAACCATACTTTACTATGCTATTTCTTAACAGCCTAGGAAATTGGATATTTGTGAAAAGAAAGGATGGTCTGAGGTGTGGTCTCCATTCAAATATTTGTTCAGGCACTTGAGCAGGTTAAGAGGGAGTTTTAGACCCTCTCTGTTTGACCTTCTTTGTGGTGACCCTGATAATCCTTCTTAGGTAAGTGTTATTGCTTCTTCAGATGAGTGAGGCTGTAAGTCAGGCTCTCAGTATTTCCAGTAGAACAGTACATTTTCCACTTAGAGTTCTGGTATCCAAAATCTTTGGTGCTCCCTTCAGTCAGCTCTAAAAATTGTTACGAGTTTAGATGTACGATGCTCTTGCAGAGAGTCCAGCTGAGGCAAGTGACACACAGGAAAGCTAGGACTAGGGGAGTTCAAATCCCTCCAACCATCTACATGGTTTACAACTTTTACTGTTTTTCTATCAATTCTCTTTTAAGCTCCCATGGAGACTCCTGGGCCGTTGCTCCGAAAATGGCCATGCTTTGTGGCATGAATATATTCTAAAAAATCTTCTTCTGAATAAGCATTCCCAGCGTTTACTGATCCAGGTGCTCTGAGGACCACATTTTTCAGATTAAGTTGTTTCCATAAGAGTTAGAGCAGAGGCAACCTGGCCAAAAACAAGCTTCCCTGTTTCGGCTCATGTACCTTTATGAGTCATGTTTTAATGTTCTGCCCTGGTCTCTAATAAAATTATTATTTAAGATACTGTTATTATGTCAGCACATCAGAAAATTCTGCAGAAGGACCCCACTGGTGGAGGAGTATAACCTTGCTCCCACAGTCTGGGGTGTAGGCGATCTAGAACAGAACAGTTCTAGGCATGATTTTATTGTAAAAGCAAATGAAAATTTTGCTCCTATTTCATAAGACATGTATTTATACTAATATAAACATAAATGAATTTTACACCAAATTGCTACGTTGGTGCTCTAAGTCATCTGTGGTTTTAGGTATAGCCTTGGCATATCACCGTATTCCTGGGAGCATTTTGTCTATTGATGGGATACTTAGGCTGCTTCTGTAATTTTGCTCTTGTAAATAATACTGCAATAAAGCTTGAGAATTGTAGCATTATATCTTAATTAGGGTTCTAGAAATAAGGAATAAACAAATAAATAAAGTCAAAAGGTACAAATTTCCAGTTATAAGATGAGAAGTCCTAGGGATGTAATGTATAGCATGTTGACTATAGTTAACAGTACTGTATTACATATTTGTAAGTTGTTAAGAGAGATCTTTCAAGTTCTCACCATAAGAAAAAAATTATAACTGTGTGAGGTGATGGATGTTAACCAAATTTGGTGTGACAATCATTTTGAGGAATACACTTATCAAATCTATAACTAATACATGTGTCAATCATAGCTCAATAAAAATAGATAAATCCTCTTTATAATTTGTTCACGGAAAGGAAAGTTGTTTTACATTGATATTTTATATTGAGATGTTCTATGAGAATTACATCATTTTTTTAAAAAATTTCAGCTTGATGGGAAGTTCAGAAAAAATAAATGCTTAATTACATTGCTTTAAAAATTTTTATTGCTTTATTTTTACATTTCTATAAAATAAACATGCAGTATTATATTAGTTTTGGATGTACAATATAGTGATTCAGCAATTCTATACATTACTCAGTGCTCATCAAAATAAGTAAACTCTGATCCCCTTCACCTGTTCCATTCATCCCCCAACCACCTCCCTTCTGGTAACTATCAGTTTGTTCTCTAGAGTTAAGAGTCTGTTTGTGGATTTGTCTCTTTTTTTCTTTATTCATTTGTTTTGTTTCTTAAATTCCACATATGAGTGAAATCATATGGTATTTATCTTTCTCTGACTTATTTTGCATAGCATTATACTCTCTAGCTCCAACCACGTTGTTCCAAATGGCAAGATTTCACTCTTTTTGATGGCTGAGTAATATTCAAAACACACACCCACACACATAACTACTTTATCCATTTATCTATTGAAGGGACATTTGAGCTGCTTCTGTATTGGCTCTTACAAATAATGCTGCAATAAACATAAGGGTGCATGTATCTTTTTAAATTAGGGTTTTCATATTCTTTGGCTAAATACCCAGTAGTGGCATTACTAGATCATATGGTAATTTTATTTTTAATTTTTTGAGAAACCCCCATACTGTTTTTCATAGTGGCTGTACCAGTTTGCATTCTGGTCAACAATGCTGGAGGGTTCCTTTTTCTCCACATCCTCACCAACACTTGTTGTTTCTTGTGTTTTTGATTTTAGCCATTCTGACTGGTGTGAGGTGTTATCTCATTGCACTTTTGATTTGCATCTCCCTGATGATTAGTGTTGTAGTGATGTTTAGCATTTTTCATGTATCTATTAGCTATTTGTTATGTCTTCTATGGAGAAATGTCTGTTCATGTCTTCTGTCCATTTTTTTAATTGGATTATCAGGGGGCCGGGTTGGTGTTGAGTTGTTGCATCACTTTTTTATGTATTTTGGATACTAACCCCTGATCACATATGATATTTGCAAATATCTTCTCCACTCAGAAGGCTGTCCTTGTTGATTGTTTCCTTCGCTGTGCAGAGGACTTTTATTTTGTTGTAGACCCAATAGTTTATTTTTGCTTTTGTTTCTCTTGTCTCAGAAGACATATACAAAAATATGTTGCTACAGCCAATGTCAGAGAAATTACTACATTTGTTCTTTTCTAGGATTTTTAATGATTTCAGGACTCACATTTAGGTCCTTAATCCATTTCGAGTTTATTTGTGAGTATGGTATAAGAAAGTGGTCCAGTTTCATTCTTTTGCATGTAACTGTCCAGTTTTCCTAGCAGCATTTATTGAAGATACTGTCTGTTTTCCCTTGCATATTCTTTCATCTTTTGTCAGAGATTAATTGATCATATAACTGTGGGTTTGTTTTGGACTCTCTAGTCTATTCTTTTGAACCATGTGTCTATTTTTATGCCAGTACCATACTGTTTTAATTGCTATAGTTTTGTAGTATATCTTGAAATCTGGGATCATGATACCTCTAGTTTTGTTTTTCTTTTACAAGATTACTTTGCCAATTCAGGGTCTTTTGTTGTTCCATGCAAATTTTAGTATTACTTGTTCTAGTTCTGTGAAAAAAAAAAATGCTGTTGGTGTTTTGATAAGGATCGCATTAAGTCTGTAGGTTGTTTTGGTAAGTATAGACATTTTAACAATATTTGTTCTTCGTATCCATGAACATGGACTATCTTTCCATTTCTTTGTTTCATCTTCAATTTATTTTATTGATGTTTTAGTTTTTAGAGTACAGGTCTTTTCCCTCTTTGGTTAAATTTATTCCTAGGTACTTTATTGTTTTTGGTACAACTGTCAATGAGATTGTTTTCTTAATTTCCTTCTGCTGCTTCATTAGTAGTAAAGAGAAATGCAACTGATTTTGGTATATCCTGTGATGTTACTGAGTTCATTTATTATGTCTAGTATTTTTTGGGTGGAGTCTTTTGGATTTTCTATATATAGTATCATGTCATCTGCAAATACTGGAAGTTTTACTTCTTACTGATTTGGATGCTTTTTTTTCTTTATATTGTCTAGTTGCTGTGGCTTGGACTTATAGTACTATGTTGAGTAAAAGTGGTGAGAGTGAAATCCCTGTCTTCTTCCAGACTTTAGGGGAAAAGCTCTCAGTTCTCCCCACTGGATGCTATGTTGTTCCCTGTGGGTTTTTCATATAAGGCCTTTGCTGTGTTCAGGTGTGTTCTTTCTTTACCTACTTTGCAGAAGGTTTTCATTGTGAATGGATGTTGTACTTTGTCAGATTTTTTTTTTTTTGCATCTGTTGAAATGATCACATGGTTTTTATCCTTTCTCTTACTGATGTGATATATCGTGTTGATTGATTTGCAAATATTGAACCATCCTTGGATCCTGGGAATAAATCCCACTTTATTGTAGTGAATGATCTTTTAAAATATATTATCAGATACTGCTTGCTAATATTTTATTGAGGATTTTTGCATCTATGTTCATCAGAGATAATGGCCTGTATTTCTCTTTTTTAGTGGTGTCTTTATCTGGTTTTGGTATCAGAGTAATGCTGGTCTCATAGAATGAATTTGGAAACTTGGTTTCCTCTTCTATTTTTTGAAATAATTTGAGAAGAAGAGCTATTAATGGCATGTGAGTGGCTCAGTTGCTAAGAATCTTCCTTATGCTCAGGTCATGATCTGAGCAGAGTCCTGGGATCAATCCCATCATTGGGCTCCCTGCTCAGTGGGGAGCCTGCTTCTCCCTCTCCCTCTGCCTGCAGCTCCCCTTGCTTGTGCTGTCTCATTCTGTCAAATGAATACATAAAATCTTTAAAAAAGAAGAAGGAGATGGAGGAGGAGAAGAATAGGTATTAACTCTTCTTTAAATGTTTGGCAGAATTTGGGGCGCCTGGGTGGCTCAGAGTGTTAAGCCTCTGCTTTCGGCTCAGGTCATGGTCTCAGGGTCCTGGGATCAAGCTCCACATCAGGCTCTCTGCTCAGCGGGGAGCCTGCTTCCCCTCTCTCTCTCTGCCTGCCTCTCTGCTTGCTTGTGATCTGTGTGTGTGTATGTGTGTGTGTGTGTGTGTGTGTTAAATAAATAAATAAAATGTTTAAAAAAAAATGTTTGGCAGAATTCACCAGGAAGGCTTCTGGTCCTGGACTTTGGTTTGATGGGAGCTTTTGATTACTGATTTAATTTAATTGCCAGAAATTGGTCTGTTTGAATTTTTTTATTTCTTCCTGATTCAGTTTTGGGAGGTTAATGTTTCTAGGAAATTTTTTCTTCTAGGTTGTCCAGTTTTTTGATATATAAATTTTCATAATATTCTGTTTCATTTGTTTTATTTCTGTGGTATTTGTTGTTATTTCTCTTCTTTCATTTCTGGTTTTGTTTCAGTGTTCTACCTTTATTTACAGTGATTTTTATTAGTCTAGTTGTTTAGTGTATTTACTAAAAATTTCCACCTTTTCCATGGACAATTTCAGCTTTGCATATTAATTCTTTTAAGGCACCTAGTATTTTTAAGCTCATAGAACACTTATTGAGGTTTTTATTGACTTAAATTCTCTCAACCATCAATATTTTCTTACTATTTTTTTAATCAAAAATACCATCAATTTTATCATGGTATGTTTAGGCCTTTCTTGAGGGTTTGGCAACAAAAATTCCAAATAGTTCTATCATTAAGGCAACTACAAGGTGAAGTGACTGACCAATATCGAGTGGTCAAGAGAGAACAAAGGTTACTCTGAATGATATCTTCAGAAAACTTCTTGGGTGGTTCTGCTCTCTTTTTATGAGTTACAGAAGCCATACTTCAGTATTCCACTATATGAAGCATTTCTGCATACCTTCTCTCATTCAATCTTCCCTATAACACTGCAAGCCTTGTGTATCATCTTTATCTGAAAGACTAAGGATTGATGCCCAGAAGACATTGAAGGGCTTATCCAATGTCAATCAGGCAAGGAGCACTGAAATTGGAACTTGGTCTTTGGATACCAAATCCATAAGTGTTCCTCATAGACCTCATCTGCCACTTTCACTCACTTGAAGCCATACTGTAGGTGCAAATAGCCACATCTGCCAAAATTCTTGGTGCTTCCATCTGTTCAAATGGGAAAGTACTTGGCTGGATAAAATAAGAGGTATGTATAAGAAAAAGTAAAAACATGTTAGTTTTAACAAATCAACATTCTAGAGCTTGACAAAGTGCTGATTGAATGCTTCTCTTTGGTTTTAAGATATCTGGGTTGATTTAAAAATGAGATATAGGGATGATTTTAGTCCAAAGGAATTAAAAAAAATTCCAATTCATTGGCTAAATAAAGCATCTTATTTTAATAGGAATGAAGTCCACATGCATATTGCACACAGATAAGTTTTTCATCAACAAGCCACATTCTCTCCATGCCTAAGTGACGTCCTGGACTGGGAATTAAATGACATCCACAGAATATCATGGCAACCAGTTAACATTGGAAAACAAAACTGAGAAAAACAAGTAACAACAACAACAGTCAATTAACCTGTTGTTCAGTGTTGCATCAAACCCCCAATCTGATTTTAATCCCTTAATTGCCCCTTCCTTTGGTGAAGTAGATACCTAGTTATGGATCATTTGGGTGCTACACTGACCCTTTTGGATTAGTATTATTAAGGTTCATGTTGAAGCTATTTAAGTTAAATTTCTCCCTTTTTTTTCTTGCACATACACACACACACACACACACAAACACACACAAACACACTCAAGATTAAATAAATATTGATATATTGATGTTTGCCATGGGAGATGATGAGCACTTAATAAATAATTATTCAAAAAAGATGGACGAGATTACCCTGTATCTCAGTGTTTCTCACTGCAGTCATCATGTAGGAACCACGTTGACTACTGGCCACCATATGGCCAGTGGGAAGTTCTGATATAAATCCCAAGACAGAGCCATTGTTGGGATGTTGTTAGTGGACTCTAAGTTGTTATACACCAAGGACATGTATTACTTGCTCTTTATCCTCCATTCTATCTAGCACAGTGCAGGGCACTTAGAAGATGCCTACCAAAGACTTCCTGATTGGCTGAGTGAAAAACACAATGTTTGCTTCACTCATTGCCTGTTTGTGGGTTGGGAAAGGAAGAAAAATTGTGTGGGAGATAATTATGGACTGAATAGAAGCCATGAAAAGAGAATGAATATTCTTTCTTTTTTAAAAATTTCAACTTGGTTGGTAGGAAGTTCAGAGAAAAATTAAATGTTTAATTACCTATCCTTAAGATACTTAAATGTCTATAAAGTATACATATTCAATATTTAACTTAGAAAAAAGCATTCTATAATAAAGGAGCTTTATTAAATGTAATATTCCAGTCCAGTGACAATAAAGCATATAACACAGAGTTGATTGTCCTTTAGAGGGAACTTCCTCTCTCTCCCTAACGGAAGTAAAAACTTTGACCTAATAAAAATGGTGAAACAAACCCCTGCTCACATCTATGTGCCAATAAAAAGGCCCACCATCTCAACAAAGGAAGTTCAGTATTTACTTTGCATTATAAGGATATTGGAGCCATAAAGGTTTTTTTTTAAATTTTTGATTATTAAAGATTCAAACAATGTTTACATACAAGATACCAGTCTACATGACACTATATACTGGCAGAGAGCCAGCCTGTACACATACAGCCCCTATTGTATATAGCAGACAGCAGCTATTGGGTTTTGGCTTTTTAAAATTAAATTAACAAACATTTAATGGGAACCAGCTTTAATAGATAGTTTGGCCAGATTTAAGAGGAAGTTTTATGTTGTTGGTGATTTTTTTAAATTTCTTCCCACTGACAGCCATCGATAGAGCCAGTTACTAACTCTTCATCTCATATACTGATTCACATTGACAAAAATCTTCTACATTTATTTAACTTCTTACTTTTTTTATATATACAATTTTGGATTCTCTCAGCTACCTGTTTGCTTCCTTTCTTCACCAACAGTGAGTTCTGACATTGTGGTCACAGGCATTGTGTCTGGAGTTCCCAGAGAGAAGTACATGGATGTGAATCTACCCAGTGATGTCTCCTAGCCAGTGGAGCACTGAAAGGCACTGAGAAGAAATTACTGAAGCCACTGAATCCATATCTCCTAATTACATCTACTTTGGGGCAGCCTCTCAACAGTGGTTATGGAATCCAGAGAGTTCTTCATGTTTTCACTTCTGTAGCCCATAAAAGGCACAGCAGATGTTCTAGAACCTTAGTGAATTTATTGTTCATTGGTGAGTTTCAATGCCTATGCATTCAAACCCTATCATGGAATTAGCTGCCATGCAGGCATATGAAATCCTACTATATTTTCTTATTTATGTAATTTTGTGGGAAAGCTTTTTTTAGAAGATATTAATATGCCAAATATAATAATTTTATTATAAAGGTACCTTTATTCTGAATGCTTAGAGTAATTCTCCTCTGAAAAATCTTTAGTAATGTTAGTAATGAATTATTAACACATATGTATGTATATTATTCATTGTTAGTTATGATTTGTATGTATCTTTAAAAATTTTTTTTAATATTTTTATTAGAGAAAGTGAAAAAGAGAGAGCATGAGAGGGGAGAAGGTCAGAGGGAGAAACAGACTCCCAGCCGAGCAGGAGCCCAACGTGGGACTCGATCCCAGGACTCCAGGATCTTGACCTGAGCCAAAGGCAGTTGCTTAACCAACTGAACCACCCAGGCGCCCTTGTATGTATCTTTAATCTGCTAATAGATTTGAATTTTAAATGATATTTTTAGTCTGAGTGTATTCCCAATAAAGCCATAAGACATACTTATTCTAAAACATTACCCATCATTTATGAAATTCTGATGTAACTTAGCATCTTGTAGTTTTATCTGCTAAATCTGGTAACTCTTAATAGAGAATGTCTCCAGACTTCATGGTTTGTTTCTTTTTCTTTTTCTTTTTTCTTTTTTTTAGATTTTTATTTATTTATTTGACAGAGAGAAGAGATCACAACTAGGCCAAGAGGTAAGCAGAGAGAGAGGGGGAAGCAGGCTCCCTGCTGAGCAGAGAGCCCGATGTGGGGCTTGATCCCAGGACCCTGAGATCATGACCTGGGCCGAAAGCAGAGGCTTAACCCACTGAGCCACCCAGGTGCCCATTTCTTTTTCTTTAAAAAAAAAAAAAGTTTTAATTTATTTGAGAGAGATAGAGTACATGCAAGGAGAGGAAGAGGGATAAACTCTCAAGCAGCCTCCATGCTGAATGTGGAGCCTGATGTGAGGCTTGTTCCCATGACCCCAAGATCATGACGTGAGCCAAAAATCAAGAATTGGACACTTAATCGACTGAGCCACTTAAGTTGCCCCTGTGTTTCTCTTTTTCTAATAGTTGCTTTATCTGCAATCGAATAGTATAAGATTTTAACTTCTAAAACATCAGACAGAGGAATAAAGTTTTTCATGTTTGGTTCACATATATTTTATAAATACAATATTCTTAGGTACTATTTTAGAGAGTGTGGATTACATTTGATAATACTGAAATGGATTATGCAATACCTTTATGAGTCATTTCCTTGCTCTTTAATGAAATAATAATAGCAGTGAGGGTCATAAAAAGAGGAATAAACCATAACTAGAGAGACCTGGGTTCTAGTTTCATCTCTGGTACAATCTCTGAGTCTCTATAGTATTATCATTGACTGTGAGTACTGTGAGTACATCTATGACTATTATAAATTCACTGCATTAGTGACTTCCATTCTTTTCTTCTGCTTGTAACCACATTTTTTTCTTAATTTTTTTTCAGTGTTCCAAGATTCATTGTTTACGCACCACACCCATTTTCTATGCAATATGTGCCCTCCTTAGTATCCACCACCAGGCTTACCCATTCCCCCACCTCAAAAACCAACCTCAGTTGGTTTCTCAGAGTCCACAGTCTCTCATGATTCATACCCCCCTCCGATTTAGCCCAATTCATTTTTCCTTTCCTTCTCCTAATGTCCTCCATGTTATTACTTATGCTCCACAAGTAAGTGAAACCATATGATAATTGACTTCCTCTGCTTGACTTATTTTGCTCAGCATAATCTCCTTCCGTCCGGTCCATGCTGATACAAAAAGTTGGGTATTCATCCTTTCTGATGGCTATATAATATTCTATTGTACATATAGACCATATCTTCTTTATCCATTCATCTGCTGAAGGGCATCTTGGTTCTTTCCACAGTTTGGTGATTATAGCTATTGCTGTTATAAACATTGGGGTATACATGGCCCTTCTTTTTACTACATCTGTATCTTTGGGGTAAATACCTAGTAGTGTAATTGCAGGGTGATAGGGTAGCTCTATTTTTTAATTTTTTTGAGGAATCTCCACACTGTTTTTCCAAAATGGCTACAGCAACTTGCATTCCCACCAACAGTGTAGGAGGATTCCCCTTTCTCCACATCCTCTCCAAGATTTTTTCTTGCCTTGTCAATTTTTGCCATTCTAACAGGTGTAAGGTAGTATCTCAATGTTGTTTTGATTTGAATTTCCCCGATTGCTAATGAAGATGAACATTTTTTCATGTTTCTGTTAGTCATTTGTCTGTCTTTGGAGAAGTGTCTGTTCATGTCTTCTGCCCATTTTTTGACATGATTATCTGGTTTTTTTGGGTGTTGAGTTTGAGGAGTTCTTTATAGATCGTGGATATCAGCCCTTCTCTGTAGTAACCACACATTTTAATGTACAAGATAATGTGCCTCCTGATTCTGACTGTGGCCATGTGACTAATTTTGGCCAATGAAATGTTAGCAGACCAGATACATGCAGAGGCTTGAAAAGTAACTGCATTGGCATGCTCTGCTCCCACTGGTCCATATTTGTCTTCACCATAAGAACATGCCTAGGCTAGCCTCTTGGAAGAATGGGAGAGTAAGGTGGGGAAGAATGTTTAGCTTCTCTGCATTCCTGTCTCACACCCAGGAGAGGAAATAATTGGTATGTTTTACTTTCCTTAAAGAATCATTATTAGTCATTCATACATAGATACCAGCAAGTTTTTGAGACAACATTCATACATGAATATAGACATATATTAAGCAAAATTTGATTCAGCACTAGGATTCTGAGCACACCAAGGAACTAAAGATAAACTTTATTTTTAATACTGTATCACCCCTTCCTTGTTAAGAAAATAAAGAAGTGGAGAACTATAGAATAAAAAGCAAATGAAAATGAAGGGTGAGTGCTGAAGATTGGTTGGTCCATGTGGTAAGAATTTTGTGAGCAGCTTAAGTTGAACATGTGAAGGCAAAGTTTAGTACTCATTAGTGCAGGCATGGCCTTGGCTGAGACTGGAAATGGATATCGCATGGAACATATTTCATCCAGCTGCATGAAACATGTCAGTTTCTCTGACAGTCTGACTTTTTCTTTATAGCTACCGAACAGGGAAGGAAGACAAGAGTGCTTTTCTGTTTGTGTCTCGGTTGACAGAATGCTGAAATTTTCTCTCATCTCCACATGTTATTGAACTGAACTTTTGTTCTGACTTAGAGTGAAAAGATTTGGTTTGTGTTCCATTTATGCTGGGTTAATTAACAAGGGAGTGTTATCCAAATCATATAAGGATGGCCATTTGCTAGCTCCTCTTCACCAACAGGCTCCTAAGTTTCGATAGGCTGCAAGAGAAGGAAGGGAAAGGACGGATTTTAGGGTATCCCATTTCAATCCTGAGTCCTTACTATGTCTCCATATATTCCTGTGCTAGTAAGTAAACTGAACCCTTTTGGAACTTTCATGTGTTTAACCTGAGCTTAAATAAAACACAGAAAGCATCATGGACCAAAATCCCGAGTTTGACAAGGGTACAACAGTATAACTAATTACACATTGCTAAGCAACCCTAGTCTATATGCCACTGGAACTCAGGGTAATGAAAGCAGATGAAAACAGTATGTATTTTCCTCAAAGTTTCTAACCTCAGAAGGAATTCCTAGATATAATAGGTATGTGGGAAAAAAAGTACTCTGTTGACAGGACAACAATTCATTCACTTCCTAACATGACTAGTCATATACTGTACTTCAGGATAAACAATAAGGTTATTGTTTGGATGGGAAAACAAGCAATTTGCTGGAAGGCGAAAAGGTGAAAATGTTCTATAAGCTGATTTTGTTTTGGCAGGCTGCACATCATTTTCTAGGTAGTCTTAGAAGATGTATTTAATAGACACAAATTTAAAGATTAGGTCATTTGTGAAAGTCAAAAATCCTTCTAGTTTTCTTACTGCTTTGAATTGGGATATTTTTGTTTGCTTGTTTTTATGTATTCAGCTCCAGTGGCTCAATGTTCTCATTAAGTTAGGACAGTAGGGCTTCAGATAACATTGTTTTCTTTCTCTGCAGCATTCAAGCATTGGGGATTTTTGGCTGGAAATCCTTCCAAAGTGACAACATGTTGATTAGTTAATGTGCCCCAGGATTGTGAGGAATGAAACTACTGGTAAGTTGAATTTATCCTCCAATCAGAGGACTTTTCCAAGGCAGCCTCGTGGTTTGGGTTCTCTCCTTTCCTTATTTTGCCTCAGTTTCTTGGTGGATGGTGAGTCAATCAGGATGATGTGGGGAGAAGAGAAAAAACCTGACTGAGAGAAAGAATAGAAATTTGGAAGGCCTCATACAAGGTAGAATACTGCATTTCAGGGTTCTACAGAATTGGAGATTTCTTTAGTGGTTAGCAGTGTTTGTATATTTATAAGTTGGCTTTGGGGTTACTTATTGATCCCCAAATAGATACTATTCATACAGTATTTAGAATCTATTATAAATATTTTCTTTTCTTTATTAAAACATACCTTAACTTGGCTGGGTATCTTTCTCTTAAGTTTCTGAACGTAGGGACCTATTTTTGTTTGATCTTTAATTTAAAAAAATAAATAAATATGGCCCAATTTGTGTTTTCTCTCTAAGCATAAAATGGCAGGTATCCAGCTATCCTCAGTTCCTCCAGGCTCCCAAAAGGGAAGTCTTTTGGACACACACACACTGAATAAGCTTTCCCCAACCTGCTCCTATCACTTCCCATCCTTCCATCCCTGAGAAGTAGTTAAGTTTCTTTTTTTTTAATGATTTTTATTTATTTTAAAGAGAGCAAGAAATGGGGTGGGGGGGCAAAGGGAGAGGGAGAGAGAGAATTTCAAGCAGACTCCATGCTAAGTGCAGAGCCCCATGTGGGGCTCAGTCTCAAGACCCTGAGATCATGACCTGAGCCAAAATCAAGAGTCCAACACTCCGATAACTGAGCCACCCAGGCGCCCTTAAAGTAGCTAAGTTTCTGAGAAAGATTTCAGCAAGTTCTCGAGTAATAGGTGTTGGGAATCCAGCCCCTTATATTCTGTCTACACAAAGTTTTATGGGCACCATGGTCAGACTGGATGCTTCTTCCTGCATTTGTTTATAGGTTCCTCCCAAGTATCTGGATCTCTCTGGTTTCTATTTGAATGTCTGCGGCTGAGAGCAACCATATGAGCAAAAATAGTCTAGGGGCAAAACAACCTCAGACAGACAGCAGTGAGCAGGGAACTGCAGACTGAAATATCTGCATTGTCATCAGTCAGTGCAAAAAAGGAGGTCAGTGGATGTTTCTGGATTTGCGGCATAGGCAGGATATGGAATCTTGGAAGGTTTTTATTGTATTGATATCCATGTGATTTGGGGGTGGTTGCTAATAGTTCTTGCTGCTGACTTTGAGTGCCAGAATAAACAGTAGTGGCCAGGGAAAAAAAGCTCTCTGGAGCTTATTTAAAGAATACTAAAAAGAGATTTTTCCTGCCAACCTGGGCTTCATCTTTCAACCCACAACTGAGCAACATGGAGACAGAGAAAGATAGGCTGTAGTCTGGTGGATAGCTCATAAAAGAGGAATTGCCTTTTTCAGATGATTGGTTTGATTATTGATCTGATTATTGTATCATTCTCTGCTCATTATGTGGTCATCATGAATTAAGTCATTTATTCCATACAACAATATTTGAAGTATGTACTCTTATGACTCTAGTTTATAGATGGGGAAACTGATGCACAGAAAGTAGGTGATTTGCTTACGGGTATGTGGTTGGCAAGAGGTTATGAACTCAAGAAGGCTAGTTCTGAGCACCATGCCTTGTAATCACATAGTATTTTTATTATCCTGTTTGTTTTTTTATATCACTTCACGTTTGCCCTTTTTCCTGTAGGCTCCCTTTGAAAATGCCTGGGATCTAGATTAGAGGGTAGTAAGAGATCAATCATCTAGCTGATCAGAGTCAAGTTTGCAGGATACTGGAAGATTTTAGTGCCCCTGCTAACACTGTTACTAATTAATAACACAGATAATCAAGAATTGGCTCTATTCCAATTTGTAAAGCTAATTTATTATTTACAAGAAATACTTCCCTTTAATGCTTTCTGACTCATAAAAATAATTCCTAGAATTTAGAGATATACTAGATTCCAAAGAACTGAAAATCTTGTCTAACACTTTTTTTTTTTTTTGGTGTAGTAAATAAAAATTGGGCATCTGTTTGAACTTAGAAATGCCCTGTAGAATAGACCACAGGATAAAGGTGTGTGGGGAGGGAAGGAGTATAGATAGCTTAGCATAGTAATGAGGATGATGGGCTATAACAACATGAACCAGATTCCAAATCTTGGCTTTGATACGAATTTTTGTCTTTTTTTTAAGATTTTATTTATGTATTTGACACAGAGAGAAAGATCACAAGTAGTCAGAGAGGCAGGCAGAGGGTGGGGGGAAGCCGGCTCCCTGCTGAGCAGAAAGCCCAATGCCAGACTTGATCCCAGGACCCTGAGATCATGACCTGAGCTGAAGACAGAGGCTTAACCCACTGAGCCACCCAGATGCTCCTGATTTTTGTCTTTAAAGAACCTTTACATGCCTCGGTTCCCTCATCTGTGAAATGGGAATAATAATAGAGCCTACTTCATGAGGTTGTTATGAGGTTCATAACAGGCATTTTAAACTGTGGAAAGCATGTTTTGTATTAGAAATTGCTCAGTAAACATTAGATATTTTTACTCATTCTTAAAGCTTCCCCAAGTAAAGTTAACCTGGTGCAAACTGCGTGCACTTCCTAAACAAAATATGTTAGAGGTTTATAATCCTCAATGATATAAGACTAAGTTTCAGTCATTTAACTTCACATGTAGTTGATACTATCTTCCTGCGTCTTCTTCAGCATCTCTCTCTTTCTCACTCTGTACATAACATCTGCCACTCAAACTTGTAAATCATTCCTCCATTATGACTCTGAAATTGTCTGCTTTCTGTTCCCAAGTTAGAACTACTTCGGCATCCTGTGCATGTACGTTCTCCCAAACCCCCACCTCACACCCCCACCTGGACCCATCCCTCGCTCACAGCATCCCTGCCAGCTGTTTCACAGAAGGTTCCTTTTCTTCCTCAGTTGCCTTCTGGAATCCCTCCAGATAGCCTAACTCCAGACAAAACCTGGTCCCGCCTGCTCAGTTCCGTGGCCCTTTCATTTCTGAACAAGTTCTTATATTTCATGTGTCCTTGAGGGCCTTGAATCTTTAAATAACCCTCCACTTCCAGGGTTTAGCCCTGACTAGTTTATCAGCTTCAGGTTTTGTTTTCTCCTCACACAAAGCTTTGGGCCAGTCCCAACTCTGTGAGAGCCAGCCTTGCCAAGCTGGGCATATGCAACATTGTCAATGAGAGTACTGCTTCTTGGAGTAGAGATTTCACTAAACAGGATACTGTAGGCTAGTAAGTCTGAGATGGAACCTGAAATACTGTATTTCTAACAAAATCCCAGGTGATGCAGGTGCCGCTACGAATGCCAAGACTGTAGATCTCCTGATGAAGCCCTTAACTCTTCCATCTGCTTTTCATCTGGACTTCAATTATCTTACTGCCAGAGTCATCCCCTCAAACAATCCTGCTTATTTATATTTAATGGTGCCCCACAGCTTATAGGAAAAAATCCAGACATGTTTGCAGAGCATTCAAGGGCACTCCACTTAAAATCCTATTAAATATTCTCCAGCACGTGGGTGACTCAGTCAGTTGAGCATCTGACTCCTGATTTGGGCTCAGGTCATGATCCTCAGTGTTGTAGGATTGAGTCCCACATTGGGCTTTGCACTCAGCATGGAGTCTGCTTGAGATTCTCTCTCTCCCTCTTCTTCTTCCCCTCTCCCCACTCGCTTGCTCTCTCAATAGATAAATAAATAAATAAATAAATAAATAAAGTCTTTTTGAAAGTCCTATTAAATACGCAAAGACTAAATAACCCCCTGTATCTCCTTCATTCCTGGTATCTGTAATCACTCCTTTGCACACTGGTTCCTAGTTTGGACCTTTGATAAGTCCTTTTGGTCCTTTACATTCATGGAGAATAAGTGTGTGTACATCACTCTGCTCTGAGGAGCTCTTTGAGGGTCCACTTTTGCAACCCTAGTCTAGATAGAGCCTGATCACATGGTTTGTGTTAGACTCTGAGTAACCAGGGCCTGGCCAAAGTGGTGGAGCCAGAAGAATAATTGTGATGGATGGTTTTGTTGTAAACCACTTTAAGATGTCTCGGGGCAGGGAAGGACCATTTTGAGGAAGGGGACAGTTATAAATAACAGAACTAAGCCTACTAGATTCAGAACTGAGAAGAAAAAGAACTCAGCCTCAACACTGAGAATTTTAAACACCAAATTGAAGATTGCTATCAGCTTTCCTCTTTTGCAGACTTGAAAAAAGTGTTGTCTCTAGGACACCATGGATCTGAGAGAAATATAATTGATGGCTGGGTCTTAGTTTTTAAAGATTGACAGGATTTTACTGATTCTGGCTTTATGGCTCTATGATGATGTTTACACTTGATTTTGAATTCATTTTCTGTCTTTGATAACAGTCCTTAGAACTCACCACCTGAAGGGTGTATGGGGATTTTTTCCCATTATTATCTGATTAAATTGATTTAATTATGCTTATAAAAACTAAAAGCTAAGATTTTATTAAGGCATCATGTATTTGCCTACCAATGTCAGTGATACCAATGTTACCCAGTGCTAATCATGAGAAATGTACTCTATAATCCCCATTCCCTATTTCAGGCATCTCCCTACCTATCCCCCTTCTGATAACCATCAATTTGTTCTCTATAGTTAAAGAGGCTGTTTCTTGGTTTGTGTGTCTCTCCATTTTTTCCCCTTTGATCATTTGTTTCATTTCTTAAATTCCACAGATGAGTGAAGTCATATATTTTTCTTTCTCTACTTATTTTGCTTAGCATTACACTCTCTATATCCATCCATTTTGTTGCAAATGGCAAGATTTCATTCTTTTTTATGGCTGAATAATATTCCTCTGTGTGTGTGTGTGTGTGTGTGTGTGTGTGTACACCACATATTCTTTACCAATTCATCAATCGATGGACACTTGGGCTGCCTCCATATTTCAGCTATTGTGTGTGTGTGTACACCACATATTCTTTACCAATTCATCAATCGATGGACACTTGGGCTGCTTCCATATTTCAGCTATTAAGTTATTATTTATTGCTACAGTAAGCACAGGAATGCATGTATCCCTTTGAATTCATGTTTTTGTATTCTTTGGATAAAAAGCCAGTAGTGTGATTGCTGGATCTTAGGTAGGGTAGTTCTGTTTTTAACTTTTCTGTTTTCCAGAGTGGCTGCACCAGCTTATATTCCCTCCATATGTGCCAGATGGCTCATTTTCTCTACCTCCTTGCCAAAACTTGTTGTTTCTTATGTTGTTGACTTTAGCAACTCTACAGGTATGAGGTGACATCTCATTGTAGTTTTGATTTGCATTTCCCTGATTATAAGTGATGATGAGCATCTTTTCATGTGTCTGTTGGCCATCTGTATGTCTTCTCTGAAGATATGTCTGTTCATGTCTTCTACCCATTTTTAAATTGGATTATTTGGGGTTTTTTGGTGCTGAATTGGACACTATTCCTTTATTGGATATGTCATCTGCAAAGACTTTCTGCCATTTCATAGGTGACCTTTTAGTTTTGTTGATTGTTTCCTTCACTGTATGGAAGTCTTTTTTTTTGTTGTTGTTGTTAGTTTATTTGTTTTGTTTTTGTTTTTTTTACACAGGTTTTTCTTTTGATATAGTCCCAATAGTTTGTTTTTGTTTTGTTTTGTTTTGTTTTTTGCTTTGTTTCTCTTCCTCTTTCTTTTCTTTTTCTTTTCTTTTCTTTTTCTCTTTCTCTTCCTCAGGGAATCTATCAAGAAAAAAGCTGCTACAGCTAATGTCAAAGAAGTTACTGCCTGTATTCTCTTCTGGGACTTTTATGGTTTCAGGTCTCACATGTAAATCTCTAGTCCATTTTGAGTTTATTTGTGTGTATGGTGTTAGTGGTCCAATTTCATTCTTTTGTATGTAGTTGTCCAGTTTTCCCAGCAGCATTTGTTGAAGAGACTGTCTTTTCCCTATTAGATATTATCTCCTGCTTTGTCAAAGATTATTTGATCATACAATTGTGGATTTATTTCTGGGTTTTCTGTTCTTTTCCATTGATCTATGTGTCTATTTTTATTCCAGTACCATACTGTTTTAATTACTACAGCTTTATAGTATTACTTGAAGTCTGGAATTGTAACGCCTCCAGCTTTGCTTTTCTTCTACAAGTTTGCTTTGGCTGTTCAGGTTCTTTTGTGGTTCCATAGAAATTTTAGGACTGTCTGTTCTAGTTTGGTGAAAACTGATGTTGGTATTTTGATAGGTATTACATTAAATCTGTAGATTGCTTTGGAGAGTATGGACATTTTAACAATGTTTGTTCTTCCACTCCGTGAGAATGGAATATCTTTCCATTTCTATGTGTCATCTTTAGTTTCTTTCGTCAGTGTGTGATAATTTTCAGTCAGGTCTCTCCCTCCTTGGCTAGGTTTATTGCTAGGTATCTTGTTATTTTTGGTGCAATTGTAAATGGGTTTATTTTCTTAATTTCTCACTCTTGCTTCTTCATTATTGGTGTATAGAAATGCAGCCGATTTCTGTACATTGATTTTGTATCTTGCAACTTCACTGAATTCCTTTATTACTTTTAGTAGTTTTTTGGTGGAGTCTTTTGTATTTTCTGTATATATGGTATCATCTGCAAGTAGTGAAAGTTCTACTTCTTTACTAATTTGGATGCCATTTATTTCCTTTTGTTGTGTGATTGCTGTGGCTAGGACTTCTAGTACTATGTTAAATAAAAGTGATGAGCGTAGACTTCTTTTCGTATACCTTACCGGAGGGGAAAGACTCAGTTTTTCCCCATTGAGGATGATGTTCACTGTGGGCTTTTCACATAAGGCCTTTGTTATGTTGAGGTATGTTCCTTCTAAACCTACTTTGTTGAGGCATTTTATCATAAACGGATTTTATACTTTGTAAAATGCTTTTTCTGCATCTGTTGAAATGATCATATAGTTTTATCCATTCTCTTGTTGATATCACATTGATTGATTTGCAAATACTAAACCACCTTAGCAATTCAGGAATAAATACTACTGGATCATGGTGAATATTTCTTTTTCTTTTTTAATGTATCATTGGATTCAGTTTGCTAGTACTTTGTTGAGAATTTTGCAGGTATGTTCATCTGAGATATAGGTCTGTAGTAGTTTTTTATTCTTTTTTGTTGTTGTTGGGTATCTTTGTTTTTTGTTTGTTTTCCGGTATCTTTATCTGGCTTTGGAATCAGGGTAATACTGACCTCATAAGATGAATTTGGAAGTTTTCCTTCCTCTTCATTTTTTGGAACAGTTTGAGAAAAATAGGTATTAACTATTTTTTTAAATGTCTTTAGAATTCCCCTGTGAAGCTCTCTGGTCCTGGACTTTAGTTTGTTGGGAGTTTTTGATTATTGATTAAATTTCTTCACTTACCAAATCAGTCTGTTCAAATTTCTATTAACTCCTGTTTCAGTTTTGGTTGGTTCTATGTTTCTAGGAATTTATTCGTTTCTGCTAGGTTGTCCAATTTGTTGGGATGTAATTTTTTCAAAGTATTCTCTTACAATTGCTATATTTCTGTGGTGTTGGTTGTTATTTCTCCCCTTTCATTTGTGCCCTTTCTCTTTTTTTCTTGATAAGTCTGGCTAGAGGTTTATAAATTTTATTGATTTTTTTTTTCAAAGAACCTAATCCTGATTTCATTGACCTGTTCTGTTTCTTTAGTTTCTACATCATTTATTTTGATTTGTATTATTTCCTTCCTTCTGCTGGTTTGGGGTTTTGTTTGTTCTTATTCTAGCTCCTTTAGGTGTAAGATTTGGTTGTTCATTTGTATTTTTCTTGCTTCTTGAGGTAGGAGTGTGTTGTTCTAAATTTCTCTCTTAGAACAGCTTTTGCTGCATCCCAAAAGTTTTGAACCACTGTATTTTCATTTGTTTCCATGCACTTTTAAAAATTTCTCTTTTGATTTCCTGGTTGGCCCATTCATTGTTCTTATTTGCATGTCATTTAACCTCCATGTATTTGTGGTCTTTCCAGATTTTTTTTCCTGTGTTTAACTTCTAGTTTCACAGTTCTGGGTCAGAAAAGATTCACAGTATGACCTTCTTGAATTCATTGAGGCTTTTTTTGCTGTGTGTGATCAGTTCTAGAGAATGTTCCACGTGTACTTGAAAATACTGCATATTCTGCTGTTTTAGGATGGAATGTTCTGAATATATTTGTTAAATTCATCTGGTCCAGTGTGTCACTCAAAGCCATTGTTTCCTTGCTGACTTTCTGTTTATATGATTTGTCCATTGTGGTAGTGTGGTATTAAAGTTCCCTACCATTATTGTGTTAATATTGATTAGTTCCTTTATGTTTGTTATTAACTGTTTTATGTATTTGGGTGTTCCCATGTTGGGTGCATAAATATTTACAATTGTTATATCCTTTTGTTGGATTGTCCCCTTTATTATTATAGAGTGTCCTTCCTTGTTTCTTGTTACAATCTTTGCTTTAAAGTTTGTTTTTCCAATATAACTATTGTTATCTTTTGACACTCATTTGCATTATAAGTTTCTCCATCCCCTCACTTTCAGTCTGTGTGTCTTTAAGTTAAAAATGAGTCTCTTATAGGCAGCATATAGATGACTCTTGCTCTTTTATCTGTGCTGCCTGTCTTTGATTAGAGTGTGTAGTCTGTTTACATTCAAAATCAGTATTGACAGATATGTAGTTAATGCCATTTTTTACTAGTTTTTTGGCTGTTTCTGAAGACTTTCTCTGATCCTTTCTTCCCTTTGTCCTTCATGGTTTGCTGGGGTTTTTTAGTGATATATTTGGATTTGTTTCTGTTTATTCTTTACATATTTATTAGTGGTTTTCAGTTTGTGATTACAATTACTTGTATAAAATATCTTTTGCATATAACAGTCTATACAAAATTGTTAGTCATTTAAGTTTAAACCTTTCTTTCTTTCTTTCTTCCCCATGTTTCATCTTTAACATCCTTTTATTTTGTGAGTTCCTTGAATGATTTTTTTTTTAACAGAAATACTCATTTTTACTGCTCTTGTGTTTTCCATCTTCATATTGTCACTTTTGGTCTCTTTTCTCCACTCAAAGAGTCCTCTTTAATATTTCTTTAATATTTCTTGAAGGGCTGGTTTATTGGTCATGAACTCCTATAGTTTTTGTGTGTCTGAGAAACTATTTATCTTTCTATTCTGAATGGTAACCTTGGTGGACAGAATATTCTTGGCTACAGATTTTTCTCACTCAGAACTTGGGATATATCATGCCATTCCTTTCTAGCTTGGAAGGTTTCTGCTGAAAAACTTGCTGATATCCTTATGAGGTTCCTTTGTTTGGAACTGTCTTATTCTGTCTTGTATGCTGACCTTTAAAACTCCAGGCTTTAGGCCCTGTAAGTTTTAAGAACTCAGGAGATTCAGGTCATGTCACTTTCCAAGCCGATTGCTATGGGGATTCATTTTTTTCTGTGTGCTCTCCTGTGTGTTAGTCTCTCTCTTGCCCTTCTCCACTACCATGGCTCTCTTCCCACCGCAGTGGCCATGATCCGTTTCTCTTCCAAACTGCATCTCTGCACTTTCTATCTTCTTTGATGTGGCCTCATCTTTACCTTTAGTTGTGGAGTTTATTCTGCCAATCTTCAACTGATTTCTGGGGTAGTTAGGAGGATTTGATAGTTATTTAGTTGTAGTTATAGCACAAGATGATCCTAGGGTCATCCAACTCCACCACCTTCTTCTTCCCTCACTGTCAGTGGCCAATTTTTAAAGAGGGGTCTAGTTATTATAGTGTTCCTGAATCAGAGTCATTGGTTCAGACACATTCTCTATGATGCATTCAATAATGCCAATAGCCAATACTTACTTGAAGAAATCAAAATTCAAATAAATTTTCCACTTCCAATATTCTTTGGATCCACTCACAGAAAGCTAAAAAGAGTCCTACAATTCAGGATTTGAATGGAAGTTGTTATGGCAGAGTTAGGCATAGTAGTGGCTCCCATGATTATTTTAATATCTGGTTTTGCCTCTAATTTGTGGGTGATTTTAGACTGTCCACTGTATCTCCCTGGACCTCAGTTTCCTCAATTACAAAAGGATGCAGCTGGAAAAAAAAAATTCAGAAGTATGTGTTGAGAACCTACCACATAGTAAGCCATGGGATATATTTGCAGAAGTGGTAGACATGACTCCTGTACAAAAAGAACTCATAAGACATACCTGGGTCCAAGGCAGATGAGAGATAACATGAGATAGGAATGTGTGAACTAAACAGAGGGTTTTCTAAATTCACGAGCCCTGTGTTCATAACATATTGAACTTTCTGACAATAGAATCTCTCTAATCTTATGCTGTAGGGTTTGTGCCTATGAATAAGTGGGAACCCTCCCCGCCCCCCTTTTCCTGCTTATCATTTGAGACTTAAATCAGGAGTGACTTTGCATGACCAGGTCTCTCTAGGGCAGGAGCTCTCCTTTGCATATCCATAGCCTTTGTCTTTGAATTTTATCCTAGCACCATATTACAGTATCTGTTTACCCATCTGCCATCCCACTAGATATAAAATGTTTAGCATCATTAAAAAATCGGGGCACGTGGGTGGCTCAGTGGGATCAGGTTATGATCCCAGGGTCCTGGGATCCAGCCCTGCATCAGGCTCTCTGCTCAGCAAGGAGCCTGCTTCCCTTCCTCTCTCTCTCTGCCTGCCTCTCTGCCTACTTGTGATCTCTGTCTGTTAAATAAATAAATAAAATCTTTAAAATTAAAAAAAAATTGTTATATTTAATACTACTATATAGTAGACATAATCCATATGAATTTATTAGTTAACAAACTAAATAATTAGGCCATTAATTAATTATTGATGCCTGGTGATGTCAGTACTTTATATCTTGTAGGTCCTTGTTAACAGAATTCAAACTATTCTATAGACTAATTTAGTCATATAAGGTAACACTCATTTACTTATATAAACAGAAATGTCTCTGTAACAAAAATTCAAATATAATGAGTTTCAGTTTGACAGTCCATTTTTATGTGATCCACAGCCTTCTCTGACTCCTCTAGGCTCCTCTGACTTTGGATTCAGAGTTCCAGCTGAATCTCTTACAGTTAAGTTGATCATTCTCATATCCTGCTTTGATTTTTCTTTCAATTTGGGTATGACACTTACCAATGCTATTGTAAGCCTCTTCAAAGAGCACAGTTTAGTGGATTTTAAGAAATTTATAGTACCTATCCATAAAAAACTAATTGGTCTGTTGGCTGGATGTAGCCAGTCAAGGAGGCAGTATATCAATCTGTGGTATGTAATTAGTGAACTTCTGGGAAAGAGTAGACACTCAAGTTTGGTTCAGTTGAATCCACCATTCTCCAGTTACTCCTTTGTTAAATATCGACATATTTAAATAATCACAGAGAGGATGGTGAGAGCTGTGCCATAGAAGAGCAATGGAGCAGACTTTTCCGATCGTGATTGCACCAGAATCACCCATGGGCTTTTAAAGTATTGAGATGCCCAGACCCTGTCCCTAGAGAATCCAGCTTGGGAGGTCTGGTGTAGAGCCCCAGGATCACAGTGCTGAAAACCCTCTGCAGATAGTACTGGAAAGAAGTCGGGGTTGTGAATCTCTGTAGTAAACTTAAGGAAATTAGGAGATATTTTCTTCTAGGACTTTGTGATCCCCTAAAGAAATGTGCAAATGTTATTGTTTTGAAAAATGCCTCAATTGTCTTAGTTGCTGAGAATATTTGTTGAATTTTAGCCTATTCGGGTGAGCTAAATAAAGGGTTTTAGTGAGCACAGAAACCATTATTTAATTAAAACCAACCATTAACTTGAAGCAGAAATGCCAGTAGTCTGCTGACTTGTTGGCTGTTGACAGATTGGAGTGGAGGGTGTTGAGTCAGTTCATATCCTCTGTGTTGTACCAATAGGAGGTAAATGAATCAATCTTTAAAAATTGTGAAAACTGACATTTTAAATGTATTCACAAACTTTCTCAGAAGGTCTGGAAAACAAGGCGGCTGTGTGGTCTAGAGAAAAAGGACCTTGGACCTTGAACCTCCTCGGAGGGCTGCTGCTAACCACACATGTGACCTTGGGCCTATTATTTAACCTCTTGAGGTCAGTTGTCTTATCTGTAAAATGCATGTGCTATGTTATTCTCCAAGCGCCCTCACAACTTAAAATCCTATAATTTTTTAAAGATTTTATTATTTATTTGACAGAGAGAGAGCACAAGTAGTGGGAGCAATAGGCAGAGTGAAAGGGTGAAGCAGGCTCCCCACTAAGCAGAGAGCCCAAGGCGGAGCTTGATCCCAGGACCCTGGGATCATGACCCAAGCTGAAGGCAGATGCTTAGTGACTGAGCCACCTAGGTGCCCCCCAATCCTATAATTTAATAGAATTTTGATAATATCTTTATAAACTCAAAAATAGTTAACAAGTTAATATTCTCCTTGCTCCCTCCCCCAACCCAAATACTCTGTTGTTCTCTGAATCTTATGAATCAATCATTTGTGTTGGTTCACCAGTGCTTCCCAATGTAAACTAAAACAGGAGACTTACTAGCAACTCATATTTAGTTTTACCACTTAGCATTTGATTATTGATATTTATGAAAGAAAGAGAAGTCTGAATGACCTCAAATAGCGAAACATTCAGTTCAACAGAGCACACAGACTTTTAATAGTTTTTGAAGAATGACATGCAGAGAGGTATAAAAGTTGTACTTAGGCAGTTTGATGATTTCTTCCAAAGTGAGCACACCCATGTAACCAGCACCCAAATGAATAAACTTAAGATTACTGGTGCCCAAGTGCCATCCCATAATGCTCTCCAGTTCCTATCTCCTGTTCCCTCAAGGATAAACCACTACCCTCATGTGTAAAACTAAAACTACAGATTAGTTTTTGCCTTCTTAATAGTTTATCTGTCTCCTTTCAATCAACACTTTGTCTTAAAATTCATTCAGACAGTATGATACATATGAACATTGCTCATTCTTCACTGTAGGATAATCTGCTGTATACAAATATCACAGTTTAACATTGATTATCATTTCAGTAGTTTCCAGTTTGGGGCTCTTAATAAATAATGCTGCTATGAACACTCTGTGTCATTTGATAACATATATCCACATTTCTGTTGGGTGTATTACTAGAGCTGAACTGTTGGATTATTTTGTACAACATACTTCTCTTTGAGCGGTCCATATGTAACTGGCCTATTGTTTGGTCCTGGAATCTCAAACACATTCCCACCCTCAAGGGGCCAAACCATCACTTCTTGGATTAGAAATGCATAAGTAACCATGCATGTCTATTTGAGTTACAGATAAACTTCCTGCTTAAGTCTACTTAGGCTAATGTTAAAGCACATTTCTGTTCATTGAACAAAAACCACATATTGGCAGAGGGAGAGAGACCCCATTATACAACATAGTAGCAACAGGCACTACAATGTCACAATGAGTTTGAAGAATGCCTTTTTAAAAGAAAAAACAAAAACAGGAAAGAAAGAAAAACATCATGTTCTGCTAACACTCTGTGTGTATTCATTTAAAGTCATCTGGGGAGTATTAGGCACAGTGGGACTGTGCTTTGTTTTGCTTTGTTTTTAGTGTAACAGAGGGTTCAGGCAATGCATTTGGGACCTGGACAAGGGCCTCCCACACATCAATCCCTTAAATTGATCCCAAGATTTGGTATATAAAAGTTTTATGGCTTTTTTCTTCCAAGCCATCCTGTAAGATCCATTTTTAGGCCTCTCAGAAAGTCACCTGCTCATTATTTCCACTGTGTGTGGGTGGGGTAGTTTGGCCCAAAGAACAGTTCCAATGTCTTTGTGCTACTATTATTGGAGATTTGTTTCTGCTAGAGGTCACGTCCACATTATCAGTTAGTAGCCTGCTGGACCTTGAATGGATACGGCCATTTTAGGCAGTGCATTCTGCTTAGTAGTAGATTATAAGGAAGTCTGAGAGTGACTAAGTAGGGGGCTTCAGGAAAGTAGAAAGTGATTCATCTTCTGTCGAGAGCCAGTAGGGGTCTAAGAAGGACTAAGTAAGCCATAAGGCCTTTTCCAATGGGTTTATGAAGAAGGCTCTTTCCTGTCATACACTTTGGATCTTAGATCAGGTTCCCAAGCAGAGCCTGAGAGGGGATTTGGTTGCATGTGATTTACTGAAGGTGTGCTTTCATGAGTAGGGGATGAGAGAAGCAGGCATCTTTCCTTGGTCCTATCATCCTGCCTGATCCTATGGGGGCTCTGGAATATGAGCTGTACCATCCAGAGGCTTGGGGGTCCAACATTTTGTCAGTCAGTCATCTATTACAGAAAGGCATTGTGAGGGGCAGCAAGCTGTCTCCCAGGCCAAAGAGGCTCCCATTCAGCCAAGGGTACATCTTCAGAGAAGGGTACACTAGAGAGTAATTTATAACCAATGGGAGCTGGGGAATAGATACCCCAGCTAGTAATACAGACCCATGTGAGGACACCAAAAGTATCCATGGTACACAAATTGTGATTCCTGAGGATTTGCTATAGGTGGGTGGGAGTAGAAGGATTATTTTCTTCTAAACTCTAAACCTTTGGCTGGCCATACAGGAAATAACAGAGGGCACTTTACAATGGCAACTTCTGCTTACCAAGAGGTATCTGGTCAACTTTCATCAGACTTATTCCTCAAACAACCTGCTCCCCCTCAATCCCTCAAACACTCTGCTCTTTTCCTGACTCCTAACATCTCTCACCTCTCATATCCAGCTGAAAAGCCACTGTATCCCCTAGAGTCTGGCAAAATATCCCATTTCCTCTCCAAAGTACAAAGTGTATCTGTCATCGTCAACCTCATTTATCCCCTTCTCCTTTAATTGCAGTTAATTCCTGTCACATAGTCTAACATTTAATTGCTGGTGATGTTTGCTATTAAGATATATTGTGTTATCTTCATAAACAGACTATAAGTTTATCTTAGGTTGAGATTCCCCCAAAATAGAACCTGAGTTGAGGATTTGAGTATTAAGGATGTGATTCCAGGGAGCACTGACAGAGGAATGAAGAAGTGAGACAGGGAATGGATTACAGGTAGTTTGAGGCACATTACCAAAGTTAACTGTGGTCAGCAACTGAAGCATAATTCCACTGAGGATCTCTGGGAGAATCTGCAGAGCACACCTCAGAATCATTCCACCCAGTGAGTGAGGAAATGAGACATTTATCCTCCAATTCTTGTCCATCACTGAGGGGTGCCTCACGTGGGGCAGCTGACTCCCTGGTACTTCTGGCATGTATAGGCCAAGCACGCTCTTTCTATCAGAGAGTGCTTTCAGATCAAGAGATATAAGTGGGGACAGTAAGAGGCTTTCAGATAATATGAGAACTGTGAGTGCTGAGGAGATAGGGGTGAGGCATCAACCCATCTCAGCCTCTGAAGACAAGAATCGTATATGCACCTGAATCCATCATTCTACTGTACAGGGAACATGCAGTAACATATTTACTGGTTTCACTGATCTGTTGTTTGCTGATGACTAAAAAGTGTTGTTAAAAGGCTTGTTAAACACATAAATTAGAGGTCTTGTAAAGTTCAAAAAGCCTAAGGCAATAATTCAGCAGGTTTTCCCAAAACTAAATTTTATCAAATTTAAATGCCATGGTATTTGTGCTTTACCAATTGATAAAAGTTGATCTGGATACAAGATGCTAGTAAGAAGTTTCATGAATTTGATGAGTCTATATTATGCACTGGATACTCAGACACACTGTTTTGTTTTATTAGAGATCAGGATATGAGAATTCTGTGCAGTTTAGAACACCTACCACAAAGCCAAATTCCCAATTTCAACCTCTAGCTGCTGTCATTAGCTCATGGTTCTCATATTCTTTCTTTATGATACTTAATGGAATTTTCTGTTGTATCGTTAACGTTTACTACTTTCTGTAAAGTAGGCTGGCTCCAAGAGAAAGTATACATTGGGGCTTCTTTCCTCTATGTATATTATCAAGTGTACCTACTTTATAATGGGAAATCTCACAGTTCAAGTTCAGTAGGTGACTTTGCCTCCTTGAATATTGTATTTCTCATTCTTTTATACTTTCAACAAATATATTTCAAGTGCTTGCTGTATGCCAGGCAGTTCTAGAGGTTCAAGGTACATCACTGAATAAGCAACTGTCTGCCCTCAGTGGGCTTCCACCTAGACAGGGAAATGATGTCATCCAATAAATAAAATAAATGAGAAACTAATACAGTACATTAGGTAAAGAGAAGGAGGTTGGGATGAGTGATAAATAGGAGGATCATTCTAAAGCAACTTTAAAAGGGTAGTATCTTAAAGTGAAGAAAAGGATTTCCATCTTTTTTCCCTATCAGTTGGATGCTACATTTTTCTCTTTTCTACAATTGTGATATCCCATCCATTTCCTTTCACATGTAATAATTTTGACTCTCATGACTTTCTTTTGGCTTCTTCTAACAAATATTACTTTGCCCTTCCTAGAAGTAAAGTCAAGCGCAACATGCTATATTTTCCCAATTTCTAGAGTCTGTCTTGTTACTACTTTTGAAGTGCTTAATGTATTGCTTTGAATATTGACCTTGTTTTCTTTCCTTTAAATTGCTTAGATTTTCTCATAAAGAAAAGCACCCAGTCTATATATTTCAAGTTATTGTATTTTTTTCAAGTTCATCCTATGTGCTTTGATTCATTCTATGAAACTTTTTTCAAGTTTTATTTTCCATGCACGCAGGACAGAATGACCAAATGCCACTTAGGATTTCCTTCCCATTTAAATTCCTGTTCCTTCAAAGAACCTTTCTAAAATATGGCCATAGCTTATTCTCATGATTTTAAAAAATAGTCTCTAATGAGTATAAATAATACAAAGATTGCACTTCTCTAGAATACTCCCAAGGAAATGTCATTTCCTACCTAATCATGCTCTTTCAACCTGTGAAAGGTGCTGTGGATAGTGAGTTTCTTCTTTTGGGATCTCTACCCAGATGTTGTTCTATCAGTCTTATATTTATCCTGTTTTGCCTTTGACAGATACAATGTACATTTATAGATAATAAGGAATGCATTATTCAACAACCAAAGATGTGGAAATTTCTCTCAATCCATATTGAGTTATTTTGTTTTCAACAATAAGTTGAAATCTACATTTGCTTCCTGATTTTCAGACATATTTTGGAACAGGAACAAGTTTTATTGCATTTCCAATTCATTGGAGCTTTACTCTTACAGCTTAAGTTAAATATAAATTATTTCCTCTAAGACCCAAAAGAAATTTGTTATAGATCTTTTTTTTTTGTAAAGAATGCATATAAACCAGATCTAGACAAATCAAATTCTATACAAAATGCACAAGAATGGTTCAACATATAGGAAATTTATCCTGTCTATAAATAATTCTTTTACTAATTAATATTCAATTTCTGTATGGGTGAGTTTTAAAAATTGTTCTTTTGATTTCCAGTTAGGTTTAGCTTGCCTGGGATTGAGATGAAACCACCAGTATTTATCTGACAGAGAGAGACACAGTGAGAGAGGGAACACAAGCAGGGAGAAAGGGAAAGAGAGAAGCAGACTCCCCACTGAGCAGGAGCCCAATGTAGGGCTCAATCCCAGTATCCTGGGATCATTACCTGAGCCAAAGGCAGATGCTCAACAACTGAGTCACCCAGGCATCCCCATTTTTCCATTTCTGACATGTTTATGAGCAATACATTTAATTTGCCAAAATATATAGCTCTGACATATTTCCTTTGTCCTTTATCCTTTAATTGTCCAGTAGATATTATAATCTGGTCTGGTGAGTGTTAGTACCTTGCCAGTATGAAGGAGTGGTGTTTGGCCACTAAGGTGACCTAAGCCCCAGAAGGATCGTTCATTAATGAAAACACCTCTAACAAGACATATTCACTTGGCAGGATACTGACTTCAGCTTGGACTCTGTGAAATAGTGGATATACCAGCTTAATTTGTTTGGGCTGATACTCCCCTTGGGACTTCTAGCACAGTTGGAAGGATCAACAAAAGAAACATTACAGGTTTTTTTGTTGTTGTTGTTGTCATTTGCCCTTGAAGTCAGGAAACACTGGGAGTTTTCTCTTTTCCTATTTTACATAAAGAGCCACAGAAATAGTCCATGAAGTTTTTTTCCTGTTATCTATCTACCCCAAATAGCAAAATCTGAAGGGAACAAGAAAGGCTTAAATCTCTTTTAAATCACCTGATGTTGATATTTTTTGTTATATCAAAATTGGTAATCTTCTTTTTTGTATCTATGTTCTGGAAGCCTAGACTCATCAAATGGCCATTAATTGATGTTACACAGTTACGTTTTTATCTACTAATGTGGACCATAGAAGGACCTGGGACAACAAGGATGATTTGCTTAATTTAAGTCAGAGAAGCTCCCAGAATTTCGAGTATGGAACTGCTCTGTATCTAAGCCTCAAAAGTTTATAATGCTAGCATTATAGGAGATTCTTTTTCTTTGGCTACATGGAAGAAATTATGAGTTCAAACAAAGGCAGAGAAATGTGAACCTCTAAGATTATAGCAATGATTTCTATTCTATAAGAACCATCTCAATATGTAGAGCTACATCTGCCCTTGTTTCCTGAGCACTTGTATTTTAGTAGCTTTTAGTAACTTTAAGAAGGTAATATGTTAGTATTCCCCTATGGGTTTCTCCCACTAGCTAACTGGTTATTAAAAAAAAAAAAAAAAGGAAAATTCTCCCAGGGTTTGTCTTCCTTCATCTGTGAAATGGGAATGACAACTTGATCTGCACTCTAAAAAATGATTAAGGTATCTTTTCCCTTGACATAGGTCTGCTAATAAAGAAATATTTGCTACTGCCACCAAGTAGCAGAGAAATCTCAAGTCCTTGGTTCAAATCCCAGGCCCACTGCAGCAAACTTGAGACTGCCTGCCTGTATGCAGGTAATACCCAAATTTCTGAGCAGTGACAGGATCAGGTGGCATGACTTTTGGCCTATGCAGCCTCCAAATAACAAGAATGATGTAAAACTGTATTCTGCCACTTGCTCAAGTCCTTTCCAAAGCTTGGGAACACCTGACAATTTGATCTTTGTGAACAAAAAAATGCCAAAAAGCTGTAAGGCAGTTCTCACACGTCACTTTACAAGGAGCTATCTTTATCCAAATATATGAGAGACAGTCATTTTGAGGTATTTCACTGGCTAAAATCAGATTATCACTTTAAAAGCAAAGACTGAAGAACTGTTAGAATTACTTAGAATTATTAAAATCCTTAGACACCACCCTAGCCAACATGAGCTTTTCACCAAGGGGAGTACTAAGACCAAGCCGGTTCTCATTCTTTGACTGTGTCTCTTTCTGAACCTTCAATAATGCCTGCCTTTCTTCTTTTACTTTACTATCTTTCTTTTTCCCTTTCTTGCTCTACATTTCTCCTATTCATTCTCCACTTCTGCAGCCATAGGGGCACACATCTGGAAAAGTGTAACTGACCCACTTACATCAATAGACAGAACACCCAAACAGAAAGTCAGTAAGGAAGCAGTGGCTTTGAATGACATACTGGACCAGATGGACTAAACATATATATTCAGAACATTTTGTTCTAAAACAGCAGAATACATTCTTTTCAAGTGCACATGGAACATTCTCTGGAATAGACCACAAAATAGGCCACAAAACAAGTCTCAATCAATTCAAAAGATCGAAGTCACACCATGCATCTTTTCTGACTACAGTGCTCTGAAACTAGAAATCAACCACAAGAAAACAACTCGAAAGAGCACAAATACAAGGAAGTTAAATAACATACCACTTAATAATGACTGGGTCAACTAAGAAATCAAAGAAGTCGAAAGTTACATGGAACTGAATGAAAATGAAAACACATTGTGGTCCAAAATCTTAAGATGCAGCAAAAGCTGTTCTAAGAGGGAACTTCAGAGCAGTACAGGCCCACTTCAAGAAGCAAGAGAAATCTCAAATGAACAAGCTAACCTTACATGTAAAGTAGCCAGAAAAAGAACAACAAAACCAAAAACCAGCAGAAGGAAGGAAATCATCAATATTAGAGCAGAAAGAAATGATACAGAAACAAACAAACAAACAAACAAAAAACCCAATAGAACAGATCCATGAAACCAGAAGCTGTTTCTTGGAAACAATCAACAAAATTGATAAACCCTCAGCTGGACTCCCCCCATCACCCCCACCAAAAAAGGAAAGAGGACTCTCACAAATGAAAGAGGAGAAATAACCAACACCACAAAAGTACAACTGTAGTAGAATATTATGAAAAACTATATGCCAACAAGTTGGACAACCTAGGAGAAATGGATAAATCCCTAGAAATATATAACCTACCAAAATGAAAACGGGAAGAAATGGACATTTGAACAGACTGATTACCAGCAAAGAAACTGAATTAGTAATCAAAAAAACTCCCAACAAACAAAAGTCTAGGACCAGATGACTCCACAGGTGAATTCTACCAAACATTTGAAGAAGAGCTAATAGCTATTCTTCTCAAACTATTCCAAAAAATGAAGAGGAAGGGAAACTACTAAATTCATTCTGTGAGGCCAGTATTACCTTGATAGTAAAGCCAGATAAAAACACCAGAGGAAAAAATATATATATAGGCCAGTATCTCTGATGGACATTTATACAAAAATTCTCAACAAAATACTAGCAAACTGAATCCAATGATATATATTTAAAAAAATCATCCACCATTATCAAGTGGGATTTATTCCCAGGATCCAAGGGTGGTTCAATATTTGCAAATAAATCAACATGATACATCACATCGACATGAGAAAGGATAAAAACCATATGATCATTTCAACAGATGCAGAAAAAGCATATGCAAAGTACAACATCCATGATGAAAACCCTCTGCAAAGTAAGTCTAGAGAGAACATAACTCAACATAACAGGGCCTTACATGAAAAATTCACAGTGAACATTAGCCTCAATGAGGATAAACAGAGAGCTTTTCCCCTAAAGACAGGAAAAAGACAAGGATGTCTACTCTCATCACTTTTATTTAATGTAGTACTGGAAGTCCTAGCCACAGGAATCACACAACAAAAGGAAATAAATGGCATTTAAATCAGTAAGAAGTTGTAAAACTTTCACTATTTGCAGATGACATGACACTATATATAGAAAACTCTAAAGACTCCACCAAAAAAACACTAGAACTGAGAAAGGAAATCAGTGAAGTTGCAGGGTACAAATTTACTGTATAGAAATCTGTTGCATTTCTATGCAACAATAAAAAAGCAGCAGAAAGAGAAATTAATAAACCCATTTACAATTGCACCAAAAATAACAAAATACCTGGCAATAAACCTAACCAAGGAGGTGAAACATCTGTACTCTGAAAACTATAAAACACTTATGAAAGAAGACAAACATGACACAAGGAAATGAAAAGACATCCCATGCTCATGGACTGGAAGAGCAAATATTGTTAAAATGTCCACACTATCCAAAGCAATCTACAGATATAATGAAATCCCTATCAAAATACCAATAACAGTTTTCATAGAACTAGAATAAACAATCCTAAAATTTGTATGGAACAACAAAAGACCCTGAATAGCCAAAGTGATCTTGAAAAAGAACAGAAATGGAGGTCTCACAATTCCAGGCTTCAAGTTATAGTACAAAGCTGTAGTAATCAAAACAGTATAGCACTTGCAGAAAAACAGATACATATATCAATGGAACAGAATAGAAAACCAGGAATAAACCCACAATTACATGGTCAAGTAATCTTTGACAGGCAGGAAAGAATATCCAGTGGGAAAAAGACAGTCTCTTCAACAAATGGTGTTGGGAAAACTGGACAGCTACATGAAAAGAATTAAACTAAACCACTCTCTTGCACCATATATACAAATAAACTCCAAAAGTATTAAGGACCTAAACATGAGACCTGAACCATGAAAATCCTAGAAGAGGACACAGGAAGTAATTTCTCTGACACTGGTCTTAGCAACATGTTTATGTAGGTCTCCTGAGGCAAGGCAAATAAAAGCAAAAATAAACTATTGGGACTACATCAAAATCAAAAGCTTCTCCACAGCAAAGGAAACAAAGCTAAAAGACAACCTACTGAATGGGAGAAGATATTTGCAAGTGACGTATCAATAAAGGGCTAGAATCCAAAATATATAAAAAGCTGATAAAAAAATCCACACCCAAACACAAATAATCCAACTATAAATGGACAGAAGACATGAACAGATATTTCTCTAAAGATGATCTACAGATGGCCAACAGACACATGAAAAGATGTGCAAAATCACTCATCATCAGGGAAATGTAAATCAAAATTACAATGAGATGTGGCCTTATGCCTGACAGAATGACTAAAATTAAAATCACAAACAGTAACAAGTGTTGGTGAGGATATGGAGATAAAAAGCACCCTGTGCACTTTTGGTGGGAACTCAAACTGGTGTAGCCACTCCAGAAAACGATATGGAGGTTCCTCAAAAAGTTAAAAGTCAAATTACCCCATGATCTAGTAATCTCACTACGGGTATTTATCCCCAAAATACAGAAACACTAATTCAAAGGGGTGCTTGTACCCCTATGTTTATTGTAGCATTTACAATAGCCAAAATATGGAAGCAGTCCCAGTATCCATTGATAGATGAATGGATCAAGATGTGATATATTATTCAGCCACAAAAAGGAATGAAATCTTGCCATTTGCAACAACATGGATGGAACTAGAGAATATAATGCTAAGTGAAATAAGTCAGAGAAAGACACAGAGCATATAATTTCCTTCATATGTGGAATTTAAGAAATGAAACAAAGGAGCAAAGGGGAAAAAAAAGAAGGAAAACTCAGGAACAGACTCTTAACTATAGAAAACAAACTGATGGTTCCCAGAAGGGAGGTAGGTAGGAGGTTGGGGTAAGTAGGTGTGATTGGGATTAAAGAGCACAGTTATCATAATGAGCACTGAGTATAGAACTGTTGAATCACTACATTGTACTCCTGAAACTAATATAACACTGTATGTTAACTATCCTGGAGCTAAGATTAAAAATTGAGTAAAAAATATATAACTTAAATGTGGGGGTATACATATAAATGTCTTGTATCATTGTCTTTCAGTAATCATCTCTCTTAACTCCTTCTAGCTCCACTTAGTTTATCATCTCATTTCTTTAATTTGGAAACTTTTAATATGGCTTTATCATTTGAGAGGCATAAAGATGTCTGTAATAAGTGGTGATTTGGGGGATTTCACAGCTGAAAATTTTTGTCTTTTCAGTCTTAACTGTAAAACAATACAGAAAGTACCCAAATCAACAGGATAAGACCGAGTTGCAAAATAATACCCATATTCAAATTACAATACTGGTATTTAGATTCTTTTTCCCTTAGAAAAGATGTTTTGACAATAATTTGTAATGGCAGCAGAATCTCTCATATGTAACAGAGACCACACCATAAAGACACTGAGAAATGGCCACTCAATTTAGGATATCATTCGATAGTAATTGTCCCAGGGCCACGCTGGTAGCTTTAAGCTAAGTTACTTTCGATAGTATTCCCAGGCATGACTATAGTCAGGAAATCATTCTACAATTTGTAAATACTGCTGGAGGGCAAAATGTGGAAGTGGGAATAAACTGGATTTAAAGACACAATCGTACCTTGTTTGTATGTGAGGGAGAGAGAGAGAGAGAGAGAGACAGAGAAGCTTGCTGTGATCCACAGAGCATACAAGAGGAAGTCTGAATTTCAGAACAGACCAGAGGCAGAATGAAATCTGAATCTGGCAAGCAACCTTCTACAGTGTCTCCATCTGATGCGTTTGCAAATCTCCGGGGTGGGGGGGGAATTCTATGATTCCATTCATATAGCTTTAGGGCATCATGTCTATAAGCACTATAACTGTTTGACCTTCAGGAACAAGAGGGCGGTTTTAATTCTTTGCAAAGCTGTAGTTTGTACAGCTGTGGACACTCCTTCAACATTTTGGGAGAAGGTACTGAGCATATTTAAAATAACACGATTCTTAATCACTTTCTCTGTCAACTAGAGTTGGTGTTTTCCTGAAGTGCTACATGAAACCATATGAGATTTCTCCCAGTAGGCTTACAAAGTGGTGTTCTTCCAATGTGATACTCTTTACATATTTAATTGTGTGTACCTTGTGGAGGTATAGAAAAACTTTTTAAATTCATAAAAAAAAAATTTCCTCCTTCTTAAGAATGAAAATTCATAATTTTAACATAGCTTTTATATAAACAACTGAATAAGAGGCATATAGCCCATATTCATTTAGAAAACAAATTACTAATGCAGGTGAACATCATTTTGTCATGTGTCATTCAGTTCTAGAATTTTTGCTCACTTTATTTTTTGGTGTGTGTGTGTGTGTGTGTGTGTGTTTAAAGATTTATTTATTTGCGATTGAGAGAGAACATACACATGCACAGGGAGTAGGGGCAGGGGGAGAGGGAGAGAGAATTTTAAGCAAACTCCATGCTGAGCACAGTGCCCAACATAGGGCTCCATCCCATGACCCTGAGATCATGACCTGAGCTGAAACCAAGAGTCAGATGCTTAGCTGACTCCTCCACCCAGGTGCCCCCAAGAATTTCTGCTCACTTGAAGTCTATTCCTGGTGACACTGGGATACCTGAGACTGTATCATGAAATCTACACTTAAATGAGGAAAAAACATTTAACAGAGCTAGGGCATTCAAGCAAGAGGTGCTTAAAAACTTCCACTGAGCATATTCTCTACTTTGGGGGTAAGGAAAATTTTACATTTCACCAGTTATGGAAGGACTCTCAGGTGGAAACCCAAGTGAACTGACACCATAGATCCAACTCATCACTGTGATAACTTAAGACCATTCATGGATTGGTAATCAGGGCAGCTGGTAGCTCCATGCCCTTTTACCCTGGCTTGGTGTTTTTATAGTAGAGACATATTAAATGTAATAAGGCTTGGAGTCCTTTCTCCCATTATCCTTTACACTGGAAAGAATAGCTGACATCAATATTTAAATTTTCGAAATATCTCTAGCTTATGCTTTCAGGACTCTTCCCAAATCCTTGGCCCTTACCATTTCAATACACATGCTTAATCTCAAAAGCCAGAGCCTGCACCTTGGCCTGAGGACTTGGTCTGAAGCCATTTACCTGTGCAAGAGGCAGGCTGGTAGTACTTGGGAATGAATGCTCCCTTGGAGCAGCCTTCAACCAATGACTGTTGGGAGTTAGTGTTCAGCAGTCGAGCTCCTGCTGCCCTTGAGGAAGCTAATCCAGAAACACATGTTCTACGTGGTCTCCCACAGTTCCCCAGTTAGAACTGAGCCACAGTTGCCCACAATCACTTCTTTGATAAATCGTCCTTACTGGCCGCCTTCCACCGTCAGTCTCGTTGCTCCTGGCTCCTCTACCAGTGCTTCCCAAAACTCCTCCCAGATAATTTCCTTTCAAATCTCTGTCTTGGGGCCACCTTCTGGGGGAACTCTGGAGAATTTTTAATAGGAACACCTTCAGCCTGACTAGCCCTCAAACCCCCAAGGAGCAAAATAAGCCACCTCCCATTCCTAGTTATCAACGGTCTAAATCTTACTTTGGGGCATATTTTCACATTGGCTTTTGTCTGGGACATACCATTACTTTGGAAAATATGCAAGTAAAAATATATTACACATATAATATGTATAAGGAGATAGAGATATATAAGTCTCCTTGATCATGCCTAACGAGCACTTGCTTCACACAGAGTCCTGCTTCCTCAAGAGTTGGGTGGCTCAGCAGCTCTGGAAAATGAAGCTCAAGCTTAAAATTAAAATGTTGCAGGGATAATTTCTGACATTCAACTTTCAGATAACTGGCCTGCATAGAATAAAAAGAACATTCATCTATCTTTCCTTTTCCTCTAAGCAATTTAAGGACTTAAGCAAATTAAGTTTAATGTAGTTTACAGAGGCCCAAGGCAGTGTTCACCTATATCAAAATCACTTGTGAAGCCTTCTTAAAATACATTTTTTTTTTCTGAATTCCATCCTGAGTCTACAGAATCAGAACTTCTGGAATTGAAGCATTCACATTTTACAATCCCTCCTCCGCGAAAATAATTTCTATAAACTCTTATGTTATATCGGCTTGGTGCTTGATAAGTTTTTTTTTTTTTTTTTCACTTTTCCTTTCTTCTAATCTCATAGTTAAGTTGAATCAGATTTCCCCATTCTTTTGACAATCTAAAGGAAACATATTTGCATGTACACCCTGTAGAACAGTATTTACTTAAGCCTAGGCTTAACACAAAATAATAAACTTAATAATATGTGCAAATTCCTATAATAAAAATGAAACAATAAACGCATAGAAATATGAGGAAGAAATTACACCCATAAAATGCATCTAGCCTGATGAGTGATAGGATGGCTGCCTATTCAAGCTGGAAATTTTACACATGATCGAAGCTTTATTTAGTCTAATGGAATGTGCTTCCTGAATTTGACTGTGACTAAGCCAGAGCACAATAGCAAGTATTATGTGATTGGCCTGAGCTCATTCCCATCGCTAAGTCATTGTGATTCAGTCTTGACTGCCTCTTTCTCTCAGGTAGCTAATAACCTTGCTGTTCTTCTCTGGTTTAAAAATTCATTCAGGATATTACAGAAACAGACTTGGCAGGCTGTGTGTATCATGGGTTCATCTTTGTAGCCGCTCTCTTAAAACTTATGAAATCACTGAACGTTTAGCCTCATTCTACAGTGCAAGACACACAAGCTCAGTGATTTATGGAAGCAAAATTCACAGCAAATGTTATTAGTGGCCAAGATTAATGAGCCTGTCTCACTGCTAGATAATCACAGGGGTGGACTAGTGCCATACTTACTGCACCAGCCAAGTAGAAGTAACCCCAAGATGGTTTTTTAAGGGGGAAGAATTTAATATTTGAAATTTCCAAGAATGGTATTTTTCTTAGAAGTTTCAGAACACTCACACATAACCTTACATTTATTTGTCTTTAAGAGTGGTAGGGGTGTACCAAAATCTAATTGGAACTTGTGGTTTCCGAACATTCTTAATCTAAACTTTTCCTGTCCTCCTATATTGCTTACCCACAGAGTATAAACCCATAAATGATAGCATCAGATGTCAAAATGCTCATATAGGCTGGGAAAAATTGTTATTCCAATATTGATGCTCAAATGGTTTTGAGTAGATCACGTAGGGGACCTTGATTTTAAGGGAAATGTACTTCATTCCCAAACAATCCCTCAAAGGTGGTACATTTCTAATGTAGATGTTAAGGTTATGATTGGCCAGGGGTGTTGTGAAGTGGCCATCTACCATAGCCCTTCAGACTTCCCAAGAAAGTGGCAAATCTCCTTGCTTTTGTACCGTTTTCAAACTCAGGTTACATCTTGCCTTTCTAAGAACCCTCTTTGCATGCCATGCCTCTGAGTCTGTCCCCACATAGTAAGGAGATAACCTGACTTTTACCATCAACTGAAGAAAATCCTGTTTCTCTTGTCATTTTTTTTCAGAGATTCAGTGTGTCCTCATTCTGGACCACTGGCCTACTTTGAATTCTAGTAAGTGTGCAGTTATCAGATAGTAATCTAAAATTTATACTGCCCTATGAAAGGCATACATTTTATAATAACTCAAACCACATCTTGAGTTTCCTCTCCTCTAGAGTCTAGAGTGAAGGCAAAACATAATCAGGCAATATCACTGATAGAAACATCAGATGCTGATTCTGATCTCCAGCAATATAAGCCCAAGCACTTCAATCTTGCTGACAGCATTTCTCATATTCTTTACTTTATGGAACTTACATGGTTAGTTCAGGCTGACTTCCTTCCATTTCTTACTTGTGGTCCTGGACCTCTTCTACTTTGCTGTCACATTGCTAAGTTCAGGGTAAAAAGGCAGACTCCTCCCACTAGCATGATAGTGTTATCATATTGATTAGGTCCCTGACAGATGATCTGATGACTTAATTTGGTATAAATTCTTTTAGTATGGCCACTCATATTTGACTCACGTTTCCATTTCTTATGGTCACTCTCTTTGTGAATGCAGGTTAGCTTCTCTAGGAGCTAGTTCTAGAGATGATATAAATAAAAATATACAGTTGAACACATCAAACAGTTCCTTGCCTCTTAAAATCTTTGGACTAAGCTCAGTCCTTCTGAATCTAGACTGTATGTTCTAACGCAGTAAAAGTGGGGAAAGATACGAACTTACTGCAAAAATCTACTTGCCAAGCAACCAACTTGCTGAAAGCCAACTTGGCTGCCATTTGCATATAAACATTCAAGAAATATCTAGGGGGTGCCTGGGTGGCTCAGTGGGTTAAGCATCTGCCTTCAGCTCAGGTCGTGATCTCGGGGTCCTGGGATTGAGCCCCACATCGGGCTCTCTGCTTAGTAGGAAGCCTGCTTCCTCCCCTCTCTCTCTCTCTCTGCCTGCCTCTCTGCCTACTTGTGATCTCTGTCTGTCAAATAAATAAATAAAACTCTTGGAAAAAAAAAAAAGAAATATCTAGGATTCTTGGCACTGCTGGGTAGCTCAGTTAGTTAAGTTAAGAGTCTAACTTCAGCTCAGGTCGTGGAGTCCTGAATTGGGCTCCTTGCTCAGCAGGGAGCCTGCTTCTCCCTCTGCCTGCCACTCCCCCTACTTGTACTCTTGCTTGCTCTCTATCATGTATGCTCTCTCTAGAGCAAATAAGTAAATAAAATCTTTTAAAAAAAATGTCTAGAATTCTTAAGGTGAGAAAACTGTTTTATCTGGTATCATATGTGAATTGCTATTTTTAAAAAAACAAATGACACCAATAACAATTATAAAAGAGTCTATTAAGCTTGACTGTAGGGAGGGAAGAAACTATTTTGATTAATTCTTCTCTGTGCAAAAATCTGATAATTTTTCATAATGAAATTGTTTAGGTTTCTATCGCTATGGAACTCCATGGAAACCAAAATGACAAGCCATACTGTTGTATTGGTCTTCATGAAGAATCTAGGGGTACCTTCCTTGTCTTCCCCTTAGCAGCTCATGGTCAGAGGACAGGACTCACTCCCTGAATATCAGTTTCTCAATTTAAAAATGAGAATGAAAGTAGCTGTTTCATATCTTTCTAAGTGGGGTAAAGTTGGACTCAAAAATTGACCAATGAGGTAGGTACCAGTTGGAGAGCTGAAATATGTTATTTAATTTCTAGGGTGGCAAAACAAGTACTACTAGGAGGAAAGAGGGTTTTCCAGAGTTTACTGATGACTGAGTATATAAATAGAAAATTCAGTTGACTGGCTATTAATACAGACAACCCTGGGTAGCCCAAATCTAATAAACTCTGGGCAAATATTTAATCAATATATTGTGGTTTGACTAAGGGAGACTGTAAATCCTTAGCCTAAGGTTCAATGCAATCATGCTTACCGCAACTCTGAGAGCTTGTCCTGAGAGAATGATGATCAGTGTTGCCTAGACCTATCCATCTAACACTAAACCCACCTATTTGACCAGCACTTCTAAAGCTCTATCAGTCACAGGAAACTGTCTTCTAAGATTGTGCTACTTAATTTGCTACTAAAAAAACCTGCATTTTCTATCATGCTAAGTATCTCATCCTATTGGTTCCACAAAGCAATGTTTTTATTGGCTTATTTAAGGTGGAGAAAATCTGTTCACATAAGTTTAGAAGACATGCTAATTACCTTTTAGTTTTAAGGAATTATTCAGGCTAATGCAGTCTATTGTCTTATTATACCCAATTACTAAGCCCCCTCTTGTAAAAGATTTATAAATCTCTTAGGTGATGCCATGTGAATGGCAGGGACTTCCCTTGGAGGAGTGACTTTCTTGGCTCAATTGTACCACTCTGCCTATGTGACCTGCTTTCATCAGTGGAATGTGAACAAAGTAACACATGCCCTGTCTAAAACTGTGAGTCATATATGACTTAACCGTCTCCATTTTTCTTCTGCAGTGAGAAAGATATGTACCAAAGAAAGGCTGCTGCTTCTCCTTATGTTTTGGGATGAATATATGTGGAGCAGAGTCATAGTTAAGGGGGCAGCTCCCACAGCCTAAATACAAAATAAACAGGAAATAAACCTTTACAAACCTTTGTTGCTGGGTTTCAGAAGCTGTTAGTTATTGCAGCATAATGTGTAGTAAATACTGTCTTACACATTTAGCAAAATGCTAAACATAGTAAAAAAAAAATTTCATCTCGGGCACTTCTAATAGCCAAAATCCTTCTCAAGCCAGATTTCTTTTTCTTTTTACTACAAACATACTTTGCCATTTTGTGGAACTTGCTCCTTTAAAAATTAGTACTTACAACACATAAGCTAAGACTTTATTTTTATATCTACCTTGTTGGTATCATATATTATGCTGGGTCCTTACAAATGTATTCCAAGTTGTCAATATAATAGTATAATGAGATATTATGCTGGGGCTCTGAGGACGACACTGCGGGTTGAGGATTGACATTACACAGGCCACAAAGACACAGTATTGCAACCTGTGCCATGGCCCCCATCCATGCACATTTTTTTTTAAATCACTTCTTAATCATCTTTCAAATTAAATGATTTTGAAAAGGCAGAAAGAACAGGTTTGAGAGATGTACAATTCAACAGAGAAGACACAGTTCCACAACCAAAGCCCCCACATCCTTCCCCAGAGTTCCACTTGAAGGATAAATTGATCGTTAATGGTTTTTCTCAGTGACAGCCTCCTGGAGGTATACTGCCTCTTCTCCTCTTACCTCAGACACTGAGTCTTTTCTACTGTCTGGTGTAACTATGCAGATTTCAAGGACCTGATAGAGATAACTACAGACAAAAATTTTAGTAGGATGGGATCTCCTTTTAACATCTGCATTTCTGTTACTTCAATTAACAAAAGTACTCTTTTTTTTTTAGATAAATTGAAAAATGCATTAAGCTTTAAAAATTAAAACATGCCATAATGCGTTTCTCTGAGTGTGGTTTATAGATCAATTAAAAATTGGCATACACTTAACAGTTACACTACAGGATTGGTCTACATGTTTAAATTAATAGCTTCATTTATTAGGTCATTTATTCAGTAGCTTCTATGTACTAGACTGGGCCTTTGGATCCAGTGAATCCCACAGTCAAGATCTACCCTCACATCACTTACATCCTATATGGAAGACAGACAATGGACAGGTTAGAAAAGGGGCACTCAAAACTATTAAATATTAGGGTGCAGCCTATGAAGGATGTCATCAGGGCTAAGAAGACAGAGTTGCCTACTTTGGATCAAGTGGCCTTTTGATGAAGTAATAATTAAGTTGAAACTTAAAGGATGAGAAGGAGTCAGCCAAGCAAAGAACTAGTGAAAGACCACCTTAGAGGGGAGAGTGAGGGAAAAGTGTGGGGCCAAGGAAGGAACAGCAAGATCAGAAAGAAGGCCACTGGGCTGAAGTGTAATGAACAAGGATGAGAGTGATCAGAGGCAGTGAAGAGATGGAGGAGAAAGTGGAGTTTGTCTCAGGTAGAATCTTGAAGAATTAGGAGCTTGGTATTTTTCAGGGCAAAAGAAAGCCATCAGAGAGATTTTATGACTTATGATTTAGGAAGTTCATCTCAGATGTTGTATAGCAAAATGAACTGAGAGAGGGTAGGTATGGAAATTTCTGGTTTACCTACGCATATTGTCGATGTTGATCACACAGTTTCTGTATACCTCAGAAGCAATGAAAATAACTTATTCTGTAATGACTAATAGGAAAGACAGAAAAGGGGAGATTTCAGTTAGGAAATTATTAAAGGAATATAGTTAATAGGTGAGAATAACTTAGGCCAGATGGAGAGAGTTAAGCACATCTGAGGTATGTTGTGGAACTACAGTCCACAGAATTTGGTGATGGGTTGGATGCGGAGTATGGTACAAGAGCACTGAAGAGTGGTTAGCAGTTTTCTAATTGTAGATGTTAAAGTTTTTTTGTTTTGTTTTGTTTTTTTTTTCAGATGGAAAAAAACCTGGGCAAAAAAAAAAAAAAGCACAGGGTAAAAAGAATCACAACTTCCATTCTGGACACTGAAGGTATTTGAAGAACAGATACACAGAGATATCAATTGTGGGGTCCAAAAAGTTTAAGCCCTGGCTCGAGAAATAAACCTGAAGAACTGATCATTTAGATAAGGGGTTAGCCCACCACTGCATGTGGGCCAGATCTAGCCACTATCTGTTTTGCAGGGCCCCACAAACTATGAAAGCTTTTTCATATTTATTTAGTTTTAAATACATATATATTATTTAAATTCAATTAAGTAACATATAATGTAGTATTAGTTTCAGAGATAGAGTTCAGTGATTCATCAGTCTTATATAACACGCAGTGCTTATCACATCAGGTGCCCTCCTTAATATCCATCACCCAATTACCCCATCCCCCCACCCGCCTCCCCTCCAGCAACCCTCAGTTTGTTTCCTGTGATTAAGAGTCTCTTATGGCTTATCTCCCTCTCATTTCATCTTGTTTTATATTTTTTCCTCTCTTCTGCTATGATCCTCTACTTTGTTTCTCAAAATTCACGTAAGAGTGAGATCATGTGATAATTGTCTTTCTCTGACTTACTTCGCTTAGCTGTTTTTTCATATTTAAATTGTTGGGAAAAAATCAACACAAGAAGACTATTTTATGACACATGAAAATTATAGGAAACTCAATTTGTAGTGTCCATAAATAAAGCTTTATTGGAACATAGCCACATTCATTCATTTTTGTATTATCTATGGCTGCTTTCATGCTATGACCGCAGAGTTAAGTAATTGTGACAGAGACCATATGGCCTGCAAAACCAAAAACATACAGTATCTGCTTATTTACAGAAAATGTTTGCCTACCATTAATTTAGATATTAAACCTATGGGATTGGATGGTGGAAATCCTAGAAAGTTTTGCTTTGCCTTTGCATCCAGGTACCCAGATGTCCTGGAAGAATGTGGGAACCTGGAAGGAGGACCATCTATTCACTTGCCTGCTGTGAGTTCCACTTGTGGACTCTCTAAGGATGAAATAACATCAGAAGGGAATGATGAATTAGAAGAGCCAGACAGAGTTCCTGCATTGCAAGCTCCAAATTAACTGTACAGTGAACAGATTTGCAAAGTTAAAAAAAACACATGGGAAAAGGGCCTTCTGTTTATTTTTTCTCCTTATTAATTCACTACAACCACCATCAAGTGTCCCAGTTTTTGTCTGGGAAGAGAGGCTGGCAGGGCCAGTGATCAAAAAGCAGCTGGAAAACCCCAAGAAATTATGGAACCCTCATAAAAGAATCAAAGGACAATGTTTTTCAAACCACTTGAAAAACTGAAGAGTCCATTCTGGTCATGTTATTGTGTTTTTCGTGATGTGTTAACAACTGTAATGAAGGACGTCAGCAGTTGTGGACTGGAGTGGAATGTTGGCAATGAAATTCCAGGCTCCTAAATGACAGGATTCACAGGATCTTTTAGGGAAGCCCATGATTAGCATGAAAATAGTGCCCATGATATATCTTAAGAATGAACCTAGATGAGTAATTGTTCAGAAGAACTTCAAACAAATGAATGTTTATAATAAAGTATAAAACATATTGCTCATTAAATGTATTTATACTTATCTTCTACTTGATCTGCACAAGTTGTCAGTATTTATTATGTAGTTTCTGTATATCTCAGAAACAATGATAATATCTCTTTCTGGAAAGATTTAACTAATTGAAGAAAGAAAAGAGGATGTTTCAGTTGTTTACCTCAGGAGTGAAATTTGAGAGTGAATGTCAAAGAAACCACTAAATCTTAAAAAACAAAACAAAAACCTTTTCAGTTCAATAAATCCAGCAAGCATTTGAGCATAGGTGGTATTTTATTAATGTTTTTGAAATACTGGTTGTGATGCGAGGAAGCTAGAAGATGCCACATCCACTCATTCTTTTTTTTTTTTTTTCCCCCTAGAATTTTACTGCTTCTAATTGTGGTGAACCAGCCACATTCTACCAGTCATGCTTGCTTACAATGACATATCAGCTTTTCCATTTCCTGGTCACTTAAAAGTTATCCATCTATTCGTTTATCTCTGATATTGTCAAAAACTACAGTGAGGAAAGATATTATCCAAGCCATTATATGTTGAACTACTACTTTTAAAAAATGACATTTATGTATAAATATTTCCAGGTGTAGAACTAAGTGCATGTATTAAACTTTCTGGAAACTCTCTTCTAGAAAATTTTATCCTAAAATAGACTCATAAAATTATTTTGTTATAATACACATCATAATGTAAAACCTTCCTATCTGTGCATAAGTGCACACACACACATGCCCACCATTCTGTACATTTCCTAAGGTGGTGACTAATCAGTAAATGTTGGACAAAAGGAATAGAGACACATGCATAAATATATGGTAGCTATGATCTGGACCAATGTAACATTCCAGTGGTCATGACCATACCTTATTCGATTTAGAGGGCACCAGCGTTGTTAGCAGAGCACCTTGCATATACCAAGTACCCAATAAATGTTGACCTAACGTGGAATAAAATCAGTATTGTCCTTTTCTTTTTCAATAATGAAGGGCATGGCATAGCTTTCAACTGATACTAGGTGGTTTTCAGATGAAAATAATAGCATTTTATAGTTTACAAAGTGTTCTTATATACAATTTTTCATTTAATCCTTTTGTAGCCCATGAACTAGATATTCTCACTCACAATTTAAAATAAGAAAATTAAGCACAGAGAAGTTATAAGACTTGCTCAAGGTCATCACAAAATAAGTTGCCATGTTGGGAAGCAAACCAAAACCTGATCTCTTAGCACCATATAATTTCTGTGTAGCCTTCACAAGCCAAAAGTCTGTCATTTACAAGTGGGGCTGCTGATGGACAATTCGTATCATCACCATTTTAGATCAGCATTTACAGGATCTACAACCTATGAAACCACCTTCTCTTTTCTTTATAAACTTAAGAGCTGGGCATTTGTCTTGTGAACATTCACTGAAATAAGAAACATTTTCTGCATTATGTCTTGTGATGTCAGGCTTCGATTCTTGGCCTTGCTGACTGCTTACTAAGACTTTCATTCTATCAAACTCAAAGAACCTCCCAAGTCCCAAAACATCTTAAGTTTCACCCTTCCCATCTTCACCCTTCCCATCTTGTGTAGAGGTTGTCTGAAATTCCAACTTATTCCACTGAAAGTTTTAATAAACGATTGTTTGCATTGATAATCTGCCAGTCACTTATCCTCCTTTCTTCTTCTTCTTCTTTTTTTTTTTTTTTTTTTTCCCATGAGCTCCTTTAGAAAAAACCTCCTTTGATTAGTAAGAGAGGATTATTTTTCCATTTTGGTTTTGGTGTTTCATTGGATTTTGTTATGTCTTTTTTGATGTCAAGTTTCAGTATCAGTCCTGTAAAAGTTAAGACTAAAAAGGCATGCACATACAAATATATAACCCCATACTTCCAAAGCTACAATTAACAAAACAACTTTTGGAAAGGAAGAAGGTAGAAAAGGTCTTGGTAAACTTGGTAAAATGTATGTTTTGAGGGGTTTGAAGACCTAGATTTGAGGCCTCTGCTGTGGCACTTTCTGTCACTTTCTTTTGACCCAAGCCACATCACCCAACATAGCTCCATCTGTTTTTTTATCCTAGGCTATGGGCATGATGAGGACCACTTGAGAAGTTTTTAGGGTCTTGAGAAGCCAGATAGAAGCACAGTTTAAATTCTGGGGCACTTTATAATTGCCACGTAGCATTATGCATGCAAACATAAAAATGGATCATTAAATGTCATTAAAGAGAAAAGCAAATGTCCGGGGTTCATCTCTGTTCCACTGTTGCTAGGGAAAGGGGCTCTTTGTCCCTTTAAGAGCTCTCAGACGCATTTCCAATTACATCCTAAAAGCCTTCCTGGTTGTGTAGTTTAGGTGCATCCGGTAGCCCAGCCGTGTTCCGATCTTCCTGGCAGATGTCATAATTTACTGTCACCCTCCTGCAGGAATGCAGTGCAAGGGGCCCCCATGCTGGCTCTGTGATCCATTGCCTGACAAGTCCTGGGTGTCAACCTTAGGCAGGCCCAGCGGAGGTGGAACACCATTTACCTGATAGTGCCTGTGATAAAGTGGGCAATTAGATGCACTTGGAAAATCCTGGCTGGAACCTGGCTGGCATTTAAGAAACATTACAGCCAAATCAGGCTTCATAAAAATTAATGGGGAAAAATTAAGTCTTTCAAGAACTACCTTGGTCTCTAAGGAAGTCAGGGAACAGAGAATTCTATAGCTTTATCTCTTTGTGTGTCTCACCCACCTTCCCACTCTATTTCCCCCAGACAGGGTTATATATTCTCATTGGAGATGGGAGAACAGGGGAGAGAAATGAGAGTTAAGGTTTCAAGTTTTTGATCTCAGAGCCATGGTGTTTCTTTACTCTTCAGTCCCTTATTTTCCTCTCCCTGCCACAGTCACAGTGCTAGGTTTTAATCTGGCACATTTGCTTACATTTTGTCTCTCACTGGAGTTTCTTGAGTTTGGTGCCAGCTTGAGAGCGTGATTTGTTTGACATGTATTCAACGGCCCCCTCTTCATTTCCTCCTAACTGGATAGCTTGAGCTTGTCAGTGATTAATGAGTCTGGAAGGTGAGCGACAATTATCTTAAAGGGCTCTCAAAAGTCTGTTTCAAGAGGCTAGCCAAAATCTCCCGCTGCATTAACTCCAGTTAGATTTCCTGTTGATAAGAGCCCATGGAAAATAACTGCTCGCCCCCCAAGCTACCATTAGCAAAACTCTGTTTATCAGCCAACATTGTGCATGTTCTCTCTGTTGGCCTGTGCATTTGCCATTTCCCTTGAGGCTGATAAAGATTTTACCTATGAGAAGTAGGAAGTACATCATGAGGCTGGTCCAATACTGGGCCTCATTTGGAGTGGAGGCTTTCTGAAGTTGAAAAGTCAGGAATGATCTGGAAAATGTGCTTACAGACAGTGGAACAGGAAAACAATTCCCTCCCCAAGGCTAGTTCCTCCTCTTCTGTTGGGTGGAAAAGGTGGGAGGAAGGGACAGGGTGTTCTCTGTGTGACTGGAATTCCCCTCTAGAGTCATAGGGGATGAGCAAGCCTTTGGTTTTCATTTTCTATAATTTCTTTTGCACCTACAATAATATGCTTGCAGAGAGGAGACAGAGGTGTCCACATGAAGTTTTTTTTCCTTTCCAAGTAATGATGAGCTCTACACCAAGCTGAAAACAACTAAGGGTTGCTGGTGGCTGGATGGTGGGGTCTGTTTGGGTCTGGCCTGATTGTAAGGAGACGAGAAAGACATTCAGCATGTACCCTGGTCCCAGCTGCTTCACTGGGGTGGAAAAACAATGATTGGGTCTGCTCACCAAAGTTTTGAGAGGACATTTGAGATTCCAGGCCAATGCAGTCACAATCTCTTTAATGAATAAATAAGCTTGTTTTAGGTTGTTGGAAGTTCAGGAGTGGGAATCTAAAGAGAAAAGCAAATGCTTCTAGACCCCAAAAGAATTCTAGAGACTGAAATGATAGAGTGCCCTTCACCAATAGGTACACTGGTCCCTCATGTCATTCAATGGTACTGCCAGAATAGATCCAAATTACATTTTCATTATGAAACCACTTCATATTGGGCTTGAAGCCTACTCAACATCTTTGTAGAGTACCCTTGAATGAGGGGTCTAATAAGGCAGTGTTAAAGGAAGTGAAGTGTGTGTGTGTGTGTATGTGTGTGTGTGTATAAAATGCTCCCCAGGAGACTTGGATTTTTAAAAACTCTGTTTCTGCATGGATATTTAGTTGAATATACATGGGGCGCCTGGGTGGCTCAGTGGGTTAAGCCTCTGCCTTCGGCTCAGGTCATGATCCCAGGGTACTGGGATCGAGCCCCGCATCAGGCCCTCTGCTCAGCGGGGAACCTGCTTCCTGCTCTCTCTCTGCCTGCCTCTCTGCCTACTTGTAATTTCTGTCTGTAGGGTAAATAAATAAAATCTTAAAAAAAAAATAGTTGAATATACACGTGTAGAAACAGGGTTTTCAAAAATCCACGACCCCCATGGAGCATTCCCACCTTCAAGGACTGGCACTGTAGAGAACCAGAGACTTTCAGGGTCTGAGCCACAAGACCTCCAAGGTTGCTGTGGTAAACTGTAATCGAGACCCAATTCTTTACCTCTCCCTCTAATACTGTTTGAAGCCCCTCCTGTCAAGAGGTGGGGTCAATATCCTATCCCTTGATATTCTGTTCCTGTTACTTTCCTGGTCCAGCTGTGGAGGTTATGCTGTGCCAGTTCTGTCTAAACCCTAAGTGCCTTGTGTGTTTCCTTTTGCTCCCTCGGCACTCTTCTATCACAGCCATGACAACATCCCTTGACTAACTTACTGGAAGTTGAGACAGGAGGGACAGAGCCATGTTAACACAATTGTCCTGACTGAGAGCACCTTAAGTTAGCCAACAGCTAACTGACCTCTGGAAATGTGGATGAACCCACCTGAGCCCAGCCTCAGTAAATCTGTTTTGAGTCAGAGTTTGGGGTGGTTTGTTATACAACATGACTGCAGCAATAAATAGCTGATTCAGCTGCCCTCTATTTAATGTTTTATTTCCATGTCTCTGTTCCTTGGTCACCCATTCAGATCTTTGCTAGTGAGCCAATCTGATGTCTTCTTTTACCTTACCGGATTTTTTATTCCTCCCTTTTGCTTTACCTTTATTCTCTCTTGCCTCACACCTACCTTATCTTATCAACTGTTTGTTTTACTACAGTATTTTTTTAAAGATTTTATTTATTTGACAGAGATCACAAGTAGGCAGAGAGGCAGGCAGAGAGAGAGAGGAAGGGAAGCAGGCTCCCCGCTGAGTGGAGAGCCCAATGTGGGGCTCGATCCCAGGACCCTAAGATCATGACCTGAGCCAAAGGCAGAGGCTTTAATCCACTGAGCCACCCAGGTGCCCCTCTACAGTATTTTTTTAAAAGATTTATTTTTAGGGAGAGAGAGAAAGTGTGAGTGAGCATGCATATGAGCAGTGGGCAGGGGAGAGGGAGAAAAATCATAAGCAGACTCCCTGCCCCCACACAGGGCTCAATTCCATGACCCCAAGGTCATCATCTGACCTTGAAGAGTCAGACACTCAAACAAAGGAGCCACCATGTGCCCCCTACAGTATTTTTAATCAGCAGCAGGGAACCCTGGCATTAGTAGGAAAATTTTCTCAGTTCTTCACAAGTATCTTCCCTATTTCGGGTTCTTTCTATCACTTAATAAAAGGAAAATAAACAAATAAATCTATGACATATCAGCTGATACTTAGTGCTTTGGAGAAAAATTAAGCAGCATAAGCATATTACTGAGTGCTGAGGGGAAGAGGACTGGCTGAGGGAAAAACGCTACTATTTTAGAAGACTCATTAGACAAGGCTTCTCTGAGAAGCAGACACTTGAACAAATTCTGGGTGAATTTAATTTCTCTGGATCATGTTAGAGAGGGATAAGGGACACAAAGACATCACTTCCCCAGTTACCCACTTCGAGGACTGATAAGGAGACTTAGGAAAAGTCACCATGGCTTACCCAATAAAGTACTATTCATTCCCCGTCACTGTGGGAAGGAGACAGCATTTGAGGGCCTGAAGCCCTTCACATGCTAAATCCTTCTGATACCAGACCTATAATAAACACCTGTTGGGCTTGGAGTCAAGAACTAGATTCTCACATCTGCACTGCCATAAGGAAATCATGGGACTTTGGCAAAGTCATTTGTTTTCTCTGGGCAGGATTTTTTTCTCATTTGTCAAGTATGGGGTTGAATTCGATGCACTCTAAGGAAACCAGCAGGTCTAACATCCCTTAGTTTTATGAGATTGTACAGCTGGTGCTGCACTACCCTTTGCAGGGAAAAGAAAAGAAGAAATAACGATAACAATAATACCCTTCACATAGTCACTTGTTTTTGTTTGTTTGTTTGTTTGTTTTAAGATTTTATTTAATTATTTGACAGACAGAAATCACAAGCAGGCAGAGAGGCAGGCGGGGGAGGCTGGAGGCAGGCTTCCTGCTGAGCAGAGAGCCCGATGCGGGGCTTGATCCCAGGACCCTGGGATCATGACCTGAGCTGAAAGCAGAGGCTTAACCTGCTAAGCCACCAAGGTGCCCCTCACATAATCACTTATAATCTTATTGAATTTCTTAAGATGAAAGAGTAATGCAAGGTGGTAGAAAAGAGTGCAGGCTATAGGACCCTGAACAATGCCTTTGCTCTCCCCCGCCAAGTCCTCCTACCCTCTGCTGAAATCCAAAAGTTGCCAGTCTGCTTTTTTTCACGAATGATCCTAAATCTAAAGGGCTTTGATCTTTGGGGTATCTGCCAAGTCCCACTCCATGGTATAGGACTTGGACATCCAGGTTGCTACACTGTCCCCGGTTTGGGCTCTAGAGTGTCCCTGGATGATCGGGACACTGCTAGTGGTAATCTGGAACAGGAGAGCACCCACAGTGATCTTCCATTCATTCTCTGCCAAACCAGGGTCTCACTGTAATGTGCCTGTGGTCAAGAAAAATCACGGCAAGGCTCGCCTTGTGCATGTGCCACAAAATGGTACTGTGGTGGTTGTAGAGCAGGGCAGCCGCCATCTCTCAACAATCCTGGACTGGCAGAGCTCTTAACATGGACGATGACCATGTACATGACAAAAACAGCACAAGCTTAGCAAAGGCTCACATGACGTGTGAGCAGAGGAGAGGGCTGGCTGGCAAGGAGGAGAGAGGCCAGGAAGGGGAAGAATGCCTAAGCCAGAAAGAGGCTGGCTTCTAGAGGAAGTGATGGTAGCCAAAACCCGCCTGCTTGGGTCTGGCTCAGCATACTCCCTCAATTCTTGACGTCATTGCTGTCAAGGTTAGAGCATGTTGAAGGGCTGGAACTGCACCGAAAAACCAGGGAGGGAGAGGAAGCGGGACTGCAGCAGCAAGGGAGGGGCCCTCGGTCTTCCTGCATGGCTATTCTCACATGGTGAGGACAAGGGAATGAGGAGACATCACTTCGCAAAGAAAAATTGTTAAAAGAAACAAAACATAACCATTAATATGTACACACACAGATACAGACCACACACACACACACACACACACACACACACAGAGAAGACAGTACTGACTGTAAGGAATAAATGATTCTGTGCTCATCCGGCTGCCCAAGAGGGCTGGTTCCTTGAACTCTTGACTGCCCACTGCCTTTCCATTTTTCCTTTTTTGATTATCCTGAAAATTTCTGTAAGCTGCTTATCACTTTTTGTAATTTCATATCATTCAGTGGTTGGAAATGGGAGTCCTGGAGTTGTACATCATGAGACCAAACCCAGGTCCCACCACTTCCTAATTTTGGTCTGGGTACTTTATCTCCTTATTCCTTAATTTTACCATCTATCAAATGGAAATAATAACAACTTAGAGCTCATAAAATTGTTATGAAGATTATATAAAATAATGCATGTAGGGCACCATATAAAAAATCAATGTCTTAATTATTTATTTTAAGTTTTTTCAACTGAAATAAAATTGAGAGATTTCTAGAGATGTAATAACATGCAAGAAAAACTGGGCAGAGGGGCACCTGAGTGGCTCAGTGGGTTAAAGCCTCTGCCTTCGGCTCAGGTCATGATCCCAGGGTCCTGGGATCGAGCCCCGCATCGGGCTCTCTGCTCAGTGGGGAGCCTGCTTCCACCTCTCTCTCTCTGCCTGCCTCTCAGCCTACTCGTGATCTCTGTCTGTCAAATAAATAAATAAAATCTTAAAAAAAAAAAACTGGGCAGAAGTTTGGAGATCTTTAAAAAGGCATATGCAAAGCCATTCCTTATTTATAAAAATAACTAAGGAGGAAGACTTAAATGTGTAAAAAATTCAAATAAGACAAATATTCAAAAAATAATAAATACAATGAAACAGATATTGATTCAATAGATAATGGTGGATCCTTTTTCAGAATGGTTAACAAGAAAACACAATTTATTGAAAACACGTTTTAAGGGAGATAAGAGAATCCCCACATTCTTTGATTTAGCACTTTAGACAGCAGTCATTTAGTTCAATCTGTTATTATTGGAATCTTTTTTATAATCTTTCTGAAAGCTTAATCAGTCAGTGGGTGATTATTTCATGTGATTCACAGTTCATTCACTAATGAAGCATTGATCTATTCCATTGCTAAAGAACTAGAAAGGGAAAGATGGGCAAAAAACTACCTGGAGAAATATTTATGGCAAGAGGACAAAAGATTAATAATGTTAACTTATGAAGAACATAACTATAGCACTTCCGTTTCTAACATGAAGTTAAGGTTATACTCAGATCAGTCCTTCTAATAAATACTATAAAAGTGTGAAAGAACTGATAATATAAAGGAAACAATTATCAGGCCAAAGTTGTAGGAAAGATGTAACTCAAAAGAAAAGCAAAGTTTGATTTTACGCTGAAGGCAATTGCCAAAACTGACAAATGGTGAACTTGCATTTCGAGAACTACAGGCTCGAAGGAAAGGAGGGGAAAGAAATCAAACTCAGACCCTTCAAAGGTTGTGGAGTCATCAGCTTCAGTTAGGAATCTGAGGAACGCAGTAGCATAAAACAGTAAAGCAAAAATAAGGTGGTTCTTGCAATTCCCGGGTACCCCCTTATGAAAAAAAAATACACCATATGAAGGTAAGCTAAGTTAAGTAGTACTAGCTTTGGTAATATCAATAAGGCAGATGGGAGAAGTAATACAAATCCTTCCTGGAGAAAGATGTCATCATCATAAGCCTCAAGATGCTTCTACAAAAATAATTTTCAAATAAAATGAGAACCACAAAGTCAAAGATTTCTGAGCATCCAAGGAAACCAGGAATCAGAAGCAAGAACTAGCAGAAATTAAAAAAGAAAAAAATAGAAAAAGAAAAAAAATGACACAAATGTTACTGGAATTACTAGAAACAGATTACAAAAAAAAATTACATTTCCTTGGTTAAAGAAGTAAATGTTTGAAAATATCTGCAAGAGATAGAAAATTTTAAGAAGTGATGTAGCATAATTTTAAAATTAACATTTCTAGAATTTAAAAATATAATAGACAATTAGTTAAAAGTATGGATTTAAAAACAGATTAGATGTAATCTAGGAGAGAATTAGAACCAGAAGAAACTTTGGAAGAAATTCTCCAGGATGGAGCATTAAGAGACAGCAGATGAAATACAGAAGGGAAGCCAAAGAGGCAAGACAGACACTGAGAAGGTCTACCACTGGAGTTCTTCAAGTTGAAAATGAATGGGAATATGAGAAAGCAATAATATTTGAATAGATGATAAAACTAGGAATTTTCCCAAGCTGGTGATAGTTGAAATTTAGAGATCAGAGAAACCTAGCAATTCTACAGCAAGGTAAATAAAAAGACATTTACATTTCATCATATCAAAATGGAAATAAAAATCTTAAAAATAGACAACAGAAAATATTACCTTTAAAGAAAGGACTGAGAGTTGAATTCACAGAGACAGTAAAAGCCAATAGCAATGGAATGATGTCTTTAATGTGCAAGAAGGTAACTGTTAACCTAAAAATCTATATAGGGTAAAAATACCTTCCATATGAGGAAGAAATTAAGATAACTCAGACAAGCAAAAACTCAGACCATTTGCCACTAGCAAACCCACAGTAAAGGAACTATTAATGAATGTTCTTGAGCAAAAGCTTAGCTGAACCTAGAGACATCTAAAGTACATGAGGCAATGAGGGTCTGAGAACATACTAAATATGTGGATAAAACTAACAAAATATATAAGCAACAATAATAAGACAGTAATGAGGTATTAAATATTAAATAGAATTAAAATACAAAATAGCATTGACAGATTATCTTGGAATGAGGTAAAAGGAAGATAAAATATCTTAAAGGCCTTGTATTTTTTTTTAAGGCCTTGTATTTTTTAGGCCATAACAGAAGTATTGACTAATTTTACACTTTTATGACTATTCATATTTTAATTTCTAGGGTATCATTTCCAAATTAGTTTAAGGAAAAATAAAATTAAAAATAAGCCAAAAGATTACAAGCAGGGAAAGAAATGAAACAGAACAAGTAGGGAAAAAAGAAAATTAAGATGGGATATTCTAAACACAAGTATGTCAATAATTATTTAAGCATAAACAGCTAATTAAACAATCAAAAGAACATTAACTTGGGTTAAAGGGAATCCCAATGAAACCTGGTGCATAGCATAATTCCCAGAGGAAAAGCATCTGCACCAGAGATCACACCTAAAGTTGTACAGTGCGCATCCTATGTGGTCCTAGACCCAACAGTAGAAGAGATGAAAGTAAAAGGATGAAAAACTATATGTTATGTAAGTAAGAAGCAAAAGATAGCTGATGTAGCTATTTCAATATTAAATAATAGATTTAAGGCAAAAATTATAATTAGATCATACTTCATAACAAGCTCAACTTATAGGAAGATGTAAATATTTTGCATATCCATGTACTTGATGATAAAGATTCAAAATACATAAATCAGAAACTGCTGGGATTATAAGAAGACATAGACAATAAGAGAATGCAAAGAAGATCCAGAAAAAATGACGGTCATGTAGACTTGACCATACCTCTCTCGCAGGAACTCGAAGAACAAGTCACCCCAAAATAACATGCTCAGGATTTTATCATCTCTCTCTCAAAAATGGACAGAAATACAGGCAGAAAAAAAGTCAATAAAGAATAGAGGCTGAAAATTAACGAACAAGGCATTCATTACAAGGAGTAAATAAACTTTCACAAAGTAGTAGAAAGCAGTAAAAATGAAAACAGGAAGGAGGAAATCAACACTGCTAAAATTTTGCTCCTTTAAAAGACAAAATGTAAGAACATCTGGCAAATTAGAAGAGAACAAAGGAAAGAAGTTGCCGTCACTGACATAGTGAAAGAGTAACAAGGCTCTGCACACATGATATAAACAAACTATTAAGAAATCATGAACACTTTTTAAAAAGGAAATTACGAACATTCTTGTCAATGAAACGGAAATTTTTATTTCAACTTTTTTTAGAGAGAGAGAGAATGAGCACACGTACATGCAAGAGCAGTGGTGGGGGTGGGGGGTGGGCGGTCGGAGGCTGGAGGGACAGAGAGAGAATCTTAAGCAGTCTCCATGCCCAACATGGAGCCCAACTGGGGACTCGATCTCACAACCCTGAGATCACGACCTGAGCCAAAATCAAGAGTCAAATGCTTATCCAACTGTGCCACCCAGGTGCCCCTGAAATAGAAATTTTAAATAAAAATTCAAAAATATCTCAAGAAAAGATATAATGGAGAAATTAAAATCTCTCAAGAACAAATACAAAACCTTACTCATTTCACAACATGTATATACTCTTAATGGAAACTGAGAGTAGTTTAAATTTTAGAAGCAATTGTGAAAAGTCTTAAAATTTTTCATATGCTTTTATCTTGTAGTCTCAATTCTTGAAAATTTCCCTAAGAAACTGTGCCTAAATGCACAACCTTGTGGCACATAATCCAGAGTTATTTATACAAAAAAAAAAAAGAAAAAAGAAAAAAGAAAGGAAGGAAGGAAGGAAGAAAGAAAGAAAAAAAGAAAGAAAGTAAGTTGAACCAAATCTAACATGAAACTACTGTTGAACATCTAAGGAGAGAGTAAAATGAGCCAAAAATAACGTTTTTTCCAGAGTTTTTCCCTTTGTATTTTATTTGAGCATACACTACAAATGTCCCCCAACAGAGGCATTAGTTCAATAAATTATGGTATCATAGTATGAAATGCAGCAAAGTTTTTAGAAATGATTGTGCTGAGGTAAATGTATTGGAATGAAAAGTGTTTTACAATACTTTGTTATTTATATATATTTTAAAACAAAGGAGGGGGAGGGCTTATAAAACACTATATACAGTATGCCACCATTTAGAAAAACAGATGTTCTGTGATGATATGGAGACACATTTCTATAAATAGAGAGTGAGATCTAAGCAGATAAACAACAACAATAACAAAAGAATATTTCTGGGTCATAGGTAATTTTTACTTTTCTCATTGGCTACAGCAAATCACAAGGCCAGCCTGGATTCAAAGGATAGGACAACAAATCCCGTCTTCTGACAGGAGGAAAAGGTATAGATCAAAAAGGTAGTAGAGAATTGAAGCCTCTTTTCCAATACTCAGGAATAAACTTGAGCCTGTTGTAGCATTTCTCTTGGAAGCTATTTAAGAGAGTTCATTCATTCATTCATTCATTCATTCATTTACTTATTTATTTGACACAGAGAGAGAGCTAATGAGAGAGAGCACAAGCAGGGGGAGCAGCAGGCAGAGGCAGAGGGAGAAGCAGGCTCCCTGCTGAGCAGTGAACCCAATGTGGAACTCCATCCCAGGACCCTGGGATCATGTCCTTAGCCCTGAGCCGAAGGCAAATGCTTAACCAACTGAGCCACCCAGGAGCCCTATTTAAGTTAGTTTAAACACTGATAAAAAGAAATTGTTCCGGCCATGAATCTATTTTACCACAGAGAGGCTTCTTTAGCCCTGAGATCTGGCTCCTAATGAGATTCAGAGAAGATCAACATGTTGATAGCTAATTTTTTTAATTATTAAAATGGTATGAGTCTCTTAATAAGAAAATTTTTAATAAAGTTAGTCATAGTCACCGATCTGTCATTGCTGTTAGTGCCTATCAACTCTTAAGTTCACAATGATCACACTTAAAGTGTTTCTTCAAATTATTATAATTACTATAACATTCTGTAATGCCTTTTAAGTTCCTGATGTATATTCCTTTATCAACTGATTTTTAAAAGGAATTCATGAAATGAATTGTTTATAATGTGACATTAAATCCAGCTACATGAAAAGTTCCTGAGATGTGGCTTAAAGTCATTGCTTAAATTTTTTGTTAAGATTTATAATTTTATTTATTTATTTTCATTAACATATAATGTATTATTTGTTTCAGGGGTACAGGTCTGTGATTCATCAGTCTTACACAATTCACAGCACTCACCCAGGACATACCCTTTTCAATGTCCATCTCCCAGCCACCCTATTCCTCCCAACCCCTGCCCTCCAGCAACCCTCAGATGCTAAATAATTTTTAAATGAAGCTCTGACATTCACTAAAATTTTCTGTCTAAAAACAAGACACACATGAAAGAAGAAGAGATTTGAGTCTCTGAATCTACAGTGTCAGAATTATATACACAGTTTTGAAATTAAAGGTATGGTATTTATTGTTATATAGAACTGAAATATTTTGCAGAAGAGAGAAATATTCTTTTACCTGTTTCATATTTGTCAATTGCAATGTATTTTATGTCCTTATATCATCTTGTTGGGGTCAACTTCAAGGCCCCAAGTTTTATATGCATTGTGTCTTATACACAATTACTATCCAGAGAAAAGAACTGAGGTTGTATCTAGAATTGTCTGGGTAGTTACAGAGAGAGAGAGAGAGAGAGGAAAAAAATCAGTATTAGTTATAGGCTCTACTCTAGAACAAAAAAATCAAGAATCTGGGGACTGGCATGACCTCAGGGTCCTAGGATCGAGTCCCACATCAGGCTCTCTGCTAGGCAGGGAGCCTGCTTCCTCCTCTCTCTCTCTCTACTTGTGATCTCTCTCTGTCAAATAAATAAAATCTTTAAAAAAAAAATCTGGGGACTGGGGCTCAGCCAGTCATATTTTTTTTTTAAAGATTTTATTTATTTTTTTGTCAGAGAGAGAGAGAGCGTGAGAGTGAGCACAGGCAGATAGAGTGGCAGGCAGAGGCAGAGCGAGAAGCAGGCTCCCTGCTGAGCAAGGAGCCCGATGTGGGACTCGATCCCAGGACTTTGGGATCCTGACCTGAGCCGAAGGCAGCCGCTTAACCAACTGAGCCACCCAGGCGTCCCAGCCAGTCATATTTTTTAAAAGCCCTTTCAACAATGACTCTCAATATGCAGTCCCAGTTTGAGATCTACTAGTTTAGGCGACTGTGAAAACCTGAAGGTTCTAGACAGTTGACTGACCTCAGCACTGATGAATTGGGGTCTTGGATACCCTTAGATAGCACTCAATGATCTTAGAGAGCTTTGTAAGTTCCTTTGATTGAATGAGAGGGAATTACAAGACCAGTAAGGGAAAAGGGACTAGACTAGGATAAGCTGATGAGGCTCAATGTCCCAGTAAATCAAGTCAGGGTTCAGAGAGAAACCCAACTTTATAGGGAAACAGGATTAATACGAGCAAAACCAAGAATTATCTGTTGTAATGCTTAAAATGGAGTTTCTTATTTCAGCAGGCAGGATTATTGCCACTCTGGGGACTCATGAACACAAGTCCATCTGTGCTCAATGCAACTCCGTTCCAAGTTCCACTGGATTTGGGACTCATACTACTGGTATATCTTATTTATTAATTCTACAGTAACAATTGCTTTTTTAACCCATAATACTTTTGAAATTGCGGTGCGTTTTATGTCTATGAATACACTCAATGTAGCATTATTTTTCATTATGATTAAATTGATGGCCTGTCTTAAAATTTGTGACATCCTAAATTCAGGGACATATGATGTTGCCTGGGTTCTCCAGACTAGCTCAGGAACTGGACCATGGATGAAATCTGGCATCAGAGTTAGCTGTGATGACTTAGGTCAATAGAAGAAAAAGACGACCAGAACTGAAATTATGAATTAACATAAACAAGATGTTGAAGAAGACTGCTTCTGGTTCTCAAAAGCTTGTGGCTCTACTATGGGAAACAAGCTAAGAATAGCAAAGTATCAGGAGAAAGTTGTCCAGCAAATACAAGTGTTTGGTTCCTGAATCCACTTTTCCAACTGCTCACACCCTCTGTTGGTGGTCGGCAGTCAATATATCTCTGCCTCAACATGGAGTTTTGCTTATCGCTTTCAAAATCTGGAATTGGAAGGTGGAAAGTGATAGAGTTCCACGCCAAGTTCTATGGAACACACTATATGCCTTAAAAATTTAGAGGATCGAGATTGCAAAGGACTAGAGAAGGACCACTGAATTGGAGTTGGGTCTTAAAGAATTTCAATAGGTTGGGGCACCTGGGTGGTTCAGTGGGTTGAGGCCTCTGCCTTCGGCTCAGGTTATGATCCCAGAGTCCTGGGATCGAGCCCCGTGTGGGGCTCTCTGCTTAGCGGGGAGCCTGCTTCCCTTTGTCTCTGCCCGCCTCTCTGCCTGTTTGTGATCTCTGCCTGTCAAATAAATAAATGAAATATTAAAAAAAAAAATTTCAATAGGCAAAGACAGGGCTTTTCAAGAGCTAGTAAATATGAAACTCTTGAAGGGGAAAAAGAGCAAGGTGCAATCCTGACACAGTGCTTTGTCTAGAACATTTCCTGATTTAGCCCAGGAAGTCCTTATTTGGTTAATCTAGTGTTAATTGGCCAAAGCAAGAATCTACTTGCAAATGGCTGAAAATGCGACCATATGCTTCTCTCTGCTTTTCCCTCCTGACACAGAATGGGAGCCTAGGCTTCTCTGATAATGGTCGATCAGACCCAGAGATCCATGCCAACGTATCTTAAATACAGAGGCCCATTTCTCATGTTGCAAATCATGCTCCAGAAAAGAACTCCCACTGGCTTGCAGAGCAGTTCTGGCACAAACAGACCCCCGAGGACACAGAGCAGGATGAGCAGAAGGAGAGCTGTGCACATTTCCTTGTGCTTGACAGGGTGGAGAGGAGGCGCTGGTGCTATTCCCCTCAGGGGAAGAATCCCACACACTGAGTATAATTTCCAGGCATGTCGAGTAATGGGGCAAAATTAAATTGGACTCTCCTTCTATCTTAAATCTAATTAATCTTCCTCTACCATGCACTCACTCCACTAAAATACGGCATTAAAATTCCAACACTTTAGTTTGCACTTTGCAGCAGCTCTCTGGAAGTAGCAGTAATCTGATCTTCTAGCTCATGAAATCCTAATATGGGCTAACTTACAAAAGAGGAAAGACTGGTCTTCAACAAATGTATATGGAGAGTTTTAGATGCCAAGAAGTAGTATCCCAGGAATATAATAATTACTCATCATCATCATCATCATCATTAAAGTTGTTGTACTGAGACGAAGAAATCATCTACTACGTTAATTGTCGGTCGAATTACATTCTCCATGTACACACTTAAATATTTCTTAGGAATGATTTGTAGAGACAACATTGCTCAAAGCAGTCTATAGCTGTCAACAATCCATATGTAATTCTGAATTTATTCTGGCTTCTGATTTTTACGTAATTTTTTTTTTAAATCTGCTGTTGTCTTGGGGGAAAAGAGTTTGCTTCAAAATCAAGGTCAATCTTATGGAAACCAACCTTGACTCCAGCATATCTTATAGCTTCAGGACAGAAGTACACAAGATTGAGTTAGTTGAACAACGGTATGTTTTAATACTTTTTTAGAACTAAGTTCCTATTAGAATCTTGTCCTACCTCTGGAGTAAGGAAATCCCAGATAAAACTTCTCTTGTATTTACTTGTTTTGCCCTTGCCAGAACTACAAAAGGAGAAACTGTATTCTGGCAACCGCTGTCCTAAGAGGGAGACATTGCAAAATAAGCTAGCATGTTGAAACATTAGAAACAGACCACAAATATTTATGTATTATGGATTGTTTGCATGTGCATGTGCATATGTATTTTTATATTATAATGATAGCATAAGAGTCAAGATTCCTGCATATTTAAAACTTTGATTTATTTAGTTGTTACTTTGACTAGAAAGGGTGGACTACAAATAATCATCTCTTTCGCTTTAAATTGCATCATTTTATAGTTTACATATATCCTATCTGATTGACTTAATAAGGTAGAGTACATGAGCAGGTCAAGTGCAAGCTTTTCTTTTGTCCTGAAGGCTGCATGTGTGAGTGTATGGATTCTAAAAGGATTTTGTGCATAAATAATTGCAAAAAGATGACCATTGATGTCTAGGTATTTTTTGAAAGGACAGAAAATTATTTTATGCTTCTTTATATTTTTATAGTATTTATCTCATTGCCTTAATTATGAAGTATCTACAAGATGATGGAAGGAAGAAAGGAATGAATGAATGAAAAAAACATGTTCCTGTCAAATAGGGATCAGTCAGATGGTAAATATTCTAGGCTCTGCATTCCATGCAGTCTCTGTTGCATCCACTCAACTGTCAGTTTAGAGGAAAACCAGCTATAGACAGTGCATAAACAAATGATTGTGGCTATGTTCCAATAAAGATTTATTGACAAAAACAGTCTGTGGACCATAGTTTGCCAGTTCCTGAACTGAAGCATCAAGGGCAATCTTTTATTCTCAAAATAACTATTTAACTTACAGGTATTTGGAGGATTTGCAAGACTTCCTTAGAGGGTCAGCTCAGAGGAAACTATTCATGCAAATTGTTCTTCTGGTAAGCCATCGGTACATAGATAGTCTATAGGACCAGCCAGGCTTTAGTATTTTTTTTCTCCTCCCTGTCTATAAATTTCTGTTGGCTTCACTGCATTTTATGCCTTGTTCCCATTTCCAGGCTAAATGAGGGAAAGGGGATAGATGGCATAAGAGGACATTGAATGCGACTGCAGGCATCCCAAATAGTCTACTCATTAGTCACTTTGGATTTCCAGCGGGGTGAATGCAGCATTCATTAATGCCCAGAGACAGCCGGGGCAAGGTCCAGACAGTCTGCTGGCAGAAAGAAAGCTAAAGGCAAAGGAAGGCCTGTGTCGATTGTCGTCTGTAGTTATGAGCCTGAGAAATAGTAGCTATGAATCAGCCTGTCTGAGGCTCAGCTGTCTTTATTTGCAACAGTAAGGAAGATAATATTTTAAAAAGCTTTTAGGAATAAAATGAGTCTTAACCACTAGAGAGAAGAATCACAGTCTACCAGCAATATTGCTTCGGGGCCTAATGATGATTCACTGTAAAATTAGACCAATTAAGCACCCTCCCCCAATTCTGTAGTCTTGAGAGAGTTAGATAAGATCATTGGTTCGCTTTGACTCATGGAATCCTAAAATAAAAGGGATCTCAGAAATTTTCTGGTCATGGGGTTACGGGATGTTCAAAGTATAAGACGTCTCACCGGCAATCTGGTCAACACTTTTATTTACAGATGAGGAAACTGAGTTCTGGTGAAGTAAGAGATACCCAGTGATTCACAGCTAGTGAATGTAGAATTTGAACCAGTACTCTCGATAGATTGATTGGTTCATTCATTACGACAATTATTATTCATTCAACTGGTGTAGTTTACAGATTGTTTCCCAAAGTATTTTATCAGAGGACCTGTTTTGGCTTTTCATAAGGATCAGAGAAGACCAGCATTCCACAGAATCTACTTCAGGAAATACTATAATTATTACCCCACACCTTCAAACCCTTTCAACTCCTCCCACACGTCCACATTACAGGTGAGGGAACTGAGATCCAAAGAGTCTAGGTTGATGGCTCCTCTGTCTGCATATTGGAGGACATAGGGATCTTCTTAAGTCGCAAAGCCTATGCCACATCCAGACAAATAAATCACAGTCTCGAGGGGAAAAGGCACAAATGCCACACTTTTTTGAAATTTCTCAGGCCATTTCAGTAGGGAAACAAGTTTTAGGAACCACTGGGCCAGGTGATCTCTTCTTATGTTATACCTCATGCAGAAAGACTCATTATCTGCTATGGAAAAAAATGATTTGGGGACATCAGAAGAAGTGGGATAACACTTCCCTAAAGGAGGCCCCATCTCTCTCTCTCTCTCTCACACACACACACATACACCCCACAGAGTGGTTCTGAAGAACAAACAAACCAATACAGGTGAAAGTGGTCTAGGAACCCCAAAGAGTTTTATAATATAGTCTTGTTTTTAACCTTAGGAGGCATTCAAACTTCAATTAGCTGTGAATGTTTTTCTATTTACTTGGGAGAATTGTTCAGAGACCTAAGAATCAGTAAGTTTTCTAAAGAACTTGAGTTTTTAAAGTAGTTACTGAAATTTGTTAACTGATTCTCCTGCCATTTGTAACGCTGCAGCTCCATGGACACATTCCAGTGGGAGTCCAACCGTGGTACGGCCCTAGCCTGTGCGGTCTTTCGGGAAGCCTTACTACAGATGCTGTTCAAAGGCGGTGGCGGTTGTTTGGGTTCATTCATGCTTTATACAAGGTAATTTACTCATGCTTACTTGAAAATTAAAACCTAAAAACCACTTTTAGAAGAAACTGTGTTTAGGCTATATTTTATAATTTAAAGCTATATTGCAGATTACTCAAAGAAGATGCAGGAGCTGCCTCCATTACCTTGCTACTTTCACATGAAAAGCTTATCACCATATTCCAGTGAAAGACCATATATAATTTTTTCTAGAGTTTTCTTTATCACATCTACCCCTACCAGCTCATTTGGGCAGTAGATGACTTTGGTATAATAAGCCAAGTTGGAAGATTATGGTGTATCATTAAAATGTTTCCATTTTAATAAAATTCCAGATGCTTTTTTATGGTGGCTGTTTCCGATTGCAGTTCCAGTGTCTTTCAGACTTTGCTCATTTCCTTCAAGTCAAGATGAGTTCTTTATTCCTTGCTCCTCTGGGTCATTTCAGCTTCCACTATTTGCTTCTATGTTTTTGGCTCTAGCTCATCTACCCAGAGCTCACCCTCTCCTCCCCTTAGATCCTCTAGCTTTCCAGGGACAAGACAGAGCAGCAGGAGCTCTCTACTCCAGAGCTGTTTATCTAAAACCAAGGAACTGCCTTGACACAGTCAAAATGCACTCTTGTTCTGAGGGACTTGAAGCTGAGTTGTACGGTGAGCACACTATTCTTAATTAGATTTTGTTTAATTGGGGTTACTTTAAGAGCTTGCAGGAGGAGCTAAATAACTCCCACTTCTGGTCACCTCCTGGTGTATTCTCTCCTAGCAAAATAAGATCTTCTCCTGCTTCTTATTCTCATATTCACAGATCTTGCTTTCTGTAGGAAATTGTTTTGTGGGATTTAGGAAAAAAGAGCCAAGAAATGCTTGCTCTGAAAACTGAAAGACTGAGTCAGTAAACGAAGAGCTAGAGACTTGGTTTAAAAAAAAAAAAGCATTCACAATCTCTTCTATTGTAGTGACAGACTTATCAAAATAAACAGATCATGATGTTCTGCTGTGGTAGTAGAAATACCACTTGAAAATTCTGGGAAAGTGACCGCAAAGAAGAGCTTTCCCCAAGAAAAGTCACTCACACTAGGAAAGAACAGGAGAGGGAAGACATGCTGCCAGCAGGAGAAAGGAAAAGGATGGAGGATGGATATCTCCATTCCTACCTGACAAGGCCTAGTGTTTGGTTTTATGAGTCTTGAGCCGGGATTTACATTTATAAAACTTTCACACTAGTCAAAAAAGACAAGTAGTTTTAAACCTTTACTTCTTCCATTCAAGCAGCCTGACACCCTAGACCACATCTGTGGCCACTGGGTGTTTTCATCCTATGGCCAATAGATGTTGATCTTAGAAACCACGTGTTCTCAATGCTTCTACTTCTGGAGCATCATTCCTAGGCTCAGGATGACAAATAATGAATAGCCATCATATACTCCAGTGGGTGAGAATGAAAAAGGACAGGAAGGAGGGAGAGAGATTGAGATACCTCACACTAAGAAGACAGAGATAAATAAAAGAACTTGCGAGTGATGTTTCCACCACTGCAATGAAGTACCATAGGAGGGTTCTGGCTCTAACTGAACCCAGCAGGAGAAAAAAGTAAATGAAAAAAACAAGGGATGGTTCTATGACCTGCAAGTATTAGAAAACACAACATGTGTCTTCTTCAATAAGAAATGACTACTGTCTACTTATTTTCATCCATTTACGGTCACTAGGACAATAAACAAGATGTCTTTAATGTTTGGGGATTTTTTTTCTTTTTCATGAAGGTTGTAGCTTTCCCCTTACTGACTCATGCCTTTGGTTTTTCAAAACAAGAATTTCTTGGCTTTTCTTTCCTAAATCCCAGAAAAAAGAAAGAAGGAAGGAAGGAAGGAAGGAAGGAAGGAAGGAAGGGAGAAAGAAAGAAAGAAACTGAGAGACTACTAAGTGCCAAACAATCAAACAGGTGAAGATAAACTCATGAGACTTAACTTCACATGTTAACAATTCAAACACCTTTCTTTTTAAGAATGTCTGTACTCATTGTTTTAGAAGATAATGTCAAGGTTTTTGATACACTTGCTTCCCTGCAAACAACTGAGCCATTTTCTTTTATGAGTGTGGAAAACATGACAAAGTATATAAGGACACTAGAATATCTCTTTGTGACATTATTACCAAAATACTGTCTGAAATTCTGATTCCTCACTCTCTATGAGGAAGATGGCACTTGTTTTCTGGGGTGTGTGTGTGTGTGTGTGTGTGTGTGTGTGTGTGTGTGTTCCTAGCTTGTTCATCTAGGAATTTTATCTCTTTATCACCTGGGACAGTAATACCTGTTACCAGAGAGAAGTCTATACCAGGGTCAACAATGTAGGGATGGGGATTTCACTTCTTACTGCAGAAGACACATTCCATGTTATATTTTCTAGTCCTTCTGGGTCATAAAACCATGACTTGTTCTTTTCACATACCTCGCTTCCCTGTTGAGCTGAGGTAGGACAGTGACCCTCCTTCGGTAGGCATGATAATAACTGATATTCACATCAACTACCCTGGGCTCAGGGCAGCTTTACTTCCACACAGAATCCTTCTTTTTCTCCTCTGCTGCAAGGAAATCTAATGAAACCCCTAGTCTAGTAAAATATGGCACTTGAGAGTTGATAATACTAGGAACTTTGTCTAGCTCCTTTTATAGAGGCCCTAATTTTTTAGATGATTGGCCAGTCTGAACTTTCAAAAGAGATACAGCAAAACCATTGGGTTGAGTGTTTAAGGAAGACAGGAGCATCTAACCCACATGTCTCACTATCTCCCTTCATCATGGATTCCCATGCACATTTGGTTTTTGTGATATATATCCATACATTAAATGAAAATTAGCCATTAAAAATAATGTGGCTTCTTGCTGGGGTGTCTGGATTTAAGTCATATATATGTGCTCCTTCACTTATGTAACAGTTGGTGACTGGGGACCTGGGTGCCAGGTACAGCACACAAGGAGTGGTTCTGCCTACAAACTAGCAGAGCACCCTTAGTCTAGGAGGAAAGGGAGTCTGGGGAAAAATTACAGTATTCCTTAAATCAGAGAGCGCACCTTCCCCAGATCTGAAATTTAATTAATGCGGAACCATAAGTGATGGACTTAACTTCAGTAGATCTCAATTTTTCTGACTGAGAAAATAAGAAAAAATCAGGCCCACCTCACAGGGATAGAGTAAAACTAAATGACATACTATATGGAGAGGGTCTGGAAGAAGCCACGGGATCATCAAAAGTTAGCTCCTTTTCTCTTAGCATGATTTGTCTTTTTATGCCCTAATTGATAGGACCCACTTCCATAACCGTCCATTTGAACTTATTTTGGTCAAGAACAGCCATGTGGAAAGATTCACGTTTCCTAGAAGCAAGATCCATTGGCCTTCACTTGCCAACAGACATTTCATTGCCTTAAAAGGAGCTCTGTGCAGCATGAAAAGGAGAAAGGGATGCTGCTTCAGAGCAGAGTGAATTTACTGCTCGCTGCTCCCTGTAATTTAAAGGGTTAATTTGCCTTTCATGTTGCTCCCGTTGAGAAACACTATTATTATGGGATGCAGGTTCCCACAAAAATAAAGAGAGAAGCTTTTTTCAAAGCATTAACTGGCAGGGCCATAGTTAATTTCCAGGAGAGTCAAGAGAGCAAAACTTTGGGCAAGTCTTTGAAAATTCACTTGGGACACTTTATATCCAGGAGACGGTGCTTAAAAGACAGGAATCCCATACCTTGAATTCACTTTCCCATGAAAGGCTGCAGAAGTTACTGCAGGAAACAAAAGCAATTTACCTTTACCCTAACCAACCCTCCCTGCCTTCTCCAGCCTCCCCTCTCCCACTCCAGCCTACTACCTGAAGAATTCTAGCTGTGGGAGATAATTTGCTTTAACTCTTTGCTACTCAAAGTGTAGTACACAGAACTGCTGGTTTTGGCTTCACCTGGAAGGTTATTAAAAATGCGGAGTCTTCAGCCCTACGCAGAGCTACTGAATCAGACAGAGCCTGTCCTTCCACAAGATCTTCAGGGATTCTCATGCATCCTGGATATTAGGGAGGAGGCCTTTAACTGACTTCGGTGTGGAAGGGCCACAGAAAGCTGCATTTCTTAATCTTGGAAATGCTGAGCGCAGCCCTCTTTAGTGTGCATTTTTAGGTCTACTTTCCTGTTGTAAAAAAAATATTTAGCACAAAGAAACACAGTAACACCAAACCCTCCGTGTGGAAAATTTAGGCCCTAGCAGTTCTGGAACTATGCACTGGTTATCACTGGTCTTGTGTTATGTTTAGGCCCACTGGAAACCTGTGTGCCCATGCAGTGGCATTTTGGCTTGATAATGTCATTGTCTAATAGGGATTGTACCCTTCTTACTCCTGAGTAACATAGGCCAGTTTTGAAAACCATACTTCACTTTTGTTTTCTTAAAGTAGCTGTTTTAGAGATGCCTCTGGATAAAGTAGATACTGTTTAGATGACCTGAACTGTATCAAGAAGAGCAAAGGGAAAAAAAAATCCATATAATATCTAAACACAGTCAAGTGTTAAGGTTTGTTTGTCCAAGGTTTGTTCGTTTGCTTAATTTGTGTGTTTCTTGTTGTTGCTTTTTAAACTAAGACATGGATGTGGATTAAAACAATGTTGTTGATCATGCAGCTAATGTCCAATATAATTATATCATGAAGGGTAATTATATCATGAAGTCATGGATTTCTGACTCATTTGTAAACATCATTTATTAGCAGATAGATGTGGAACATCAGCCATATGCAAATAATGTCAAAGATCTCTTGAGGAATACGAAATGAAGACATTTTACTTTTGTGAGCTTCCTGTGAGTAGAGGGAATTAACGTGTTTATGGCTTATCATTACTCACTGTCCAAGAGGGAAAACCATATAAGTGACACAGGAAAAAGGGAGGGATCAGAAGTAAGAAAATGAATCTGGTCAGGGCCGTGAGGAAGGCCTCATCACTGAAGGTATCCCCCAAGAGAGATGGTAACCAGATACATGGCCTACTGTGCGCCCCATCCTTCCCTTCCTGAGCCTGCACATCACAAACGCAGGAAAGGGTGAAGAAGAGAGACTTCTGGTTGGATCAGGGGCGAAACCTTCTACTCATGAGAAATAGGAGAACTGAGTCGGCGGACATGGGCTACGACCCCCTGACAGGCACGTCCCTTCACACCGGGCCATAATGTGGCCCCGGTATGCTTTGAAGGCCTCACATGGAGGTGGTCTTGACGTGTCTTTCAGTGGACACTGATTTTTATCACCAATCCATAACAAACTGTTTTGCCGACAGAAGGAAAAGGGGGGAGGGGGCATGGGAGAGGAGTGGGGTGGCTGATAACAGTCTGCATTTAGAAAGGGTTTAGAAAGATCAATATAATCAGACTTCAGGGGCTGCATCTGGCTGCCAGCTAGCTGCTCTGGGATCTTGACGTGCACACAGAGGGGGGTCTGAAATCACTCCTGTGCCTCCAAGTTCCTAGGTATTAAAGAGAGCTCACACCGACACAGAGCAAACTTGTAATGCTCTGTGTTTATATCAGTTTATACATGCACAAACTACTGTCAGAACTCAGGGAGCTGTATACCCTAGATCTGTTCATTTACCTCACATAGATGGTATCTCAATAGAAATAAATAAATTAAATGACTTAACTGGGAGGGGAGGGGGAGGGCAAGGAATCTGGGTTATAGGACATATGACTGGCCTATCACTGACAACAGTTAGAACTGAATGGTGGTGAGTACATGAGTACACTCTTCGCCATACTTTCTTTAAAACAAAAAGGCAAGGAAGTGGTTATTTTAAAGTCAGAAGACTGGTTTCCCTTTACAGCGGGGAGAAGGGGAGTGCTCAGAGGGGGTAGAAGGGAAGCTGACGGTGTCTCCTTCTTGACACCTGGAGGGTGGTTACACAGTTGTTTGCTTTGTAATAAATCACGGAACTAAATATATATATATCTCATTGCTTTCTGTATGTATGTTACATTTCACAATAAAAGTTTCTCAAATTTTTGTACCACAAAAATACCCCATAAAATACATGTCTAAAAATACATGCTTACAGGGCCGCCTGGGTGGCTCAGTGGGTTAAAGCCTCTGCCTTCAGCTCAGGTCATGAGCCCTGCCTGGGGACCTCTGCTCAGCAGGGAGCCTGCTTCCCTTCCTCTCTCTCTGTCTCTCAGCCTACTTGTGATCTCTGTCTGTCAAATAAATAAATAAAATATCTTAAAAATACATGCTTATAAATTAACTAAAGGCTTACACATTAGAAGCCTCTCTAGGTGTTCTGTGCATGAATCAGAGGACCCAAGAAAGAGACAAATGCAAGTGTCCCACCCTGCCCCAGGCTTCTGTCCTGCGCCATATCTCTATGAGAACATTGGATGCTCAGCGGTCAACCAGAAAGTGGAGAGGGCTTAAAATTTCTCTGCATCATGGGGGGTTTCCTAGCCTGGGCTCTCTAATCACAACGTTTCATCTCTTTCTTTATAAATACGAACCAACAAGCATTTTCTCACTGAGTTTAAACAAATCCAGCCTGCCCCAAGACCTCTGCACCTGCTGTGGCTTTTGCCTGAGACTTGGCTCCCAAAGAAACCTGGACTGGTTAGCTACTGGCTTGCTTCAGGAACTGACCTAACTAACACCTGCTCAGAATTAAAACCTAACATGGGGCAGCTGGGGAGCTCAGCTGGTTAAGTGTCTGACTCTGGCTCAGGTCTTGATCCCAGAGTCCTGGGATCGAGCCCCGCCCGCATCAGGCTCTCTGCTCAGCGGGGAAGTCTTCTTCTCTGCCTCTCTCTGCCCCTCCCCTGGCTCATGCGAGCTCCTGCTTTCTCTCTCTCTCTCTCTCTCAAATAAATAAAATCTTAAACACACACACTCACACACACACACCCCTAAAATTGCCACCATAAAACTGAGATTTCCTAACCCCTTTCTCTGCTTTGTTGAATGTCACCTGCACAAGGGCAGCGGTTTTTGTCAGTTCTGTTCACTGTACCCTGCGATGGTACCTGGCCTGTAATAGGTTCTCACTAATTATTTCCTGAACTCACTGAATAAAAGGAGAGGCTGGACCAGATATAAATATTAAAAAGTCTGTGTTTGGCACAATAAATTCATGTCTAAAAATGATCTTGTGGCGAAAGAATCTATTTTATATGACTCCCTAATAATTCTCACTGTTTATCTTGTAACTGCTGCTGGTAGATCACATTTTGCACGTTATAGATTGTGGAGCCCAACCTGGGATCCTTTTTTGTACAGTGGATTTAATCAGAACTCCTGTATCCTGAATTCTAACCACCACCATGTAAACCAGCCCTTGAAACATGACCTCTACACGTGTTATCACTGTCCATCAAACCATCCCCAGGTCACGCTGTGTCTTTCAGGGGCACTACCCAGATTTCTATTACTGCAATCACTACACCAGTTAAAGGACATATTTTTAAGCTGATATCCTGCTGTTGTTATGAAGGGAATTGATTCTAATTGCCAGTTTCCTGCATTTTTCTTAAACATTTAGTCTTTGCAAAAGGGGAGGGAAAAAAAAAAAAACCTCATGATGAAAATTCCACACGTTACTAGGATTACTTCATAAACAGAACATTCTTGACTTTGGAATTCCCCCCAGACTCTGAATGGAGCTTACCCATACAGAAAACCTGAATTCATTCTGAAATGGGAGGGAAGCAGGGGCAAAATGTTATCTTTGAGCTGTGACATTTGGCTTCCAGTGGACACACAAAATGGACACACATCAAATGTCAAACAGGCTGATAATGGACAGGAAGCACCACTGTCAACACAGTGAGCCTGACCTTCACTGGCAGCAAAATCCTGGATGAAATGCAACCGCCCTAACCTCAAGTCACCCAGGGCATGGGCAAAACTAGACCTGCAGGTAAGGATACAGGTTTCCAACGCTTGAGAATCACAGGACATTTCACAGATAATCAGACTGAAGTCTGGCCAAAAGGGAGGGCCATTGTTGAGAGATGAGCAGGGCAGAAAAATAGGCCCAGTCTCCCAGTCTTCCCTGGCCCCCTTATCAGGAAAACAGGACAATATAATACAGAAATAAAATACAGACTTTCTCTTTGCCATCATTTTGAGTCTGTCCTGGCACAGATTTTCACTGACATCAGCGCCCAGTGGGTCCGATATGAAATTTATCTTCATGGCAAATGTGATGCTTGGCTGCCAGGAGACTCAAAACGATAGCCAACAATGGGGCAAATAAAGATAAAGAAGTTTATGCAGAACAAATGCTGCATTTCCTACATAGAGCTTTATGATCCCCTGTCCCAGGAATGAATAGAAAACAAATGGAATGAATAGAAAACAGACATTGGGAACCTCTGCTGTGTTATCTACAGACTGCTCGTGCTGATAAAGTAGATCATCTTCTATTGCAGACTGGAACAGGATGACTAATTGATACTGTTATGAATAAATGACGTGTGATATGTGCATGGTCGATAGGCAGGGGCTGTCACAAAATGCTCCATTCAACTCACTAGCTTGGTGTGCTGAAGACCTTACTGTTTTCACACCCAGGCCGCCTTCGCTTTAGGGTTCAGGAAATGATCGTGTCCGTGCACGTACTTGTGCGTGTGAATGACTCAAGATTTTTTAAGTGTCAGGCTCATTGTCTTGCTTAGGCTTCTTTTTAAACATAAGCCAGATTTTAATTAAATCACGTATGTTTTCAACTCAACATGTATGTATATTTTACTTTGACTATCTTTAGGTTCTGCTTTCATAACTTTGGTCTCATTTTGCCCCGGTATGTGTTTTGGCTTTTCCTGTTAATGTCTTACATTTATACAGCTGTTTTCAGAGCAGCTGTGAAATATATTTAAAATTTCTTCCCAAAGGGGAGAAACTTAGGATAAGCAATATAGAAAAAGGAAAGGGGGGGAAAGACATTCTTCCATGGAGCTGTGTGAGTGTACTTCAGATATACCAGGAAACCAGCTAAGCTAAGCAAACATAGATATTTTATGTGGCAAGAACAAAGTAATAGCCCTTTTGCGTCAATAAATCACTGTCATATTTGTCCTAAAGCAATCTGATTTGAGGAATAGACTTTGGGGAAATCCTCCTTCCCAAAATACCCACCTTATCTGGCTTTTCCTGATAGCTAAAATTCCACCGTTTGAGAAGGCTGCCCTAAAGCCAAGGGGTACGAATATCTCTGTGAAAAGAGGAGCCACTGAAATATTTACACTTCAGGGTGAGGTGTTTAATCAAATGTGATAACTAACTGGGATGTGTTTTTCTTGCGAAGCCCTGATTTCCAAGAGGGAGGCGGGTGTCGAGATAGTTGCAGGAAGACCTGACAGTGAAGGTGTAAGGAGGTGTTAAAGATGATTTTCAATGCCCTTCTACTATGTTGAGGGGTAGAAGCTGTAGTCCGTGGGTCTGTGCAGTTAAATGTCTGCCTGAGACTCTCAAGGTGGGAGTTGGGCATGAAAGAATCATGGGATGTGGCAGCCTTCCCCAACTGCCTGGGCTTCCTCTTCACCCCAGAATTTCTGAAGTCAAATCTTGTTTAGTGACTAAAAAGATGTTCCTGAGGGGATTGGTCTGTGCGTACGCACAGTGAGGAGGAGTAAGAGGGAGGCAGAAGAAAGTCTGAGAATTGTTATTCAAGCTTGTCTACTTGCCACTAAAATAACTGGAGCCCCAGTGGGACACTGCTCCCTGGCAGAGTGCTCCCTAGCTCTGCACCTCTGAGGGGAAAGCTGGGGCACTGCAGGAGTCACTTGTAGTCATTGCCATGGGCAGCTTCCCTCCTTTTTCCAGTCTGCCTGTCCCCTTCTCCCACCCCATACCTGCAACCATCTGGCCAAGGAGAGACAGAGTTGCCTCTGGGCATGGGGGAACCCTGGATCTTGTCTCAGAGAAGGACAATGTTGCAATTGTGTGGGGGATGGATCGAGTGATAAGGGTTCTGAGCTATAGACTGTGAGTGGACTGCCCTCCTTGAGTCTCTAGGGGTCCATCTTTAAAGGAAGATAACCACGTACTTCACAGTATCAGCCAACCACAGGTTACCTTCACAATTTTACTATGTCTTTGAATGACATATATAATTATTTACACATTTTTCACTTCCTTTCTTTCACTTCTTTGACTCTGAAATAAAAAGCAAGGTCGCTTTACACCCATTTACTCCTCCAAAGCACTTACCGCAGTTTTTAATTATGTTTATTTGTGTGTCTGGCATACTAGACATGATTAAGAAATAATTGCTGAGTTTTACTTGTTCGGTGTTGTCAAAGAATAATTGTTTTGTTTTGTTTTTTAAATTTAAAACCTAGTACACCTACAAATACAGAACACATGTCAATGATTTCAACTCCATTATGAGAGGTCCTGGACCATGGAACCCTAGTTTCAAAGAGAAATAGAGAATCAGAGGTTATTATATGCACTTGACAAAGATTGACTAAGTGGTCTAGGATAGATGCAAAACTGGTTAATATCCCATAGGACAATGTGATAGTGTCACCTCATGGTTCAATGGTATGGTGGCTACCACATCTGCTTTACAGACAAAAGAGCCTGGGTCTGATTCTTGGGTTGGGGGAAGTTGGGGGCGTGGCGGGAAAAGGGACCACAAGACTGCCTGTATTTCCATGCAAACATTCACCTGAAGGGTTATCTTTTCCATCAGACAGAAGATTCTTATGCCTCCACCATTTGAAAATCAACATCTATCATTGCCATTAGATGGTGAAGCTAATGAAAGCAAAGACCGTGTCTTTAATTTTACTCAAGTTAATTAATTGTACTAAGAAACTTTATGGTGTATTCATAAATGGAGAACCAGTATGACTTTCCATCGAGCCAAAGTAACACCCTGAATTTGGCATCGCAGGACAGTAATGTGCTTAACAGAAAGATACAAGCAAAATATAAAGGTTTCTTTAATGCTGGTAAAGCACACAGTTTCCTAGGCACAGCTTTGCAGAGGAAGAAGCCCAGACAGCCTCCTTTGTGGAAAGGAAACTTTTCCTGGCCTTCAAGTGCATGTCACTGAAAATGTCTGCCTTCTGGGATCCTGGCTAAAGCCAAGGTTGTTTTCCTAAGTGGCCCCAGGTTAAAACCTATAAGCCTAGGTTTTAGGTTTGTTAGAGGTCTTTTCTGGCAGTGACCATAAAACCATTAGAGTGGATCCTGCTGCCTGCCAAAGGCTCTCATCTGGAGCCTGTTCCCTCGTTGTTAAAAAAGGAGAAGGTGTTAGAGAGGTGTTGAAGATATCCCAGAACCACACTGAGACTTTCCTCACAAGAGTTAGCAGGGTGACTAACCAGTAATGAAAAGTGAGCAATCACCTTTTTTTTTTTTTTTTTTTTTTTTTAGCAGCATGCTTGTTCCACGTATTGGCAAACACAGGTCTAGAGATGATGGCTAGTAATCTCTCATGCTCTAACACTGCTTTCCTTGTTATAAGAATAGCATTCTAGAGAGGAAAGACACCTTCATCTGAGCTTCTAATCTAAGACTTTGGAGAAAAGGTTCAAACATAAGGGCAGAGATTAGAATTCATGACTCTTAACTACCGTCCAGGTGCTACTACCCATCGAACCATGACTTCTCTTAGAAGACCTAAGACTTCTCTTAGAAGACCTTCACTGTTTCCTTTCCATTTAGTTTTATTTCTGGCTTGATCCATCTAGTCTGAACAAGACTGTATATGGTAGTAACAGGACTGGGTGGCTTCCAAGAATGCTGGGAGTCCCAGTAGGCAGCACTGAAATAGCCTTAATAAGAGAAAACCAGAACTGCTAGGATTTTGCTTCCCATCTCCACCCCTTACCCTCTTGGGTAATCCTGGGTAAATTATTTAGGTCTTTGAACTTCAGTTTAGTCATCTGTAAAATGGGATAGTATTCAGGCTCCTCTCACTACGTTACGGTGAAGATTAAATGAGTAAGCACAAAGCACTTAGAAGAGCACCTGGCAAGTCACCAGCCATGTATAAAGGCAAGCTGTGTTGGCACTGGCCTGCCAGCCTCTCAAATGGCTCCACTGCCCCTTTCATTCTCACCCTATAGCTATCCTTGTTGGTTAGAAACCAGCATTTACACAATGGACAAGATCATATCTTCTCCATGTGCTGGCAGAGGAGCCTGGCAGAGAGAAAATCTCCAGATTGCTTGCAGAATAAAATCCAAATGGATCTTTTTTTTTTTTTAAGGAAAATATGACAATTTAAGCAATGAACTCCAACCAGATTTGTTCCTAGAGGACAAAATGACAGAAATGAGCAAGCACTTGGGAGTGCAACAAACATGGAGAAAGTGGCTGAAATCAGGGCAAGAAAGTGAAAGAAATAAAAAGATGGAGATTTTAATTGAATCAAAAAAACAAAGGGAATTTAAAAGTTGTCCTTGAATTAAAACAAAAACAAAAACAAAAAACAGAAACTGGGGATTCACTAACACAGGACTGTTAGCCTCAGTAGGAAACACCAGGGTCCCCCAATCAGGCAAATGTCCTGAATGGCTCCAATCCAGGTAACAGCATCAGGTAATCTGGATATTCATGATGGACTCCTCCAATTGTTACCTGCTGATTTTTAAAGAGTGAATTCAGACAGATCTTCTGATGTAAACAGAGGGGCTTTTTCCATTTCAAAAATTTGTTTTGAAAAACATTTGTGGTATGATTGCTAAGTGTCAGACCCTATGGTAGGAACTTCCCTTCAAGAGTCTGTAATCAGATGAGTAAAAAACAGAACACATGAACAAGTAACAAGAATGTGAAACACTAACAGAGTTGAACACAGCGTTTGGGGGTCCATTTGTCATCAGACTATGACCCTGGAGGAAGGGAAGTGGTCAGATAATAGGAAGAAAATTCTGATGCCACTGTTCAGAATTTGGTCTGATGCCACTTTTTTTCAGTTCTGGTTGCACCATTTTAAGAAGGACACCCAGGAAGCAGAAGATGATGGTCACAGTAAACCAAAGTGGCACTGGTGACACTTCTCCAGGGAAAAGATAAAGAGGGGATCCCTGAAATCATCAGGCAGGCAAATCAGTAGAGTATCATAGAGAATATCATGGGGAAGAAGGGGTTACTAGTGCTTTTCCTGATCGACTGGAGGGGAATAATGAGAAAGCAGCTTTGAGCACATTATGAGAGTCTAATAAATCACATATGTTCCTGAGAGTCTAATAGGCTGTATTTTGAGGTAGTGAGCTCCTGACCACTGAGGGTATTCAAGCAATTTTTGGATAACCACATAAAATGGCTGCTAACAAAGTGATCTCTACATAAAGGACATTTGAATAGTTACTTTCTACTCTAACATTCTGTGAATAGTAGTAAAATGAAAACATTAAAATAATTTTTCATGTAGAAGATTTTAAGAGTACATCTCTTCTCTAAAATGAAGTACCCAAATGTCATTTTGTCCATATTCAGCCTAATAGATTTAGACCCAAATTCTAGCACAAGTTCCTTTCCAGGTAGGCTGTCATTTCATGGGCACATGTCCTTAACCCCTTCGAATGAAAATCATAGCCTCCTTGTTATTCTCCCTCATAGCCTTCCTCTTCCCTTCCTAGCATTATCACAATGTGTAACTATTTCTCTGCCACTTATCAAACACTCAGAAAAGGCATGAAACACTGAATGTACGCCACTGGGTACCCCCAACCAGGGACGACGAGCCGTACACCGAAGACGCGCACGGAGTCGCTAAAATGAATTAATGAATGAAATGAATTAATAAGTGTCTGCTCTTTGGTTCCAGCTTTTCCTACAAAGTGGAGATAAAGCGTCTGCCTTCAGAGGTTTGTTTTTCAAAGGTTAAGTGTGTGTGGGAGTGTGACCGTACTTACGATTAGCATACATGTATGGAAATATGTCTACATTCATATTGCATATGTTACATACACGATATCTGGATATCAGCTTCTGTATGTTGTGACACGTGGGAAATGCCTCTTAACATGAAAGTTATAATTGGTTTATTGTTATTATTATGACTTCCACACCAATCACAAAGGTCCACACTGAGGGTGTAACATTTGTTAGAGAACTCTGGGCACCAGGAAGTGGAGAGGTGAACTCCAAGCCCCACACTCAAGGCTCTGTAAACCCAGCTGGGAATCCAAAACCTGCAGAAAAAGGTAATAGTACCAGAGGCAGAGATCCATTTATTCACTCAACAGTGCATCAGGCAAGAGGGCTGCAAAGGCAGATTCTACCTGGAACCTGCCCTCCCCTAGAAGAGTCTGGTACAGAAGATGAACATGGACAAATATTTACAAGGGGGTGAGAGGAGAACAAGAAGAGAGTGGATTAAAGAGTGAAGACTAGGGTGCCTGGGTGGCTCAGTGGGTTAAAGCCTCTGCCTTTGGCTTGGGTCATGATCTCGGGGTCCTAGGATCGAGCCCCACATCAGGCTCTCTGCTCAGCACAGAGCCTGCTTCCCCTTCTCTCTCTGCCTGCCTCTCTGCCTACTTGGGATCTCTCTCTGTCAAATAAATAAATAAAATCTTTAAAAATAAAATAAAAAAATAAAGAGTGAAGACTAAGCCCACACTTTCTGAGTCTGTCTGGGAAAACAAAGGGAAGTGACACTCAAATAGAAACTCAGATCAAGGACTTAGAGAGACGGGGCTATAATTCAGAACATACAAACATGTATGAATGTGCCAATTTCTTCAATATTGGCACTTCTGTACTGGTTGATAACCATCATTGTCCTGTGCCTCAGCCCAGCACTTAGCACCCTGCTCACCCAGTCAGTCCCTCCCGAGGAGCCATGGCCCTGCAAACCAGCTCAGAAGGGCTCATTACTGGAGCTCCAGCGCTCCTTTCAGGCCCTTGCTTGTGCACCAAGCCTGACTGGTCTTTGCCTGAGCAAAGATTATCAGCCTTCCCAGGAGGATCTGAGAGTGGGGAGCGGAGGAGGAGAGGAAGTTTGAGGAAGAGAGGAATAAGATAAAAGAAAGAGGCAACATGAAGTCTAAGGTGAGAAGGCAAACAAATGCATGAGTGGGGCCGAGGCACATCATGTGATGAAGAGAAAACTATTACACCAGTAGGGCCCTGGCATCATTCTGTGGGCACTGAAACCTACCACTTTCTAGCTTTGCAGCCAAGGGCCAATCATTTGGCCACATTAAGCCTAAGCTTCCTCGTCTGTCTAATGGGAGTAATGAGAGCCACCTCACCTCACCTCACCTTACCTCACCGTGTGATTGTGACGACTGCCATGATCCATGACAAGCAATAAGAACAGAATCTGGCACAGAGAGAGCCGTCACAACTATGATTATTAAGTGGCACTATTCTTTTTTTAAAATTTTTTAAATTTTTTTATTAACATATCATGTATTATTAGTCCCAGGAGTACAGGTCTGTGAATCGCCAGGTTTACCTACTTCACAGCACTCACCATAGCACATACCTTCCCCAATGTTCATAACCCAGCCACCCTCTCCCTACCTCCCTCCCACTGGCAACCCTCAGTTTGTTTTATGAGATTAAGAGTCTCATTCTTAATGCTCTGCATGTGCCATTCAACTCTCAACATCCGTATGCACTATTGAAAGAGATAGTAACCACAAGGTAACACAGCACGAGGGGATGGATGGGTTTCTGCCCCGAGTCTGTGCTAAAGTTAATTAGGCCCATTATCACTCCGAGCATCATGGGGTGGACAGCTAGACAGACATGGCTTTGCCGCTATGGTAACGCTGTCCTTCTTGATGCCCCTGCCTGATAATTTCAAGGCAATGCTGCACATAACAGAAATTGCACAACCTTAGCCCAACCAGAGCACTCTGAGAGTACAGAGACACAACCAGCAAGGCATCAGCAGAGCTCAAGAGCTGCTATAAACTGAGAAAACAAAGACTTTAAAAAGTAGCTATGAAAATGGCACGAGGGCCACACAGGCCATTTCTAAAGCATGTTTTCCATGTTACAGTTGGACTTCGTTTTGCTTCCTTTGATGGAAAGATGTTAAAAGGTTAATCTCAAAATTAAAAGTCAATGTAAAAGTAGATGCAAATGTTCCAGGTTAGTGGACACAAGGACAACTTCCTTGACAGAGAGGAAAAAGGGACTTTGGGAGGTCCCCTTTCCTAGAAATCTTCTATTCTGCCTTTAAAACTCCCCTTCTCAGCCATGTAACTTCACACAGCATCCGATCAGACATCAGACTTAGGAAGGAAGTTCTCCTTTAAACACCAGTGATTCATTTATTTGATTCCCCCGACTGCTGTCTGTTTGAGCCAGGCAGATTAAATATTGATGGAGACTCTGATTTCTAGTTACATTCGAGCCACGAAGTGCTGTCAGAAAATGGTGATGATATCCAAAGAGAATGACTTTCCAGATGCACCTGCATTTGGAGATAGCTGGCTCCAAGGCTTCCATCTTTATTGGGATCAAGTTAATTTAAAATATAATAGAATCCCAACCTTTATCAATAATAGCCTCTTTACTCTTAGGAGACAGATCTGATTTAACCTTTAAGGAAACTTATTTGGCTTTATTCCCTATTGATTTTTTTGTTGTTGTTCTCTTCTACATTATTGGTTAGGAGTGGTTAAGGTAATGACCTACTTTATATATATATATATATTTTTTTAATATTGGAAGAAAGATGTTCCTGGCGGCCCCCTTGTCAGTGATGAGAGAAGAAGCCTGGGGTAGATCAGCAGTGGGCAGGGCATGAAGAGACTTTAAAGCCCCAGGCATGATCATGACCTAAGTGGAGGTCTGAATTCAAATATTCATTTCAACTCTCATGGATCCTATGCTTGTTTATAGTCCCTCCTCTCATCTACCTTGCCCTGGAAATCTAGGATATTTTCTTCCCCTGGATCCTGAGCTTTCTACCTGGGGTGGAATCCCCACATCACTCACCTAACAAAAGCATTTCTTTTCTCACCCTCCCTCCTTACCGTCATCACCTAATACCCAGACATCTGTGCACTGCCCACAGTATATCTACCATTCAGCAATTAGAAAGGATTTGGGTGGCTCTTTCTAGGAAGAGTCAGTGGCTCAGGGTGACAGGGATATGTATTTTAAAAGAAACAATACTGAAAAGTATGTGACATTTCAGGAGTATAGGGGAGGCCATTGTGGAAGGGATTTTGGACAGGAAAGTGTTGAGTAGGAAGTATTGATCAGAAAGGAAATGTGAAGTGGGCACTTATATGTCAGATCAAATAAAAGGTATGCTATTTAGCATGGGTTTGACCAAAAAAAAAAAAATAGTGAAATTAGTAAATTCAGAAGAAACTCTGCCAGTCCGACTTTGTGGAGAGAGAGAGAGAGAGAGAGCCTACTAGGGAAGGGACAAGAAGCAGAATATCAACTGCTTTGCCTTTGTGTAGCCACCATTATCAAAGGAGCCGAGAACACAGTCTGAATCTGAGCAGACAGAGTCGAGTGCCCATCAAGAGTGAATTATACACTTTCCCTGAGGATAATGGCCAGGAAATGAGAACAACTCGGCCAAGGAAGGAGGCAGCCATCGGAGGTGGGGCTGAGGCCCACGGTGCAACAGCTCTCCACGGAGACCTCTCTTTCCCCATCACTTCCGTTCTCCTCTCTGATGTTCCTCATGTCCTTCATCTCACTGAGAGGTTGCTGAGTGGGGAACAAGCCATTTCCCTTGAAACTCGATGCAGGCTAGTTTGGCTTCCGACTAACAACTCCTGAACACCTCTGTGCTTTTGCCACGGGACAGCTGGATGACTCGAGTTACTTCAGCTATCTGGACCTCATCTATTAATGAGGGTGTTGGACTAACGTAATGAAGGAACAGGATTCCTTCAACATAGGATATATGCTATGTGTGACAGATCCCGCTGTTCAGAAAATAAAGATACTTGAAAAATATCTGGAAATTCTAGGTCTGGAGAAGGCAGATCTATGCGACAAGCCTGGAAGCAGTCTCAGAATTTCTGCTGCTTTGAGCAAAATTTTCTTTGGCCATAATGATTTCTGGGTCACTGGAGATAATTTTTTTGTAAGAATCAGACTGAACTGTATCGCTTGCTATGTTGCGGCTATGAGAGCCTCCAAAGAAGCGAGAGCACAGGGACAACTGGGAACCAGCAGCACGAACCAGCAAGAGAGAGAAACGGACAGCTATGGTAAAGGATTAGTCTTGATTTTCTAAACTTGTAGGGCTTCAGTTCACACTAACAAGCAATAATACTAACTGGTAACATTTTAGATGGCACTTGCAGTGTGGCAGACAGTATCAAAAGATTGGAATCATTCCCTGCATATTTTCAGACCACAATGCTCTGAAGCTAGAACTCAATCGCAAGAGGAAATTTGGAAAGAACCCAAATACATGGAGACTAAACAGCATCCTTCTAAAGAATGAATGGGTCAACCAGGAAATTAAAGAAGAATTGAAAAAATTCATGGAAACAAATGATAATGAAAACACAATAGTTCAAAATCTGTGGGACACAACAAAGGCAGTCCTGAGAGGAAAATATATAGCGGTACAAGTCTTTCTCAAGAAACAAGAAAGGTCTCAGGTACACAACCTAACCCTACACCTAAAGGAGCTGGAGAAAGAACAAGAAAGAAACCCTAAACCCAGCAGGAGAAGAGAAATCATAAAGATCAGAGCAGAAATCAATGAAATAGAAACAAAAAAAAAAAACACAATAGAACAAATCAACGAAACTAGGAGCTGGTTCTTTGAAAGAATTAATAAGATTGACAACCCCCTGGCCAGACTTATCAAAATGAAAAGAGAAAGGACCCAAATAAATAAAATCATGAATGAAAGAGGAGAGATCACAACTAACACCAAAGAAATACAGACAATTATAAGAACATACTATGAGCAACTCTACGCCAACAAATTTGACAATCTGGAAGAAATGGATGCATTCCTAGAAACATATAAACTACCACAACTGAACCAGGAAGAAATAGAAAGCCTGAACAGACCCATAACCAGTAAGGAGATTGAAACAGTCATCAAAAACCTCCAAACAAACAAAAGCCCAGGGCCAGATGGCTTCCCCGGGGGATTTCTACCAAACATTTAAAGAAGAACTAATTCTTATTCTCCTGAAACTGTTCCAAAAAATAGAAATGGAAGGAAAACTTCCAAACTCATTTTATGAGGCCAGCATCACCTTGATCCCAAAACCAGACAAGGATCCCATCAAAAAAGGGAACTACAGACCAATATCCTTGATGAACACAGATGCAAAAATTCTCACCAAAATACTAGCCAATAGGATTCAACAGTATATTAAAAGGATTATTCACCACGACCAAGTGGGATTTATTCCAGGGCTGCAAGTTTGGTTCAACATCTGCAAATCAATCAATGTGATACAACACATTAATAAAAGAAAGAACAAGAACCATATGATACTCTCCATAGATGCTGAAAAAGCATTTGACAAAGTACAGCATCCCTTCCTGATCAAAACTCTTCAAAGTGTAGGGATAGAGGGCACATACCTCAATATCATCAAAGCCATCTATGAAAAACCCACCTCAAATATCATTCTCAATGGAGAAAAACTGAAAGCTTTTCCGCTAAGGTCAGGAACACGGCAGGGATGTCCGTTATCACCACTGCTATTCAACATAGTACTAGAAGTCCTAGCCTCAGCAATCAGACAACAAAAGGAAATTAAAGGCATCCAAATCGGCAAAGAAGAAGTCAAACTATCACTCTTCGCAGATGATATGATACTATATGTGGAAAAACCAAAAGACTCCACTCCAAAACTGCTAGAACTTGTACAGGAATTCAGTAAAGTGTCGGGATATAAAATCAGTGCACAGAAATCAGTTGCATTTCTCTACACCAACAACAAGACAGAAGAAAGAGAAATTAAGGAGTCAATCCCATTTACAATTGCACCCAAAACCATAAGATACCTAGGAATAAACCTAACCAAAGAGACTAAGAATCTATACACAGAAAACTATAAAGTACTCATGAAAGAAATTGAGGAAGACACAAAGAAATGGAAAAATGTTCCATGCTCCTGGATTGGAAGAATAAATATTGTGAAAATGTCTATGCTACCTAAAGCAATCTACACATTTAATGCAATTCCTATCAAAGTACCATACATTTTTTTCAAAGAAATGGAACAAATAATCCTAAAATTTATATGGAACCAGAAAAGACCTTGAATAGCAAAAGGAATATTGAAAAAGAAAGCCAAAGTTGGTGGCATCACAATTCCGGACTTCAAGCTCTATTACAAAGCTGTCATCATCAAGACAGCATGGTACTGGCACAAAAACAGACACATAGGTCAATGGAACAGAATAGAGAGCCCAGAAATAGACTCTCAACTCTATGGTCAACTAATCTTTGACAAAGCATGAAAGAATGTCCAATGGAAAAAAGACAGCCTCTTCAATAAATGGTGTTGGGAAAATTGGACAGCCACATGCAGAAAAATGAAATTGGATCATTTCCTTACAGCACACATGAAAATAGACTCAAAATGGGTGAAGGACCTCAATGTGAGAAAAGAATCCATCAAAATCCTTGAGGAGAACACAGGCATCATCCTCTTCGACCTCAGCCGCAGCAACATCTTCCTAGGAACATTGCCAAAGGCAAGGGAAGCAAGGGCAAAAATGAACTATTGGGATTTTATCACAATCAAAAGCTTTTGCACTCAAAGGAAACAGTTAACAAAATCAAAAGACAACTGACAGAATGGGAGAAGATATTTGCAAATGACATGTCAGATAAAGGGCTAGTGTCCAAAATCTATAAAGAACTTAGCAAACTCAACACCCAAAGAACAAATAATCCAATCAAGAAATGGGCAGAAGACATGAACAGACATTTCTGCAAAGAAGACATCCAGATGGCCAACAGACACATGAAAAAGTGCTCCATATCACTCAGCATCAGGGAAATACAAATCAAAACCACAATGAGATATCACCTCACACCAGTCAGAATGGCTAAAATTAACAAGTCAGGAAATGACAGATGCTGGCGAGGATGCGGAGAAAGGGGAACCCTCCTACACTGTTGGTGGGAATGCAAGCTGGTGCAACCACTCTGGAAAACAGCATGGAGGTTTCTCAAAATGCTGAAAATAGAACTACCCTATGACCCAGCAATTGTACTGCTGGGTATTTACCCTAAAGATACAAACGTAGTGATCCAAAGGGGCATGTGCACCAGAATGTTTATAGCAGCAATGTCTACAATAGCCAAACTATGGAAAGAACCTAGATGTCCATCAACAGACGAATGGATAAAGAAGATGTGGTATATATATACACAATGGAATACTATGCAGCCATCAAAAGAAATGAAATCTTGCCATTTGCGATGACGTGGATAGAACTAGAGGGTATCATGCTTAGCAAAATAAGTCATCAGAGAAAGACAACTATCATATGATCTCCCTGATATGAGGGAGAGGAGATGCAACATGGGGGGGTTAAGGGGGTAGGAGAAGAGTAAATGAAACAAGATGGGATTGGGAGGTAGACAAACCATAAGTGACTCTTAACCTCACAAAATAAACTGAGGGTTGATGGGGGGAGGGGGTTTGGGGGGGTGGGGTTATGGACATTGAGGAGTGTATGTGCTATGGTGAGTGCTGTGAAGTGTGTAAACCTGGTGATTCACAGACCTGTACCCCCGGGGATAAAAATATATGTTTATAAAAAATAAAATTTAAAAAAATGTATAACTGACAAAAAAAAAATACCCTTCTCTTTAAAAATAATTTTACATGGAAAATTTCTATTCTTGATTGAAATAATTGAGATGATTATGTATTTTATAGTGCATGACCAACATATTGCATGTTATTTTCATTTTAATAAATTTCTTCTAATCATTGTTAAAAAAAAAAAAAAAAAGAAAAGAAAGAAAGAAATGGGCCTACGATCTCAACCCAAGAATTCATGACTTGATGTGATGGGCATGAGACAACATTGGAATCAGTCACTTCTAAATCTCTTGGTCAACATATTATAAGGCCAGCAAACTTTCCCCTAGAGGTCAGTTCCCTTCAGATCAGGCTGTTGAGACTTCAGACTAAATTCCCAAAGGACACTAGAGAAAATCTGGATTTCTAATGAATCTAAGAGTTGGCAGTATGTGGGAAATTAATGAAAAGAGTTCTGGCAAATTCCACTTAACATTTTCTGCTCTTATTAAGTACCTTGGCATGGGAAGCCCTCAGAGAGAAGACTATTCTACAAACTGGTAATACACGGCATTTATTAATGCTTTTAACCTTAACAAGCACCATCTTTCAAAGGAGTCCCTTAGGACGGAGATGAAAACTGAGGCCAGAGGGTTGCAGTTAAGCGACTTCTTCAAGCTCCAAAGTAAATGATGTCAGAGAAGGATCAAAACTCCTATTTCCTGATTTCAGACCAAGGATTTTCAAATGAGACCAGAGGCCTCCTATATTCCAATCTCTTTCTTTTTTCTCTCTCCCTCTGAATTTCAAATAAATTTTATCTCAGCATCTGTAAAAGTTGGGATCCTCATGGGAGTTCAAGGAAGAAGTACTTGACGTGAATGTCTCATGAAACAAGCAAAGGATTAAACAATCAAGTTCTACAGATTCCCCTCTTGATGCCTCCTCTCTCCATTTCACTGTCACTGTCCTGACTTACAACTTCATTAATTCACCCCAAGATTGTTGCCCCTGGTTTCCCTGCCTCTATTCTTTCCATTTCTAAAATCTATGTCCCTGCTACTTGTAATTTTATATTTTCAAGGCTTTATTTAAAAGCTCAAGTCTGGGGTGCCAGGGTGGTTCAGTCAGTTAAGCATCTGCCTTTGGCTCAGGTCATGATCCCAGGGTCCTGGGATCCAGCCCCGCACTGGGTTCCCTGCTGAGTGGGGACCCTTCTTCTCCCTCTCCCTCTCCCTCTGCCTGCTGCCCCCCCAACTTGTGCATGTGCTCTATCTCTCTCTCTCTCTGTCTGCCAAATAAACAAACAAAATCTCAAAAAAATAAAAAAATAAATAAAAGCTCAAGTCATTGTTGAAAATCTTCATGGGTTTCTATTATCCTAAGGGGCTACTGCATAGGTGCTCAATGTGTGTAAAGGCACTTGGGGCTCACAAGCAAGGGAAATTTCTATCTGTTCTTCCCTGTATGCCAGGCAGTCTGTAGATATTTTAACAACTAGTAGCCTCATGAACCTTCTGAGAAACAGTATACATTTTAGAGAAGTCAATACAGTGTTACTATTAAGGACATAAGCTTTGGAAATGTGAGAACATGGGCCTGACTCACAGCTCCACTCCCACTAGCTCGGGACAGTGGGAAGGCTGGCTGGAGGCTGCATGATCTAGGATGACCTCCCTCGTATGCCTGGGAGTTAGCAGGTGATTGGCCCAGGGTTGGCTGACGATCAGCTGGTGTTCACCTTGGATCTCTGCCATGTGGGCAGGGCTTGGACTTATCCATATGGCACCCTAGGAACTCAAGGGTAACAGGAAAAAAAGCCTTCATGTCCAAGTGAATTTCAATCTTTTGCCTGTACCACATTTACTATGTCCTTGGACCAAAGCAAGTCACATGGCAGAGCCAAGATTTCAGGGATGAAATAAACTCCACTTCTTAACAGACAAAGAGAACTCTTGAGTTGTCTCACACATTTTAAGTTTCAATCATCTCATGAATAAGGTGTATGGTACTTTCATTGGTGAATCATAAATTTACAGCAAGGATTAAAATGATATTAAATATGTCAAATGTGCAGTATGGGACCTGACACTTACAATGCACCCAACAGACCTCCTTCACTGTTCAAGTTCAAATATGAGTCCTAGAGCAGTTATTAAAACATAGGGAATATTCTCTGACATTTTTAGGAAGCCAAAGTTTGTTACTGCATTCCTGCTATACAGCTTTGTTTTTTTTTTTTTAATTTCTTTTCAGCATAACAGTATTCATTGTTTTTGCACCACACCCAGTGCTCCATGCAATCCGTGCCCTATTCAATACCCACCACCTGGTTCCCCCAACCTCCCACCCCCCGCCTTTTCAAACCCCTCAGATTGTTTTTCAGAGTGCATAGTCTCTCATGGTTCACCTCCCCTTCCAATTTCCCTCAACTTCCTTCTCCTCTCCATCTCCCCTTGTCCTCCATGTTATTTGTAATGCTCTGCAAATAAGTGAAACCATATGATAATTGACTCTCTCTGCTTGACTTATTTCAGCATAATCTCTTCTAGTCCTGTCCATGTTGCTACAAAAGTTGGGTATTCATCCTTTCTGATGGAGGCATAATACTCCATAGTGTATATGGACCACATCTTCCTTATCCACAGTTTTAATTCGTGTGGCCTTTTTCTTTCTTTTACTGGATTTATTATAGAATACAGATACTTGAGTCTAAGAGATATTACTTGATTTCCAGTAGGCAACAGATTTAAACAGCTCAGGAGGGGGGAAAAATGGCCCTTACATATGCAATGTACACATGACAGTGGACCACAGTAGGTTAAAAACTATCTCTGGACTGTGAGGGTGAGAAGTACTTCAGAATGCCCTCTGGAATTACTGACATTGTTATAGATTAATTATCAGGAAAGGGTTTCTGGTTGAATTCAGGATACCTACATTTTCATTTAAGTCATTCATCAGAGTTGTGGCTGTCTGCAACTGGCTGTGTTCTAAGTGGTATAGAAGATATCAACAAATTAGCCTTGTTTCAGGATGGAAAGTTGTCTGCAATCGTTCTTCTCCTGTATCCAGACTCTTCCAATGGGATTTTGCAATTCTCTTAATCAAGAGAGGCAAAAGTTTATTTCCCCACTCCTGGAAACGAGGCTGGCCTTGTAACCTGCTTTGGTCAATAGAACACAATGGAAACAACGTTGAGTGAGTTCTGAGTCTCCATCCCAAGAAGTCTTGCACACTGTTACTCTTGGAATGCTGTAGCTTCCATGTGAACGAGCTTGATTTCACTTGCTGGCAAACAAAAAGTCATGGAGAAGAGAAGCAAGGCTTATCAGCCAGTAGTTAGCCAGCCCCGGCAAATGGCCTGCTAACCACAAGACATGTGAATGAGGCCATTCCAGACCAATTAAACCAGCAACTCAACATGGACACAAGAGGGAGCTCAGCCAAGGTCAGCCTAGACAACAGAGACTAGAAGAGTTGCCCAGGCAACTAAGTTTTGGGGTACTTAGTTAGATAGCAAAATCTGACACAGAACCGATGGTTGCAAAGTTCTGCCTCCTCTCTGGTGGGCTTCATGACCCCTCATGAGATACAGACAGCCCAACAGTCTGTTTGTTGCACCCCAGGTGCCTTGGTAGGTGGGGGATTAAAATCTGTGCTAGAAAATTCTCCCACATCTTTCTGTCACAAGCATAGGAGAGGAATTTCTACTCATTTTCTTCTTTTCCCATGGAGGTACACAGCACATCTGTGGACTTATTACATAGATGCTTCTCATCTGTGAACATACCCTGAAATGTTTCTCTTCAGCCAACACAGCATAAAGAAAATGGCATAATTTTCACAGACTAATCTACGCTTTACCCGAGCTCTGATATCAGTTGTGTGAGCTGAGAAAAACTGTTCAACCTCTCTGAGGCTCAGTTTTTTCATCTGCAAAATGAGAATAATTTATTCTTTTTTTTTTTTTTTTGACAAATTAAACCGCAACTTGCGGTTCCTATGTTAAAACACAGTATCTGTGTTGTGGTTCAAAGTCAGTCTCAAGTCTTTTCATGCTCCTTCCATTGACAGATGTGGTCTATGTTCTGTTCCCGTGACTCTGGCCAGGCTTTGTGACTGCTGTGACCAACAGAATACATTAGAAGTCACACTAGCAGCTTCCAAGCCCACATGTTAAAAGACCAGCTTCCTGTCCATTGGCTTCTAATTCCTGTCTGTCAGACTCAGAGCCTTGAACCACCAGATAGGGAGTCTGACTACCCTGCTAACAAGAATACCTGGAGAGGACAAGAGACTGCACAGAGAGGGGTAGGGACCCAGCAGAGATCAACCTTTCAGACAGCCTCACTGATATGCCCCGCATGGGACCAAAGCCATCCTGGACCCTCCAGACCAGCCCAACCACCTATTGAATCTTAGAAGGACATGAGAGGATATCACATAGAACAGAAAAATGAGCCAGAGGAGCCCTGCCTGAATTCTGGACTACAGTGTCATTAGATACGGTAAGATGACTATTGTTTTGAGCCACTCAACTTTGGGTTAGTTAAGAACAGTTTGCACATGGTTGGAAATCAGGACACAGGATGACTGGGACTAAGAATTCCCTGGGGTGAGAGACTTCAGGGTTCAGACCAGGGAGGTCAGGCTTAATATACATGGAGACTATCATTGGTATTTTGTGCTAAAGCAAAAATGAATAATGTTGTGGTGATTTCATTTCTTAGCAGAACTTCCCTAAGGCTGCTGTGGGATTTCATACCTTCATAGGAAGCAAAAAATATTTCTGGATGGAAACACTGCGTAATGCTGTTTTATAGAAGGCAACGTGTTGAAAATCGGTTATAATTGACTTTCTTATCTATGAGGCAATTTCTTTTATTTAAGACATGCTTTCTTTAAAACCCTTATACAGGAGTAAAAAAACAGCAATGTGAACCTCAGGCACATTTCAAACTTCATTGAAAAGCGTTTTCAATGAACTTTGGAAATAACTTTAATTATCAAAGCATTGATAGCTATAGCCCACATTCTGCTACAATTCATTTCTTTTTCAATTGTTATTTGAGAAAGATTTTAAGAATGTCTATAACTACTATCTTACTTTTACCCTAAGTGGAAACTGCAAATTTATTCACATTGTGAAATGATTTAAATTGGATTTTTTCCCAAGTGGCAAAATAATGATTTATGTTGAAAGTTTAGAAAATCTGGCAAAGAAGGGCAATGTGAACATATTTTTTATAAAATAAAGGCATTTTCCCTCTAATTACTCTTTGGTTATCACACACATTTAAGAAGAAGAAGAAGAAGAAGAAGAAGAAGAAGAAGAAGAAGAAGAAGAAGAAGAAGAAGAAGAAGGAGAAGGAGAAGGAGAAGGAGAAGGAGAAGGAGAAGGAGAAGAAGAAGGAGAGGAAGAAGA